>NC_136745.1:525000-535000 GCF_936440315.1 Barbus barbus
GTGCGACTGTGTGTGTGAGTGTGCGTGCCTGTGTCTGTCTGTGTGTGTGTGCGTGCCTGTGTGCATGTGTGTCCGTGTGTGTGTCTGTCTGTCTGTGTGTGTGTGGGCCTGTGTGTGCGTGTCTGCGTGTGACTGTGTGTGTGAGTGTGCGTGCCTGTGTGTGTGTGTGTGCCTGTGTGCGTGCGTGTGTGTGTGTGTGTGTGTGTGTGTGCGTGCCTGTGTCTGTCTGTGTGCATGTGTGCGTGCCTGTGTCTGTCTGTGTGAGTGTGCGACTGTGTGTGTGAGTGTGCGTGCCTGTGTCTGTCTGTGTGTGTGTGCCTGTGTGTGTGAGTGTGATTAGAGAGAACAGTCGTACGTGGAGAGCGTTCTGCTGATGCGAGGGGCTCTTGTGCAGCAGGTCGGGCAGAAAGCAGCTGTCGCTGGACTGTGGTCCTGAAGGCCTCTGATGGACGCTATGTGTTGGCTTTGCTGCACTCTGCTGGAGAAACACCAACATCTCACATCACATCTCTGAAACACTGCACTAACTACACAACAGCACTATCACACACTCCTCAACTGCTGTAAACACAGATGAATGCAGGGTCTGAGCCTTCACCTGCTGCTGTTTAACGCTGTCATGAGGCTGGAGAACGATCTCATCTGACTGTTCTCTGGATAACAGCGGCCTGCCATTGCTCAGCGGAGACCTGGAAAATGACCGTCAGATCGGTTTTAATGACACCAAAGAAAACACTCGCTCCTTCAGACCACGAGCAGGGCAGCAAAGACAGACTACAGCACAATGACCTAAATCTTATAAATCTTTGCTAACAATGTGCATGTGAAGCAGCTCCAGGTTGTCTTGATTTTCACATTTGTGTAATTCTGACCAGATTTCGCTGCTATTAAACAAATCTAATAACATGTGGAGATGATGGCATGAGGAATGAGAATCATAACACAAATTGTCCTTCAGGTTTCTATCAACATACAGGCTTTACCCTTACAAAAAATATATATACTGTACATCCAGTTCATTTTATGAAGTAAATTATATATTCCAAGTATGCAGCAGGAATAGTGAGATCAGTGTGCTAGTATACTTATATGTGTGCTACTTCAAAACATATTGGGACTAAACTGGCCCTCTTTTAGTCAACTTTGACTGCATAACTAGTTCACATCTGAGTGAATGTAAAAGTATGTTATTAGTTTACTAGCCTACTCTTTAACATATGAAAGACACATTGATGGCTCTTTGAATGCTTTCAGTAAACTACTAGTTCAATAGCTTTTATGCTGCAGGTATAATTACACGCTTTCCTTAAGTGACCTTAACATCATACTTACAGTTTACTATTTAAATATTATGTTTGCAATCCAAGTATACAACCAGCTTCCTATTGAAGTACTCGTTTGGTTTGTGTAGACCCTCATCTGTTATAATACCCTCCCACAGAGAAGAAGAAGACTGTCATGAATCTTCATCTGTTCAGATCCACCTTGTTATAAATCAATCTTGTCAATTTGATTTAATTTCTTAAATATGTGGGTATATAGTATTTATAGAGTTGTAACTTTTAGTTTTAGTTACTTTTTCTTATTTGTAAGTCGCTTTGGACAAAAGCGTAAATGACAAAAGTAAAGTAAGTAAGTAAATAAACTTAAACTGAGTTTCAAAATAGTATGTAAAATGCAGAAATACTACCTTAAAGAGGCCAGTATGTGAGAAAGGTGTTTATTAGGCTACTCTATCAAAACAGTAAATGACTACAAGCCAAATAATTAACTGTACAAATATACTTTGACTTCTGTATATTTGTCAGTATAAGGCAAGTATAGTTAACCGTATATTGTAACTGATAAGTGCATGAAACTTAAAGTATACTTTCTTATTTTTAGTTCAAAAGATCTAAAGTTCATATCTGTCAAAACAATCCCAATGCGATGGTTTGGATACGGAAGTAAAGATGTGTGTTAGAGACGGAGGCGCTGTGACGTCTTCACTGCCGTCATCAGAGCCACGAGGAACCCTGGCCATATGTGTGCTTTCACATTCACTTCCATCACATCAGCATTACTCTGCCATCAGAGCGTCAGCCGGCGTGGAACAGCACCACAGAGGGCTCCTTTTTAGGTCAACTGTCTCTTTAATTTTCAAACTTTAATTTTGCTGAAGTACAACTAAAGACATACTTAGTATATTTGATTGTGCTATTGCACAGTATACTTTAGGTACACTTGAAATATCTTGCATTTAAAGGGCGATATTATTCAAAGATCATACAATCCTCATCAAAAGCGACATTAAACACATTTTAGGCTTATTAATAAGAAATGTGCATTGTGCAGAAGTAATATTCCAAATAAAGTTTCATTAAAATTTTTATATCAGTAAGTCTCGAGTTATCTGTCAGTAAATATGTTGTATATATGTAGATTTGAACTATACTTAGTATGAAATAAATGTATTTGAAATATATTACTTTTTTACTATATTATTATTATTATTATTATTACTCCTCTTCGTCCCCTATGGGATATAAGGACTACATACACTATAAGCACTCTCCATTGCATTCGGTCCCTGGCAGCATGTTGGGCCTCTCCCCATGACAGAGTCATCTGTTTCAGCTCTTGTGTCACAGTTCTGCACCAGGTGCTTTTGGGTCTCCCAGGTCTTCTTTTGCCAGGTGGTGTCCATCTTAAGGCGATTTTTGTGATGCGGTCCTGTTCCATTCTCAACACATGTCCCAGCCATCTCAGACGTCTATGCGTAATCTCCTTAATCATACTCCAACTTCCCGTTTTCTCATACAGTTCATTGTTGGAGATCTTATTAGGCCAAAAAATCTGGCATATTCGTCGGAGGCATCCATTATGGAACACTTCCATTCTCTTCATGTCTGTTTTGACAGCTCGCCAGCTCTCAGAACCGTACAGGATTTTACATTGCTGTTATATAGGAGCATCTTCGTTTTAAGGCTGTATTGTTTTGATCTCCAGATAGGCCAGAGTTGGGAGAAGGCACCCTGAGCCTTTCCAAGTGTTGTTTTAATATCTTTAGATGCCCCGCTGTCCTTACTGATAAAACACAGATAGGTGACATCTTCCACAAACTCAAGTGGTTCATCATTAACAAGTATGGGTGCTGTGGGGACGGAGTTGACACACATCACTTGTGTTTTGGAAGTATTGACACTGAGCCTAACTTGTCTAGCAAAGTTGTTCAGCCTATCAGTCTTAACCTGCATGTCGTACCGGTTGGTTGATAGGAGAGCAAGATCATCAGCGAAGTCAAGATCTTCCAGCTGGGAGAACACTGGATGCCTCTGGGTCTGTCTGCTGTAGTGTTGGTTGTAATCCAGTCTATGGCGACCAGGAAGAGGATAGGGGAGATAATGCATCCCTGTCTCACTCCGGACTGTACGGGAAACCACTCAGAGAGGTCGTTTCCCGTGATGACACTACACTCAAAATGTTGAAAGTTTTTATGATTGAGATGATGTTTGATGGTATTCCATAGGAGTGCAGTATCTTCCGTGGTGTTTCGGTGGACACTGTCGAAGGCCTTCCTGAAGTCCATGAAACTGATGTAAAGGGGTGTATTCCATTCTAAAGATTGCTCTATGATGTTACGCAGAGCAAAAATCTGGTCCATACATCCTCTTCCCTTCCTGAAGCCTGCTTGCTCCCGTCTAATCCTGGTGTGGCTGTCTCCATCCGGTTAAGAAGGACTCTGCAAAACACCTTGCTTGGAATAAATAGAAGGGTGATTCCACGCCAGTTGTCGCAGTTCTTAATGTTGCCTATCATAGGGACTTTGACAATAAGACCTTTGGACCAGTCTTCAGGGATGGTATCACTGTTCCAAATGTCTTGGAATAGGTCCGTCAGCACTCGTGTAGATGTTAGAATGTCGGCCTTGAGCATCTCAGCATAAATAGCATCAATGCCACATGCCTTACCGCTTTTCAGGGTTTGGATTGCAACTTTAACCTCAACAGAGTCAGGGGGGTTGGTGTTGATTTCCAGGATATCGTTAGTTGTTGTAATGTTGGCTAATTGTTCTGGCTCAGGGAGATTGAGTACTTTGTGGAAGTGTTGAACCCATCTGGCTGCTTGTTCACTCTCTGATGTGCATATGTTGCCATTCTTATCCATAACATGGGTAGTTTGGTTTGTACATTTGCTGCAGAGTCGCTTTGTGATTTTGTACACTATGCCCAGCTTTCCATAGGCTGCAGCTTTCTCGGCTTCACATGCCAGATGTTCAACAAAGACCCTTTTGTCTCTCATAGCACTCCTCTTCACCTCTCTGTCCTTGTTTTTATAGGACATTTTGGTTTTCTCAAGGAGTCGTTGGGACTTGGAGTTCAGCATCTTAGCCTTCAGGTGCTTCCTCTCTTCAACTTTCTGCCATGTGCTAGCTGATATCCATTCTTTGGCCCCTTTCTGTTTAAAGCCCAGTATCTTTTGTGCTGTTTCAGAGTATATGTTCTTGATAGCATTCCATTTGCTGTTTATGGTGGGTTCTTCTTCCATTTCAGAGGAGGTCTCTGTCATGCTGAAACGGTTTCTAAGTTCCAAAACAAATTCCTTGTTTTCCTTTGGATACTGGAGTTTTGCAATGTCCAGTTTCTTCTGCCAATGGCCTTGAGGGAATGACATCTTCAACTTGAGTTTAATGGTGGCAGCAATTAGGTAGTGGTCGCCATAGGCATCTGCTCCCCGGTAAGCTCTAACATCTTGCAGTGACCTGCGCCATTTACCATTAATGATGATGTGGTCGATTTGGTTGATGGTCCTACCATCAGGTGACTGCCATGTGAGCTTGTGGATGTTCTTGTGTGGGAAGATGGTACCTCCGATGACCAGGCTGTTGTTCGTGCAGAAATCAACAAGGCGTTCACCATTGTTGTTTCTTTCACCACATCCATATCTGCCCATTGCCCTCTCGTTGTTGGAATTGTCAGATCCCACTTTGGCATTCATGTCACCAGTTAGAAGAACATCGTGTTGGGGTACCTTTGAAACCACCATTTGCAGTTGTTAATACCAGTCTTCTTTGACCTCCTCCTCAGCCTCGTTGGTTGGGCATAGCACTGTAAGATGGTGAGTTTACAAAACTTTGAGTTGAGGCGTACTCGGATCAGCCTTTCACTTACTGGTTCCCACTCCAGCAAGGTTTTTGCCTTTTCTTTGGAGATTAAGATGGCTACACCATGTATATGGATGTTTTCGTGTCCAGAATGGAGGATGACAGACCCATCATGTAGGACTTGACAACCGGAGCTGGTCCAGTGACTCTCACTTATCCCCAGGATGTCCAGGTGATACCTTTTCATCTCACTGAGGACTTGTGCTGTCTTGGTAGTCTCAAATATTCCATGACGTTCCATGCGCCAATGCAGATCTTGGTTTTAGGACCTAGTAGGCCCTCTTTCGTACTCCTGACTTCCTTTCGGATTTCATCAGAGGTGGTCATACTGCCATCCAAAGAGTTTGGGTGGTCAGGGTCTACTATGGCCTGATGTCGGTAGGATTTCTCATTGTAGTTTCAGTAACAATAGGTTTTTTACGTGGTGGCGTTGTTAGCGCCACGCACAACCCCCAACCTGGAGGACCAGGTGCTGCCTTTCGTCTCTCTCCTCACCTTACTTTTTTACTAGGGTATATTTTAAGTAACCACAAAATCCACAACGCTGTCAATCAGGGGGAAGTCGTGGCCTAATGGATAGAGAGTTGGACTCGTAATCCAAAGGTTGTGGGTTCGAGTCTCGGTCCGGCAGGGATTGTAGGTGGGGGGAGTGAATGTCCAGCGCTCTCTCCACCCTCAATACCACGACTGAGGTGCCCTTGAGCAAGACACCGAACCCCCAACTGCTCCCCGGGCGCCGCAGCATAAATGCTGCCCACTGCTCCGGGTGTATGTTCACGGTGTGTGAACACTTGGATGGGTTAAATGCAGAACACAAATTCCGAGTATGGGTCACCATACTTGGCTACACACCCCTTTCCTTTCCCCTTTTTAACCGTGTGTGATTAACTTCAGCAGGAGGAGAGATTACCTGGTCATCTCGTCATCTTCATCACTGGAGGAAGAATATTCTGCGAGCTTCATTAACGGACTGAATGGAGACTTCATTCCCAAACCCTTGAGGAGGAAAACAGCTTGAGATTAAAGGCCAGCACTCTATTGATGTTAGTCATGTGCTCTATACAGTCAAAGCTAAACTTATTCAGACACCTTCAACTAGGGATGCACGATATTAGATTTTTGCAGATATCCGATATGCCGATATTTTTCAACTAATTTTGGCCGATACCGATATATTTCCTTTTGTTTGAAAACAACACCAAATCTCTCCTGTGCAGAAATTATAAGCAAAATATTTTTTTCAATCAAGTTTTTTTGACAATACATGGAAGCTTTGAAAATAACTATAAATAAACTATATATCAATTGCTTCATTTTGTTCAGTCTGTTGTATAAAAAGATCACATTAGCAATTAAAGAAAAAACACTTGAGCAAAACATGCTCAGGTCAAAGTGTCTGAATAATTTTTGATCCCAAATTTTACTGCTAGTCCACCGTATGAAGAATTTTTGGGTGTAATATGTCACAGTTCATTTTATTTTGATATCCTCACTTACATAAATGAACTATAGAGTCCTGCACCCACTAATAAAAAATATCAAAAAATTATATCTGGTGTCTGATTAATTTTTGGTTTGACTGTATATTTGATATGGAAAATAAAGTGGTAAAAGCGGAGGAGAAATCAGCTGCTTCGGGATCAGATCTACCTGGTTCTGCGGTGAGGTCTGAGAGTTTCTGTTGGGATGAGCTGGACTGTCCAGCATACAGTGACCTGCACAAACAAGAGCGTCTGCATGACGCACACAAACACACATCTGAACACCTGAGCTGATTCTGAGGGATCTCAGACCTGACTGTGAGCTGCTGCAGCTGGAGCTGAAGGACATCTTCACCGATGGACCATCGCCACTGAACACATGAAGAAACAAACACACTGAGCTTCTCCCCTGAGGATCATGAGACGAGTAACTCTGTTAACAGCAGTGATCGGCTCACCTGGACCCGTATCTGTGAGGGCTCACTGCGTCCTTGAACTTCGACGTTGTGCGCTCTGGAATCTTGAGACAATGTTTGTAAAAATCAAGAGATTATCATTCATTCTTGTTACAGTTTTTACATGTGCGTGTTTGTGTATGCATGGCTTATGTAGGTGTTGCATTTTAATGCTTTTTTTAGCCTATCCAGTTATACCCACAGGATGCAGCGCTGCTGCGTTGTTCATTCAAAATATTGTAGAAAAAGAGAACATCAATGCGGAGAAGATGTTGTTTACGTCAAAACTGAAACCAAGCTGTTCACACAGAACGCATATTTTCTAGAAGGACATCTATCAGCATTGCACTCGCATCTTTCACAAGAGATTAATGTAAGTTCAACTTTTAAAAACATGTCTCGAGGCTTTATGCCGGTTTTTCTCCCACCGCATCTCATGTTTTTAAATAGAAAAAGTACTCTTTGTAATTGGTTTTTGATCCGTTGTATTAAACTATACATGCATACATGATGCTGTTTTGTTTCTAATTGTTTAAGCAACTTAATTATATATATGGCTTATAAACATTACTTTAAATATTAAATATTACTATACTTTTTTCAAAGATAGTCATGTTATTTTATTGCTTTGAATAAATGGTCATTAGTAATATTTAGTTCGATGTACCCTCTCGTGGCCTCAGGAGAGAAGCAAAAAGCTTTTTTCCCCTAACAGAAATGATGATATTGATAATATTTAAGTACAAAATCTGAATGTAGTTTTTCAGCCATTTTGACAGCCCTATTATTTCTTGGCATTGGCTCATAAAGCTGATTATTCTTCCCTGTTCTCTTCACTGAATGCCTTTGACCTACATTCTGGGTTTCTGTGGCATGCTCACATTTATTTGTGTGTGCTAACCGTTCATCTGTTGTGAATGTGTGTGTCACATTAGAGGAAGGAAGGAAGGCACTCCCTCGGGGAGGGGAAGCTGTTTCGACCGCACTTTTAGCAGCTGCCACCTATACAGATGTTCCTGACACAGCGAAACACTCAGTCATGACTTAGTTGTTCTCAGCTGAGGATGACTCTGATATTTTCTCTGAATACTGTAATATGAAGGAATGCTGTGATCAAGAGTGTTGTATGATAGAGTCTCCGAGTGTGAACAGAAGGGTCATGGTGACAGACCTTGGGCGGCTGCTCGTCAGGGCTGAAGAAGACTTCATCGAGCGCTGGAGACAGAGGAGACGAGACGTCCGTCATGGAGCTGCTGTGCTGAAGCTCTCGACCGGGACACACGCTCATGCTCTGAAATCACACAGATCAACACAGATCAACACACACATTCAGAAGGATCCTACATGCTTGTTTATGTAATTATAGCTGGAATCAGACAGTCTGGCCTTTGTAAAGCTCTGTAAATGTGTTTGTTCATGCTATGTATGCATGTGTAAATCATACATACGGATTAATTAATACGCATCAGACTCAGTGTGCAAGGTTTCTGTGAGTGACAAATGTTTAGGATTACGAATACGTAAAAACATGTGCAGAGACCTTTAATCATTGTCAAACATGAAAAGCAGGCAGGGGTAATATTACACTCAACACTGATTACTGTCATTATCAAAATCCTTCATCACTTGAATTAAGATTATAATCATTTCATTTTAAAGCACAGCCACCACAAAATCAGACTGACTTTGAGATCATTCTGAGGTTAAATACAGATTTAAAACCATAACAAGAAACAGTTTAGTAGCTATGATGTTTTTTTATGATAGGAAACACTGGCATCTAACGGGAAAACACTGTTTATATATGCTTTATTTACATTTTTTTTAATTAACTAAGAAGTCCGTATGTGTGGAAAAAATATAGATGTAACCTCCTTATAATCGTTACCATTTTCATAAGTAGCTAATTATTTACACATTTTTTATCAGTAACTGTAACAGATTACAATTAGATTTCTTTTGTAATTAAATGATGTAACTTAGTTCCATGTAACTAGTTTCTCCCAGCACTGTTCGTCCTACAGGAGAAGAGCTACAGTGTGTTTCAGAGCATTAGAGCAGAGATGTGATCGGATCGGATCGTACCGGCGGTTTGGCCGCTCTCTGCAGCGCTGGAGTACACGGACTGGAGCTGCTCCCTGACCCCAGACGACACTGGACATGAGGAATCCTCACCACTATATTGTTCAGATTGACCAGATGAGCCTCCAGAGACTCCAGTTTACCTGCCAGCTGCACGCCAGAGTTTCACATCATCATCATCATCATCATCATCACAAACAGATGCTTTACGCTACATGCGTGACATGAGTGTGTTTTACCCCGTCGTGCCGTGTGTCTCGAGGCTGGTCTCCGGGAAGAGTGCACTGGGCTCTCCGGCTCTGCTGGACATCAGCACAACATCAGCACCAAACAAACCCTGACCGCTCAGTGCATCAGCCAGACCCGGATCCACAATCACATCACCGAGGGCGCTGCTTGAATCAGTGAGGGGGCTGGAACCTATTTATATTAAGGTTACAGCACCCTCACTAATATATATCTATATTTGAGTTCAGATGCAAAAGTGTCTAAGTGCCATCTTAAATGAGCATTTTCATCATGCTTCTGTGTTTAGGTTCAATAATATTACTCTAATGGCAATGTATAGGTCTTTTTCTATGCAATTAGAGTGAAATAAATGAACATAAATACAGGAGCCTGATAAAAATGCTCATTTTAGAAGAAAATTTCAGATGGCACTTAGAGGTTTTGCATCTGAACTCTTCATATATATATATATATATATATAAATTATTTGTGCTGTCTATTGTTATGGTGCAAATAACGCTTCCTTTATAATCACTCAAAAATCTGTCAGTCATTTCATTGCGATCTCACAGTTATGTGATAATCAGTTAAATTCTCAACGCTGCACAATA
>NC_136745.1:540000-582500 GCF_936440315.1 Barbus barbus
TTTATTTTGATATTGCATGATCAGATATTCATACATCAAAATATTCTGGGGGACTTGAAATTGAGTGAAAATCTGCAAAAACGCTGGCGGTGGCTAGCAACTTCTTTTCAAAAATGCTGGCGGGGAAAGAGTTAAGAGAGATTATGTTGTGAATAAAATATTTGATCCAAAAATAAAACGTCTGATCTTTATTTTGTTTCTTATCCATATGACTTACAGAAGGAGATATATCTAATTGCATGGTGAATGAGAGAGTTTCTCTGTCTTTCATCGCATTTTGTGTGCCAAATATATTCATTTGTATATAATAATTGTAATTACATAATATGATTTTCAAAAGCTGAAGTGACTACTTTTATTTATTTGTTAGAATAAGTATAATTCAGTATTTTACCTCATTTCAAAAGCTGAATAATCAATCAAAGTCTACTGATTAATCTGTGAAAATAATTGATGATTAGTTGATTAATTGTTCTAATATTACTTAGATTAATCAATTATCAAAATAATGGTTTGTTGCAGTCCTAGTCCAAAGAAAGATGTGGCCGAACAGTTCGTACAGGAACACTTCCTGTTTTATTTCCACTCTAATTTTATTCATGTAGCTGGTACATCACACTAGCTAACTCATTAAAATTCATAAATGTTCATATTTAGTCATTATGCTCTTTGTAGCTAGTCTAGAACTGTTACTTCTCTGTACGCTGTGAGCTTCCTCCATTCATCTATGCTGTAATCCTGATTTCATAAGAACGTAACGAAAGAACTGGATCAGATCAGTTTTGCAGCTGAAGATGGAAAAGAGTCTAGTTTGTCATTTTAATCTTTCATCAAAGTGTAACGAGTCCTGCATCTACAGAAGTGAAATGAGTCATGAACACTGTTATATGTCGACTCTACAGTCTGAGCTGAGAAAGGACGGGAAGTGAAGATGTTTGAAGCCTCTATTAAGGTTTCATAGAGATTGGTGTAGTGGCACATACCTGGGTTCACCTTCATCTTCATTCATGGCATCTTCTTCATCTTCACTGCCACTGTATTCATATTCCGTCCCCTCTGTTCACAGCGATCATAAACAGAGGCTAATTAGGCCAAACCAAGAGCAAACTACACTACCATCTGAACCGTGGATGTGTTTGAATGTAATTTTAATGTTCATGTTCTCAAACCATCACCTTTCTCTGGTCTCCTCTTCCTGGTTCTGTCCAGGTGGTCTTTGAGCGTGATGCGCACCTGCCGCTCGTTGGGAAGGTCTTTAATGAAGGAGTGGCGCAGGAGCGTCTCTGTGGACGGCCGGTGGAGGTAGTTCTTCACCAGACAGCTGTCTACAAACGTCTGAAACTTCTTAGACCTTCAGGAGCAGTGAAACACATTACAGTTTTTTACAATCGCTACATTTCTCAATGCTTCGGCCAATCTTTCAGAAGTCTTCACAGCGAGCACAACTAAACTGTGGATCATTTATCACTGCTTTGGCACAAAATGCATTCATTGACGACATCTGTCAAATTACATCAATTCTTTTCTCACTTCTAAACAAACAACATCAAAACTATATGTACTATTCAAGTCAATTTGCATGTTTACATACTGTTTTCAAAACTGTTCAACTTCAGTTTAAATCCTACAACAGTACAAACATGAATAAGACAGAAATTTGCAACATTTCTACAGTAATATCATACAGAAAAATAATATGAATGTAAAAAATCAAATATTATCAAAGCAGTTGCATGTAGCTAAACATCTTCACAAGTGTTTGCACACGGAGTTCAAAATGTTCACGTGCATTTTTACGTATTTGTCATTAGTGGTCGACCGATATATCGCCAAGGCCGATATTTTCAAATATCGGCATCGGCCGATAAGTTTTTCTGTTTGGCCAATGCGTTTGAAGCGGGACTTTTATTTTGACAGCGCTGAGAGCGGCAGCGTCTGAGCACACAGCGCTCACATTCTCCCTCTTGTTCACTGTCGTTGTTAACAGTTCTGTCTAATACGGATAGAAGTCTGTCTATCAGATAGAACTGTTAAACAAAGGGATTAAAATGTATACAAAAAAGTATTATAATGATTGCTTTTATATTATTAGTAATACAAAGGCAAACATTTTATACTTTCTCGTTTGCCATCAGCATTCAGCAAATAAACATTTATATAATTTAAGCAAATCTTTGAATGGCTAAAGAACATTTAATTTCACAAACCTTCCAGACTTGCAAACAAAAAAAACCTGCTGTGAGATCTTGTGACGTGTGCATGTGCATCCTGCATTATCGTGTGCTCACTGCGTGACTCTCGGTGCAAATTGAATGCTTTAAACAATACATTTGAGATATTTATTTATTCGTGAAAAATACTTTGTCATCTGTCATGTTTATTTTACTAATTTATTTTTTAATGCATTTTCAAATTTCTTAAATATTAATTTAAATTATATCGGCTTTATATCAGCCACCCTAATTTTCAAGATATCGGCATTGGCTGTCAAAAAAAACAATATCGTCAACCACTATTCGTCATCCTTTCCTATCAAAATGCATGCTACGGATGCAAAAACGCCGAAAATCAAACCTGATCCAAATTTTTTTATGACGGACGAAAGTTTTGGAGGCAGTGTGTAAACGTGATTGACGCAACGTGAGGTCGTATTTATTTTTTAATGTGCGAAAATTTCTGACTAAAATTTTGTGCTCAGTGTGCAATGACCTTAAGTCTTTCACTTGCATTAACATCTGTACAAAAGGGGAAAACTGAGGAATAATTTTGTACTGCAATGTAAATATGGACCATAAACTGCAGTGAATTTTAACATTGAATTGTACAGAAATTTTACAAAAGAAAACCTTGTATAATGCTTGTTAGTGTTTTTTAGGTTGTTGTGTTATGAGTGATAAAGTATGTTTGTTTGCTAGTGTAATGGAAGAATGAGTTGATTTGAGACATTCATTTAGTGTTTCGGTAGTTTTAGTGCATCTTGAATGTGATATCAACTGCTGTGTCAAGTGACTTTAGTACTGAGAAATGTGTCCTTGCGAGTGTAAAGAGCTGTAGTTTGGGAGCTCGATGCGTCATTTTGAGGGAAACTCTATGGCTGTGTGGCAGTGCTGGCTGTAATAAGCGGCAGTCTCTCACCATTTCTTGGACTTGAGTTTGGGAGGAGGGTTTCGTGGAATGAGGAACAGCGCTCTCATGGGATGCATGTCACACAAGGCTGCAGAGAAATACAGGAATCGTACACAAACACTGGATCATATGTGACTTTTCTCGAGTGCTTCTGCGGGTGTAAACTCACGTGGCGCTCCCTCAGCCATCTCTAAAGCGGTGATTCCCAGAGACCACACGTCGCTCTGAAACAGGTGTTATCACAGTCACTGATGGGAACATGTTCAATCACTGATGTAGAGTAGTCTACTCACCCTGTAGTCATATGTGGAGTCAGGGTTTTCATCGCACGCGATCACCTCCGGCGCCATCCAGTACGGCGTCCCGATGAACGTGTTTCTTCTGCCAATCGTCCTGTCTAACTGAGCGCTGACGCCAAAATCCACTGGAAAAACACATACATCAACAGTATAAGATACAGGGCCATTCTTCTGTGCATGCATATTGCTCTGTGGTGTAACTTATGTAATGCATTTTAGTGAATTCTCATTTTTGAGTAGTTTAAGTATTAAAATAACAACAAAAAAAGAGACCAAAACAGAACTAATATACTAAAACTTTAAAATGCATATGGAAACATTTAAAAAAAAAAATCTAATTCAAGATAATAATAAAATGATGATAGCATATCAGTGATATTTAAATAACACTGTTATATACACAAGAAGTATAATGTATCTTCTGCTTAATTTTTATGTAAGTGTAAAGTAGTTCAAAACAGACTCATAAAGTGAGTCCTTTTTTAATTGATTGTGCAACATCTTTCATATAAGAAATAAAAAGCTAGCATATAGAAAGATGAAAAGTACCATAGTAAAATAAAATAAGAAACACTAAGAAAAAAGTAAGCAGAAACAGCTAACCATATAATGTTTGAAGGGTGAGCTTGCATTGACTCTCATCTAATGTGTCTGATATGCTGCTAATGCATGAGGTCTTACCCAGTTTGATCTCAGCGTTCTCCGTCAGCAGCACGTTTTGTCCTTTAATATCTCGATGAATCACGTGATGTGAGTGCAGGTGTAACAGACCCTGAGAGAACAGCAGCAAACCACAGTTAACACACAAACACTGGACACAAATAGCTGCATTTCTTCAGTTGTGTCTTTCTTTTAATGATCTGCATGTCCTCAGCAACTCAACAGTGAAATCAATGTCTATTTTAGCTGCTATATTAAACAGCTTCTTACCTCAAATAACAGAGAGTTAATGGAAGTGGTTTTTTTTTATTTATCATCAACATATTCCACAATTCTGTTGATTCATCTTAACTTCTGGTCTCAGAATATCCCTTTAATTTCTCATGATTGACTCTGAATAGAGCATTTCTACAAGTAATGTTATTTATTATCTTTAGGGTTATAAAATCTGTGAAAGAACAAGCTTTATATTTCTGTTACACCCACCAGATGAAATGCCACAATTTTCAGCATGGATGAAATGCATTTGATGAAATGCTGAAGAATGAAAAGCATGATGCACAAAAGCACTTCATGGACAGAATGCATTTCACAACACAAGCAACTCCTTTCATGACAGAAATGCGTGTCTCATTCACTGATGTCTGTGCATGAAATGCATTTGTGACATGCTGCTGTTTTCTGCTATCCACATTAACTTTCCTGTTTTGATGGTTTTTTTGTTTTCCACATGAACTGTATTGTACTAAATTAAGTGCAGGCTTCATCCAGACATGAAATGCAACTGGTTTTTATCTATCTGGATATTATACACATTCAAATATAACTGCCTTTTTTCATAAAATACGGCATTTCATGTCATGTAATTCGGTCTGACCATGAAAACAGTCTCAGCACTGTCATTTAGGATGGATTTCAAAGACTACAAATCAACAACGGCCTGTAAAAACAGGCAGAAGGACGCTTCACTGATGTTTCATTATGAAGAGTACAAACTAATTATGATCCTTATGTGTCTTATTGGAACAATCATATTGGAAAAATGTAATCATGCCATTTATTGAATACGGATGTAACGATATCAAAATCTCACGATGCAATATTTATTGCTATATTTAAGAAGAAAACAAGACAAATGAAGAATTAGGGAAAAAAAATGAAAGTTTTGTTCATTTAAAGTTAAGTTATTCTATCTGATGCACTTTGAGAGTCAAAATGAAGAGCTCCGACCCTTGTTTCTTAATGAAGAAAATTGAAGTCAGAAAAAGTCAGTGAATTGACTTGTAGCTGAACTTTAAACTCTTTTTATTTGTGATGTACTGTCTCAGTCTAAATTACATTCACACTGCTGTTTGAGGAAGACAAACTAATCCGAATATAATAATAATAACAACAATGACAGTAATAGCCATATATTGTAAAACAATTGCACTGTAAACTAAATGAAAATGGATATTTCATATGTATATTATTTTTGCTTTACACTACAGTAGGGAAATTATAATACTTCTTTCCTAATTTCTACACTTGTAAGAGATATTTTGAATCTGGACTGCATTTAAACCGCTAGCTGTCAGCAATTCATATAAATTCAGCAATTCTTAAAAAAACGCGTCTCACTACAAATCTAGTGAATGCTGTGAAAATAAAGCCTAACTGGTGGCCGTTGTTCCCAAACGCGTGCTAAACTCACAGCAGTGTGATAAAGGAGTTGACTGCATTCATTCAGTGTGAACGGAGCCGTTCTGAGACGCAGAAAACACCGGATCACCAGCTGATCGTCTGAACCAAGTGAAACACAGCGAAAACAGACTTTTGTGCTTCCGGTTTTAGTTCATTTAACAGATACTGTGCCAAAGCATAATGATGGCCCAAAACAAATGTATTTTAAAAACTACACTTTATGCCCGGAAGACCTATCGTTTCATATCGTCATGTGACCACGATAATATCCAGACAGTATTGCTATCGTGATATTGATAATATGGTTACAGCCCTATTGTTGAATGAACTTGTCTTGATTTCCACACACTGTACGGTGTGTATAGTGCACTGTGATGGCGGAGGAGGACGGAGGTGTACTCACTCGTAGCACCTCTCTGCAGATGTAGGAGATCCAGTCCTCCTTCAGACAGCTCCCTTTGGTCTTCTTCAGCAGGTCTGTGACCGAGCCGGCGCCGCAGTACTCCATCACCAGCTGACACACACACACACACACACACACACTGACTTATACTGGACACCATCTGCTTTCTTTGCTCATTCATCTCTTTTCTGCTTTTCCTATGGACTAGTCATAAGATTACTACTGTATTTCATAAATACACGATTCACATTTTCATTTCAAAATCCCATACTTTTCCAGACTCAAATTTCCAAACCTCTCAGTAGATTTTTAGACCATATTTAACATAAATGGTTCATACAGCACTATTTTCAGCTTCATATTTGGTATTTGCTAGGGCTGCCCCCTAATTGTTACGGAAGTAGTCAGGACACAGAGCATTAGTGAATTTAGCAGGATGTTTTATTGATTCAGCAGAGGGAATATGGCAGTTGAAGGTGAGTAGAGACTTGATACTGAATGTGAGGCAGAAAGCATATACTGAAGGATGTTGTATCTTGCCAGGAACTCGTGGAAGACTTGTGGCAGCACACACCCCAGGATGATGTTGGAAACGGAGGATGATGATTGCAGAAGGAGGGCTGACGAAGGAGAGGAGCAGGAGGTAAGTACGTTATCATGTGAGTAACAGCGAAGAGCTGAGAGAGTCCACTTGGTGTAAGTGAGATCTGACAATGACCCGGAGTGGGGTGTGTGCTTATGTAGTGCGGAGATGATTGGGTGCTGATGAGGGGCACGTGCTGGGATTCAAAACTCAGGTGACAGAGATCGCTGTGATGGATTGGTGATGGAGCCCGGCCGATCTGTGACACTAATAGTCAACTAACCGTTAATTGACGAGGCTTAGTCGATCAAAATTTCATTAGTTGCTTAGTCACAGGAAAATCACAGAAAGTGGCGAAGTCATGTAGTCCGAGACGCACAGATGGTTAAGATGTCTGTGTGTTAATTACAGTACATCGCTCAGGACACGCAAACCTTCGTTTGGTTCATCGATCTCAAATGTGGCTCATCCTCTGAAACATGGAAGTAGCAGCATCGTTACATGGACATTAAACGAGGCTGAAAATACACTTATCAATGAATTATAATGATCTTAAGGCAGTCTTCTTGCTGTTTTTTCCCAGAAGCATTCAGAATCATTTCTTCTGCGGTGTGCGCTTGAGCGCTGACAGGCTATAGACAATTAAAGGCTCATTATTATGAATTATATGGTTTATTAATATAAATATGTGATTAGTTGACTAATCACTTAAAATGAATGAGTACTAGTGGATCAGAAATGTCTTTAGTTGAGGGCAGCCCTAGTAAACACATCTGACAGTACAGCACTGAGCTTTTTCTTTAACAGCAGTAACATCTGTAAGAACTGAAAATATCTCAATATTGTTCTTCCACAGTACCGTACAGCTGTAGATGATGGTGACCATGGGCAAACCATGCATGCTCCTCAATACCATGGTAAATACAAGTAAGTGAGAATGTCAGCGCTGGTTCGTTAAACTGGTTTAAATCACAGAGACATCTGGGTTTGTAACAGAACTCGTTTGCTGTTTAATGTTTCTCATCCGCTGCAGGAATGACCACTCTTATCAGCTGGTCAAACTGCTAGAGGCATCAGTACAATCTCTAACAACATTTAGTCACACATGCAATAAAACAGCACGTGAAATGTGATCATTTAGTGTCAGTCTGGAGCACTGGAGCAAGTCCAAAACACACACATTGAGGTTCAGCATACTGGCAAACCACGCTTGACTACATGGGGAAGTGTCTGGGTGAACTGTCCCTTTAAGATGACTAGACCGCTTATAATAGAAGTGAGCACAGCAGAAGTTTAGTTGTGTGTCTCTGACCTGTGCTGGAGGATTGCTAGTGTCCAGCAGACTCTCACTCACCCACAGCTGGTCGTCCTGACCCGCAGGACTCTTCTTCACAAAAGCACCGTAATACGTGGCTATGTTCCTGTGATGGGAGTGAGTCTTCAGCATGTTGATCTCCAGCTTGATCTCATCCTCCTCGTCCTGCAGAAGACAGGTCATCAGATCATGCATAGAGACTCATTTTCAGGGAATGTTGCTAAAGGCAGGACAAACTGTTGCTAAACGACGTGATTATGAATATGACTTCAAACGTTCATTTAGATTTGTTAGTAAAACTAAAAAATAAATATAATAATATTAAAATAGAAATATTTTATTGAACATTTATGCACTTTTGAACAATGATATTTGATGTTTTCTTATGAACTGGTAAAGCTACTCATTCTGAACAATGATATTTGTAAGCAGTGTATTGGTAGTTAGTTAGTATGCTACACTTTAAGAAAAGTCTGTAAAACAGGACACAATTTACTGACTTAATTTGAGATTTTTAATCATTTTTTATTTTTTTAACCTAAATTTAAAATCATGCACTTTATTTTGTGTTTTCAGGTTACAAATTAATGGATAATGTCCAGGTAGGAAATGACCGTGTTTTCATATTTCTGTCCCTGCAGCACAAAAGCAGTCATGAGTAACACAGGTATATCTGTAGCAATAGACAACAATACATTGTATGGATCAAAATTATACATTTCTCTTTTATGACAAAAATCATTAGGATATTAAGATCATGTTCCATGAAGATATTTAGTAAATTTCCTACTGTAAATATATCAAAACTTCATTTTTGATTAGTAATATGCATTGCTAATAGGGATGTGCATCTCCATAACTGAGGCCGATACGATACGCATCTCGATGCATAGCCAACGATACGATACATTAAAGATACGTATGAAGCAGGCTGCGATACAATACGAGTCACCCCTTTTTACAATCCGATCTCGATTCAATTCAATTCAACACAATGCGATTCAAATACGATGCAATGGAGAAAATATGATCACTTAATGCCTTGAGGCCTGTTTCATAAAACAAGTTAACCAAATAAGCCTGGCTTATTTCATTTAGTCTGACTCATTGGCAAATGATTTGGTTCCATAAAGCAAATTGAACATAGGCCTAGATCAAGCTTGTCCTGGGAAACTAGCCTGGTCTTAAGCGTCAGACTAAGCTGAGCTCCTGAACACTACATTACCACTGACTCACAGACTATTACTTCACTTATATGCTTTATTTACATTTATTTGATTTGATTTGTTTTACAGTTTCTTGCCATGCAGTCTTTCTCTCTGGTCTTATGACAGCTGTACCTTTTATATAAATGTAATTAATTATTATTATTAATTATTATAGTTTGCAGAACATTAGAACATTATATTCTAAAATTGCTCTTTAAAGCATTAAAATAACTAGATTAAAAGATAAAATCACTGAATTAAAAATGAAAATAAATAATAAAGAAAATGATATTTGAACTGCTATAAGAAACACACATTATTATTATTATTATTATTAGTATTGGAACACACTGTGTTTATCATTGCTTTCTGTTTCTGTGTACACTCTTTATTGGGTTTAAAATCAATTCAAATAAACACACACCGCTTAGTAATTAGTACTGTACTAGATCACATTTGAACTATCCATCACAATAGTCCTGTTACAGTTATTGCTATCATAAAAATACTCATATGTAGGATTACAATTCTACAAAAGACACATTAATGTCCAACAGCAAATATTTGAGCAAAATGTATATTTTACTCAGAACTATTGCGCTCCGTCTGTTTAGCAGCGCTCGTTGCTCTCGCGTGCCTCGTCCACTCCTGACAGCAGATAGATATATTTGCATGACTTTCTGACATCTACAGATGAAGAATAAACCTGTGACGTGTCAGCTATGCACTGAGGGAAACACACCGTCTCAAATGCATTAAACAGCACAGGTATAGGTGCATCGATCTGATCCATGATCCACATTAAAGGCTGCTTCAGAATAAACCTGCATACATTAGTGAGATTGTGTCAGTTTAATTGGTCATTTATGGAACCGCTTTAGCCCTGATTGATTTGTCAGGTTTAATCCCTGCTTTAGGGTCTCTGTGGTGTTGTGATTTGTGGTCCAAGGTCACAAATGATCAGTTATTACTGAAGAATTGCAACTAGCAACTTCATTAATGTGATATGTGTACAGCTAGACACCGTTGATTTCCTCTTCTCATGTAATTTAGAGGGAATATATGTGCCTTTTTATCATTTGACTGACAGTTATTAAAAGTTGCCAAATAAATTTGTTGCAAGGTGCTTCTTGAAGAAAAATGTCATTGATCAGAATTATTGCACACGCAGTCCTGAATCAAGATAACATCAGCTCATACACTCTTTATTTGACCTCATCTAGTTTCCTGAGTTATTATATTCATCATATAAAGGCACAAACAAATAATGAAAGACACTTGAAATTCCTAATATTAACTTCAACCTAGGTTATCTTCTGTTAAAACAAGTACAAATTAAAATGAGCAGTCATTGGATTGCTCTCAGTGTATTGTCCTTGGGTGAACGTGCTAGAGAAGAGCGTTATTATCCAGCAGTGTTAAGAGTGAATGATGTTCAGATGAAGCTCATACCTCTGTCACGTCCATGACCTTGATGGCTGCCAGCTGTCCTGTCTTCACATGCCGACCCTGTCTCACACACACACACACACACACACACACACACACACTGAATGAATCTGATGGATCTGTGAATGCTGGCAGACACAACAACAAACGACTTCACTACTATAGTACTGCATTAAAATATAGATCTATCGCACAACAGAATCTTCTACAAGTAATAATGATGTTGAAACTAGTAAGGAATAGCACACTATATTAAACCCTGTTCATGTGTCACAGTAAGCCTCTGGTGGGCATCACTGTGTTTACCAAAAGAATGAAAGGAATTGTTCCCATTTCGTCTGAATACTACATTTTGAAAGATTGATTAAACTGTTAAAATGGTATGCATTCATTTGATTAACGTTTGTGATAATAACATGATAGTTAATCAAAAAACAACACAGGATTTCTGAATAAATAAAACATTTCTTAGGGCATATTACTGTTAAATTGTTAACATTTTGACTGTTTAGTTGAAGTTGAATTATTAAAATGTATTACAGAAATATGTTAAGTGTAAAATGGCAAGTTTGGGGTGAATGAAGCAGATTTCATTAGGCCCTAGATGTGCTTGTGTGTTCTTCATTCTTCAGGCAGTGCTATGAGAAGTGACACATGAAGCCAGGGAGGACCTGAGATATGACACCTAAACACACACGGTCCAGCGCAGCCGTTCCCAGCATCTCATCCACACACACTACCAGTCACAAGTGCTCAACAGTACCACTTCTAATGTCTCTTCATGCTCACCGAGCCTGCATTTGTTTGATCCAAAATACATTCATTACTCCAGTCACATGATCCTTCAGAAATCACTCTAATATGCTCACTTGCTGCTCAAAAAAACATTTTTATTATTATTATCATAAACAGTGGAGTAGAATTTTTTCATTTTTCTTTGAGTAGAAAGTTCAGAAGAACAGCATTTATCTGAAATAAAACATTTTGTTACATTATAAATGGCTTTATCATCACTTGTGATCAATTTAAAGCATCCTTGCTGAATAAAAGTATTAATTTCTATAATCCCCCAACCCCAAAAACAAACAAAAAAATAGTTTTTGAAAAACAGTAAAAATATTTCACAATATTACTGCTTTTGCTGTATTTTGGATCAAATAAATGCAGGCTTGATGAGCAAAGAGACTTCTTTAAAACATGTTCAGAGAGGTGTTTTCTGATGCTGCATTGAAGCGCTGGTCTCTGATGATGATGATGATGATGAGGATGAGGGGGTCTATAGGAAGGAAAGCGAGGCAGTGTTTCCTGCCGGAGGACAGATCACTCATCTATTCTTTCTCCTCGTGCTCTCGTAACACGAGGCCATCACAGCAATGAACCGCATTACAACACCAGCGCTGAGGAGAGAAGGTGATGAGAGAGGAAGACTGCTCCAGAGCATGCTTTATATTAACCAGACACAAGAATGAGACGAGACTCACACACCTCACAGCTTCAGACTCCCGTGACGCTTCACCACACTGCAATGCATGCTTACGCTTCTTCCATGTTTGTTGTTTAGTATGAAGCATTTCCTGCCATAACCGATATGCGATCTCCTGATCAATAGTAAAAGTATGTGCTGTATATGTAAGAGCACGAGTATTGATTGCTTTGTGGCTATTTTGTTTGTTTTGTGAGAGAGCGGTCGAAACTAGGAGATGCATTTTGCAACCAGTTTGAAGAAAGTAATTTGTATCTGAGACCGAGACTTGAAGTGTTACTCGCACACGCTAGGGGTGTGATATAGTGGTTCAGACAAGTGTTTACAAGACTTATGTTTTCGAAGGTGTTGCTGCTTTCCTTATAGTTTAAAATAACAATATGCATGCTTGCTGTCTGGAGATGTTATCATTTCTTCTGTTGAACTTCTGACCCTGTCTTGTGCGGCTTCTGTAGCAGAGGATTCATTGACTTCTGCCAATATCAACTCAGCTGAAAGGTGATTATATATCTGATGATTATGATCCATTTATGAGTATGACAGATGAGAATCGGGGCTTTTAGCCCTTTAATCCGGTATATCAAATATAAGAATACGCTTCTGTCTGATGAGACCGAGTGTGTGCAGGACTCGGTTTGATGATAAATCATGATAAAACCCCACGGTTAGTATTAACGTTTCATATCTGAATTAACATAAAAACTGTATTTGATTACTGCAATATGAATAACTGAGGATAAATAAACACTATCCAGAGTAGATACTAAACAGAGTAGTTTAGTTTTGTGTGAAAACGAGTGCTAAGGGAATTATACAAATATGAATGAATTAATTGTATGAATGTACCTGTAAAGATTCGAAGGCATTTTGTTTTCATCTTCGCTCCATGTGATACCTAATAAAGTAGTGTTCTTTACGGGAAACAGCTGTAATTCTGCTGCTCCATCAGCGCCACCTGCTGTCAGAGAGAGGATCTACAGAGACTCATATTCACATTCAGTCTGTGTGCACCTTCTGTCTGGACTAAACACAGACCGGATCGACATGCCCTGCTCTAATTTATGACCGGTTGATGAAAAACAAGCTTTTGGATTATACTCATTTAAACTATTGAGAAGCTATCTAGAGTTATTTATGGAGCAGATAAAATACATATAGAGTAAAACGGGCTAAAGGAGCCCAGGGGTAAAAGGCACCTTTGGTATTATTTTCATCTAAACCACTAGATGGCACAAAAACGTGGCGTAGCACTGAGCAAAACATCCGCTTTTCAACATGCAGGTGTTTATTTGTCTGATCTTTGATGTGATCGCGTGCAGCAGTGCAAAGTTGATTCTGTGCTTACTTGAGCTAATATTTTATATTTTTTTAAAAGTTGTAGATGTAAGTAGCAAATGAGAATCGCTAAAATGAATTCATATATTTTAAGACAAAGGTCTTCATGATTTTCAGCTTTGTTTTTTAAATAACGAAAGAATATGTAAAAGTATGTATTTGGGGTGAAAAGCGCCACTGCTGTCGGGCTAAAGGCACACAGAAATTAACACGACAATTAATAGATGGCTGACTTTTCCATTTGTTCACATGACAGATTCAGATGGTAAATATCATATATTATGTTGTTATAAATATCATATATATTATGTATGTGTCCATAGAGATAATCACCATGTTTAGAATGAAACCATCATATTTAAAAACATGATATAATCATATCATATAATAAAATATCATTTGTTGTTACTACTGTAAATATATTTTCCATTATTATTGGATCCCCGTCAATTATTTCAGAATCTTTACTTATTAAAAAGATTTTATTTCTGTATTTTAAAATATATATTTTATATGAACATATTTTAATGACAGTAGGCCTATATTTATTGAACTTTTTCTTTTTAAATTAAGCAGAAAACAGTACAAACTTTGCTAAAGTGATTGTTTTGAACAAGTATTAACTTCTACATGATTTTAGCTGAAGTATTTGTATCAATAGCATGTGTGGGGTAAAAGCCCCTATAAGATTTGTAAACAAAATGAACAACTTGAATGATTTATGTTAACACAATCTGTTGCTCCATTAATGTTCAACACAACTTATATATCTTTTCAGCAATTATACATTTTAGGCGCAGTGAATAGCACATTTATTCTTAAGCCGTTTAATCATTTATTAATCAAGTAACATTTTGACTTAACCCTTTTCTTTATTTAAAGGCTGAAATGTGAGCTTTACAATTTTATGAAACTTTTCCTAAGTTTTATTTGAAAATGAGTAATGTTATTGTTTTAGTTTTAGTGTTTATGCAAACAAAAAAAAATAATTTTATTTGTTTGTTGATTTTTAAAGATCAAATATTTTGAACATTTCTGGCAAATTTGAACGATCCCATGATAATACTGATAACAGTGATAATTTCGGTCACTATAATGGTGATAATGATTCTGAGAAATGATCTGGAAGAGAAAGCGTGCATCATCGTGTTAGCTCGAGCGATTGTGGGAACGGTTCAGCTCTACACATGATCTGAACTCAGCTAGATCGGTTCACACTAGCTGTTACCGCTCAAACTGAAGTCAGACTTTCATAACTTTGCAACCATAAGAGTTATTTGCTTGGAATGAATCTGTATTGTATAAAGTATTACAGACAAGAATGTGGCTTGACATTAAAAATGCAGAATACAAAACAGGAGCTGAAACTCTTTTTCATTTTCAAATGGAGTCAACACTAGAATTTGTGTAAATATTGATAAACGGAGTGCGATCAGAAATTGTTACATTTTTGCAATAGATTTTTGCCAAAATGATTTTGCTTAAGAAAGTAGTGTATTTGAGGAAAGTGTCTGGTAGATGATGAACAGTTTCTCCATCACACACAATTACAAACCCTGGTTTCAGAAGAGCTCCCGCCCTCGTTTCACTCAGAAACAGCAGCACAGCGGTGTCTCAATCACTCTGTCATTCTGCTGCAGCTTGAGCTTAATTCCAGCATCCTAAGAATGCTCTTCCAGAAGTGCTCTGGCTTTTTAGATGTTCTTGCCAAAGTCTAACCTGGCCTTGTTTGCAGCTTGTGGCGAAGCCTCTGTATTTGCTCTGGTGAAGTCTTCTCCTGACTGTAGACACGTCTGCCTCCTGGAGACTGTTCTTGTTTTGAAATCAAGAGAAAGGATTCAATTGTGGATATACAACAGTTTATTGAGAGAACAAACAAAGTCAGTAGTCAGGACGGAGCTCGTGCACAGCGCGGATGGAAGCGCAATGGGCAGCCAAGTCCGGCAGTGGAATCCTCCGAAGCCAGGGCAGAGACCCAAACACACCAGACAACAGATCGAGTGACAGAACAGCAACACCGAGAATCTCTGAGGACATGACTATAACCAGGTTTCCATCCAAGGATTTGTTTGCGGAAAAATATTTAGCGCTTTAAAATATTTACGATAGAGCTGATGGAAATGCCAATTATCATTAAATTTCTCCTGTGTCGACAAAATCTTTCTCCGTTTAACTTTAGCACATAAATTCCATATCGATACTTCAAATGTCGCAAAAATTAGTTTGGAAACACTTTTTTTTGAGAAAAGGGGCTTTAACGCAAATAAATGTGGAGTCACATGACAGAATTAGCCTATAGACAGCGTCCGTGTTCATGTGTTGCTCTCGTTAAAGCACCTTTCCCTGGAGTTCAAAAGCACATTAAATCATATTCATATTATTCAATTGTATCTAAAATTATTTTATACATGGTAAGAAAAAGAGGAGTTACCTCTCAGACATACTTATCTTAGTTTGGTGTTAGCAGGCTAGCCTACGTTTACATGATGATTATTAATATTAGTGCTTTCAGCTTGAGCACCATAACCCCGTGATATTATGCCAAGCACAGTTTGTTTTACATCAACATGAAGTACAAAAGTTGAAATTCATTCCTTTTGGCTTCTAAGCTTCTTATATTTGTATTCTGGTTTTGTTCTGAGGTCTTTCTACCGTTAAACTGAAATGATTTGTTGTGGAGTGAGGAGAAATAACATATTAGTTTCATGTTTCTTCAGTATATTTGTCTGACAGTATTGTATTATGAGATGAACAGGCTATAACTGGTCTTGAGGCGCCGGCGCGATCGCTTCTGGGGGTTTTATTTCCTTATAAAAGTGGAAACTTGCACTAACCTACTCCTTCATTTGTGGTCATATAAGAGTAAGACATTATTCAAAACTATTCAGAATATTTATTTTATTTGTGTACATTCACAATAAAGAAAACAAAACATATTTTTGTGAAATAAAGGAAAACTGCTGCTTTCTCAAGAGTGCATCACAAAAATGAACTGAAATTCTGCATATAGGCTGCTAATTGTTGCAGGTTTTTTCTTTCGTTTCGTTAATTCATTAATTATTTAGAACAATATATTTAGCATATGGGCCTGTTTCTTTTATATATAACAGCTCATGTTTTTCTCCGTTCACAGAAGCGCTGCAGGTCACCTTCATGTAGTTTATGCTGCTGTCTGCGTGAATAAAATAAATCCCTGGAAAACTAATTTAGGTGTTTGTAATGGGACAAGCCACCTATCAATTTAAATTTAATTTCATTGTAATTTAACACAATCTTGTCGGTTAACGATTAATATGACGGTCGGTTAGGAGAAATAAAATAACTGGAATGAACCTATTTCCTATAAACTTTAATCAGAAAAAAGATAATAATACAACTGCAACTGTTTATGATGATTGCTTGATTATCAACAGTGGCCTATCTATCTAGTCTATAACAAAGTACAAAAAGAAAAAAGAAAAACTTAAAACACTTAATAAAAATTATTTTATGTAGGCCTATACAATTTAATATAGGCTTTTTTTGTTTCAAATGGATGAAGAACAGCTAGCCTAGCCTATAATTTATGCAATAGGATAAATTATGTATGGAAACAGCTCAAGGGCAACATTTTTTTGTGATACACCAAAACTTATGCGACAATTAGTTTTTTAGGGATGACGTCATGACGCACACCATTTTATCGGTAAAAGGCCAATTGGGTGGAAACAGGCTGGAGTCAGCAAATTTCGCACATTTTTTTTTAACACATATCTCTTTGTCGATAACAAAATCTGGACGGAAACTTGATTAATGAGAGGAACGTTAGCTGATCTTAAATAGTCCCAGTAATGAGCCACAGCTGGGGCAGATCAGCCCATAATCACAAGCTTGGACACAGCCACTCACGCCACACACCACAACAGACAAGCAAGGATGAGACAGTGAACCGTGACAGTTCTTCTCTTGGCTGGATGTTGTGAAAGGGTTTTTCTTCAGCATGGAGAGGATTCTCCAATCATCACCACTGTTGTCCTCCGTGGACGTCCAGGTCTTTCTATGTTTCTGAGCTCACCAGAGCGGTCTTGTTTTCTCAGAATGTAGCAAACTGTTGATTTGGCTCCTAATGTTCCTGCTCTCTCTCTGATGGATCTGTTTTGTTTTTGAAGCCTATTAATTGTCTGTTTCTCTTGTAAGAAGACATCATTTGACCGCATGATGTGGTTCACAGCAACAGCTTCCAAATGCAAATGACACACTTAGAATCAGCTCCAGACCCTTTACCTGCTTAATTGATGTAGAAATAATGAAGGAATAGCCCACATTTTGAGTCAATTGTCCAATTACTTATGGTCCCTTGAAAAAGGGGTTAGGTACATATTAAAGAGCTGTAATTCCTTAACCTTTCCTCCAATTATGATGAGAATACACTCAAATTAGAGCTCTGAGTGTGCACTTTAAGCCCATATTCATTATAGAACTAACTTGAATGTGTTTTGGTCAACAGCTAAAAGAATAAAATTTGTGCCTGAATTTATTCATTGTGTGATGAATTTATTCGTCAAATGCGTTCCCATCTCCCATTGTTCCCTTTTTCGCACAAGTCAAAAACCACCTCAAGCGAGTGTAAAATCTTTTTTTTGCGAATTAAGGGACTTTTATTCTAAATTTGGTGTTTCCATCACTCGATTCTGATGTGATACTTCAAAATGCACATAAAAACAGGGTGATGGAAACATAGCTTTTGATGCCATTGACTGCCCGCACGTTCCCCAGATCTGAAACCAATGGAGATCCTTGGGACGTTACGTATCGGAGCATCTGAAGCACCACAGACGGTCCAGCAGCTCACTGATGATCCTGGTCTGGCAGGAGATCCTCTAGGAGATGCATCATCTCATCCAGAGCATGCACAGATGTTGTCAGGAGTTCATACAGTCATGTGGAGCCCAAACACACTACTGACTCAGTTTTTTACTTTGATTTTTGTGTGATTTGAAATCTGGCCCTCAGTGGGTTGATGACTTTGGTTTCCATCGACCATTTTCACATCATTTTGTTCTCAATGAATTACATGATGTATATAAGTAAAGATTTTCATCTTGAATATTTCATTTATTGAGATTCATTGTGACTTAAGTGTCCCAATTAAAGAAACAGTTCATTCAAAACCGTCATGGTTTATTCACGCTCACATTGTTCAAACTATGACCTTCTTTCTTCTGCTGAACACAAAAGAAGATATTTTGAAGAATGAAACCATTTTGGTAACCACTGATGTCTATTGTATGGACAAAAAAAAAACACGGAGATGTTTATCAAAATATCTTCTTTTATATCAAGCAGAAGAAAGCAAGTCCTACAGGTTTGGAGAAGCATTAATGATGCCTGAATCAACATTTTTGGGTGAACTATGGCTTTAAGACGCCGATGATCTGATGATCTGGGCGGTTCCCTGTTCTTCATGCTGTAATGCGGTTCGCTGGATATGGGTCAGCACAGGACGACTGAAAGCCAACTATGATGCAATTGACTGGATGAGCGTGCGCTTGTAAACCAGCGCTCAGACACACACACACACTCCAGCAAACATCAGGAGGGGAAACGGCCTCTTGAACACACGTTTACACGAGCGCACAATGACCTCATGCTTTCAAGAGGAGCTAGAGAAGAGCGTTCTGGAGCGAGGACATGCAGGTCAACAGCCTGTCTCCTCATCATGAGTGCTGTTTCCTGCGGCTCATCTCATGCACAGTGGCAGAGCGAATGAGTTGTGAATCTGGCAGGTTTCAGATGGTATTTCTGTCGGAGGGGATTTCCTCGTGTTCTTCAGGATGTCTGCGAAGCGCCACATTGTATTAAACGACTGGGACATAAACAGGAAGTGCTGTCTAAAGAGTGACAACGGGATTATACCTCAGACAAAGCAGTTCTCTGAAAAATCCTTTAACAGATTGTTGAAAAGCTGTGGAAATTGAAGCACATTAGATCTCAGAAGCAAGGACTGTATTATTGTGTTTCACCCTAACTGTGACTGAACTGATTGAAGGAAGAAATGAAAACAGAGTGTTGTCATCCTAAAACCAGAAGATGTGTTGTTTTATTGGACAACATGCTGCCTGGAGTATGGATGGATGTGCTGAAGCCAATTTTAAAGGGTCATGACATGGATTTTTAAATGATTGTAATATGTTCCTTGAGGTTTACTTATAATGTTAATAAAGTTTTATGCACAAAAAAACAATAACAAATTCTTATTTTCCACCCTGATTCTGACTCTGTCTCTCAAACGAGGGGGGTGTCCTTTAAGGCTTCTCAGGAATCAGCCGCTGTTATGATTGCTAACATCACTGCATAAGAAACCGTATCAACACCCCCTCGCTATTTTAAAACGGTCATTTCCAGACAGAGCATTATGAAACCATTCACTTACGGTTTGTGATGCAGCTGCAGTCAGATCTAGTATTGCTTCATCTTTCAACAAATGATTCTTTGTGACTCTCCATGACTCTGTGCCTCGATTACAAAACAAGATCCTCGACACGATCCGGGACACCATTAAAATAAACGATCCACTTGTTCCTTACGCTGGGCTCCTTCTGATATCTGTACAGAGACGTGAGCGAGCTGCTTAAACCAAACGATCTTTCTGCATGTGTCCTGACGACAGACTCAAATCTGTTTACTGTATCCAGTGCAGACAAGATAGCGCAGGGACTGTGATTTATATTAGCATTTGACGCGAAGCTACACTCTCAGCGTGATCAAGTGAATGCTAGTGGGCGGAGCCTATGGTGAGAAGAAGATGTCTTGCTCTGGAGGCGTGTTTATGTAAATGTGTGTTCCCACGTGACGTCATCTTGCACCTCAGATCCAAAACGAGCCGTTTTTGCTTGAGCTTGACATTTTAAGCTATGAAACTTGCTAATTTGATTTCTCATGTCATGACCTCTTTAAGATGAATCGTATCGAATCTTCTAATGGATTGAAAAGCTGATGTTATAATAGACCTGAATGTTGTCTACATAGCAGCGGGGTTTTGAAGCAACATTAATGTCACAATAATACAGCGGTCATCCTGTTCACAGCATATACAAACAGCACTTTAGGGCTTAATACAGGGGTAGGATGGAAAGAAAATGCCATCAAAGACTTCCGTGAAGACGGTTTGTTCATCTTCGGATCATTTGCACGAATCATGCGAATGGAGTATTTCAATATAAGAACAGTGAACTTCACCCAAAGGTGACAAGTTTGCATGATGTCCCAACAGAGAAGAAAAAGCACTCGCAATGTGTGTTTGATGTGGATTTTAAAGATGCAGTAACAGTGAAAGTGCTCTGTGCTAGAGCCGAGGAAGTGAAAATACATGATGAAACAAGTGAACGCAGAACTAGCTGTGAGAAGACTACTGGGTATTTCTCCACTTAATGACCATCATTCATAGCAAATCATCATATACTGATATATACTTCAAAAAGCAGGTTCCTGGATTGAAAATTATTTTGAAATTAAATCACTTTCTTAAAGGGACGGTTCACCCAAAAATTTTAATTCTGTCACTGTTTACTAACTTTCAAGTTGTTCCAAACCGGTATGAACTTCTTAAAACTTTTACAAATATATGTTATAAAAGAAGATATTTTGAAGAATATGGATAACCAAACAGTAGCTGGTCCACATTGACCTCCACAGTATGGGGAGGAAAGATACATTACATTACATTTACATTTAATTATTTAGCAGATGCTTTTACCCAAAGCGACTTGCAAATGAGGACAACAGAAGCTATCAAAACCTACAAAAGAGCAATAATGTGTAATAATATGTTGTTGTTTTCTTTCAATGGAAGTCAATGGAGACCAACATTCAAAATATGTTCTTCTGTGTTCAGCTGAAGAGAGAGACATTTGGAAGAACATGAGGACGAGTTAATGATGACAGAATATTCACTCGGGCTGAACTAGCCCTCTAATACATGGGTATGATCTATGTATGAGAGGCATATGTTATGCATGCACTAGCATTTATTATAACAACTATGTGTGTTATATGGTACTAAAATATGATGCAGTATCACACGATCACAATGTAAAAGCCTGAAATAGAAACCCTAAGGCTGTCCTAATCTGTGTGCGTCCCACCCTACACTTTGTGCTGCCTTTACTGCATGCTTTAGAAGAAAGAGGAGAAGAAATGGTTGCACAAGACGATCCACAGCGGGACGGTTGCAGATCCACCCTGACCTGAATCAAACACACATGTGTCACATCTCACAGGATGTCTGGGCTCACTGCACACTTCTTTAAAGATCCGATATTTATGTGAAACACGCTCTGACCTTCATGAGGAAGTGAGCTCCACCCAAAGACTGTCAAAGACCAAAACCACACTCGCAGGTTTCATTAGCAAACTATGTATCACACCAGATCCGAAGAACAAAAGACTGATCCGGAGCAGAACCACCACACGTCTGCCTGCTCCCGAGCCACATAATCATCATGTGTCACACAATCACTTCAAAATACATAAATCAGGCAAGCAATGATGCAGGCAGTGAGCAGAGAGCAGCACAAACCTTGTAAACCTGTCCATATGTGCCATTGCCGACCACCTCGATGAGCTCGAAGATCCCCGCAGGATCCTGAAACAAGAGTCACAGGGGTCAAACGCTGGGCTTCAGGGGCCCCTAACTAGATCTGAGATTCAGTGGAGATTAATCAAGCTTTGGTCATCACAGTACACATCTAACATTTCATCTGTAATCGGTCTGGTCACATTTTCTTTTGCTCTAGATTTTGTTGCTTCATTGTTATTTATTGTCTATTCTCTTTATTATTACCCACATGAAAAAATACTATAGTAATTTATAGTAAATACTATAGTGTTTTTGAACCAATAGTGTGTGTGCGTGCGTGCGTGTGTGTGTGTGTGTGTGTCTGTGTGTGTGTGTGTGTGCGTGTGTGTGTGTGTGTGTCTGTGCGTGTGTCCGTCTGTGTGTGTGTGTGTGCATGTTTATGTGATTTTTGAGGACACAAATGTGTATAATGACATGGGTATGACAGAGGTATTACAATATGAAGGTGGTTTATGAGGACACTGCCTATGTCCCCGTAATTCAAAAGGCTTAAAAAAACATACTAGATGGTGTTTTTTTGAAAATCTAAAAATGCACAAAGTCTCCTGTGAGGGCTAAGTTTAGGTGTAGGGTTGGTGTAGGGCAATAGCACACACAGTTTGTTCAGTATAAAAACCATTACGCCTATGGAGAGTCCCCATAAACCACAAAAACCAACTTGTGTGTGTGTGTGCGTGCGTGTGTGTGTGTGTGTGTGTGTCTCTCTGTGTGTGTGTGTGTCTCTGTGTGTGTGTGTGTGTGTGTGTGTGTGTGTGTGTGTGTCTATGTGAACACGCTCTTTCTGATTCGGATTTCTAGACTGTGATTGTCTTCACTTCAACATCTGTGTCATTCTCGGATCACACACTACTGACAAGAAAGCGGCAGAAAGTTATTTCTAAAGGTGCAACGACACGACGACTACAGTAAACTTGAAATGACATTTGGAGTAAAGTTTATAGAAGTTGTCGCTACTAAATCAGAACCGAACCTCAATCCTGCACTCACCCGTAAAGAGCCCAGGTCGATGTTACTCAGACTCGTTGTAGTGAAGTCTCTCGCCATTTCAACCAGCTCTTCTGCCAATATCACAGTTTCTTAACTGATCATGGCTAGAGGAACAGTATGTCTGCCCATCTTCAGCTTCAGCGAGTCTAATCCTACTATAGCGAAGGATCGGCTTGAGAATAACGGAACTCTCGCTCCGCAGCGAACTCCACTCAAATGATGGCATAAGTGGGCGTTTCCCAACAGGCGGATTGGCCAATCACGTCACAGCGCACACTCGGCTGCTTAATATTAATGAGCTCATGTTCCAGACACTCCCGGGAAGCAACTTCTTGATCTAATTAATATTCATGAGCTGCTCCTTGGCTTTAGTAGGATTTGGTGTTTCTCAGGACAAACACAGGAAACCCGGAAAACGAGCAAAAAGTGAAAAGCTGCCTCTTCCTCTTCTTTCAGCAAAACAACGCTTCCCATCTCTGTGTGATAGTTTGCTTTAGCCTCAAACCTGGCCTGTTTTAATAGTCATTGAAGATTTGTATTTGAAACATTCTGCCACCTTTATGGTCAATTTCATCACATTAATCTATTTAATCCCACATTTTTCCCAGACATGAAAATATCCAGATGTGTCATTAATAACGCTTTGAAATAGTAAATAATATATATATTTATTTTTTTGGAAAAGTGTGTGAAAAAATGTTTTATGGTCGTTTTACACACTTTAGGGCTACTATTATGCACTAAAAAAAATGATAGGGATACTCAGATAAAAGACAAAAAAAAAAAACAACCATCAATATATTTCAAAATTGTTAAATTTTTTTGTAACATATATCATCAATTGTGTATATATATATATATATATATATTAGTGCAACCGGTATTACAACGTCAATATAGTAACATTTGTAACATTTGAACTTTTAATTCAGTGCAATATTTTGTCATTGCAACATTTTAGTGCTGTTTTCACGAACAACTGCAACTGTATTTATACTGTATAGGACTGTTATCCCACCGCTCACTATTGTGACCATGAAGATGTTTACTTTACTCCTTCTGTGACCACACTCAACTAAACTGAGTGAATTCATATATTAATACTACACACCTCAAAGATAATCTGTACCAAAAATCTTCGTCATATCTTTATATTAACATACTTTACTAGCCTTTACTAACTTTTATGCAGCCATCATCTTCTCAAGGTGCAAACAGGAAATAAACTGCTCTGGTCATGTGACAGTTCGCACTAACCATGTGAAACTGCACATATTTAATCCAGACTCTTTATTGTTTCCACATTTACAACATGAAATTATCTCTCAGAGTCAATTAGTCATATATTTATTTATTTTATTGGTCTGATAACAATTGTTATTTTTGCAAGGTATATTACAAATAATTGATATGCTAAAACCAGAAACCTGTGAATCAGACAAGCTGCTTGGTTTGTGAGTATAATAACAGCTCGCAGATTCATACTCTTCCACGCATGACTGTCTCTGAAGAGTAAAACGGCATACTAGTCGTGAGTATACAAAATCAAATCACCAAATTTAGTGACCTTTCATCCTAAAGGGCAGCATTGCATACAAATTCAATAAAATAATAATAAATATCAATATTGATCAAAAGTGTTTGATCATTACCAGCACTGAAATGCTTCATCTGTAGTACCAGATACACCATATAAACCAGATGTATCTATCCATAATGTATGAAAAACATCCGAATTCTGAGGAAGAAAACAGCCAAACGATCAGGAAATAAGGCAAATGATAAGCTGTATCAAATATGTAAATACCTCCTCGACTAGCTACAAAATATCAATGTGCTTATTAGATTTGAATAGTAATTATTTGCATAAATAACATATTCTTTAAAGCTCGCAGCTGATGTGTCTTTACATTATTGTGCTGTAACAACTGAAATCATAACGTCAGATAAACCAGATGCGGTGTTTGATGGAATAACTGTACATAGAAGAATTACCTCACAATTCAAGTAAGAAAACAATATCAGTAGCTCTTCATCTGTCTGAACAAGGTATGAAAACACTAAAGGCTAGAAGAAAGCGAGATAAACCATTATGGGCCAGTTTTACTAAACAGGAAATTAGCGTGAGAGCGCAAGTCCAAAACAGCGCCGATTATTTTTTTGTTAACAACTGTTTATTAAGTTTTATTTTGTGGAACAGTAGTACAAAACAAAAAGCAGCTGTACAAATTTAAAACCCACCCCACCAACAGCTCCGATGATTTACTGACAACACGCAAATGAAAGAATCTCATTTACATACTGACCAAGGCAATATACCAAGTGCAGCACAAATGAGCGTAGTCCCAAATAAAGAATCAAGAAGTAAGGAAGACACCGAACCGGAGGCCAAAACATGAAGGTTTGCTAGAAGTTTTGATAGAGCTGGTATTGCGTGACTCCTAGTTGAGGGTTCCAAGTCATCTTTTATTCCCTGAAGCAAATTAAAAATAGCATGGCTTGGCAAATGATATGCTCGGATGATGTGTTATTCTGGCATTCAAAATAAATTAATACATGTGGGAAGAAATCCTCTCCCTTCTACCGCGAGCTCTCTGTTCTCTGCAACAACAATTGCAGCCATTTCAAGCACAAAATAGTTTAAGACATGCTTTTTTGGGCGTTAAATAATGGCGCAAATGCCGGTAATTTGATGAGTGCAGACGTTAGTAAATCTTGTTGCTTGATTAATTTGAATACTCTCCTCCCATAAATTCTGAAAGAGAAACTCCTAGAAATGCATATTCAATAAGGTCAGGTGCAAAAGTAACTGTATCCACGGCTTTTCAGCGCTAATTCTTCACTGCGCATCTTTAGTAAATCCGGACAGTACTATTTTAACGGCAAAAGACGGTTTAGCTGTTAGTAAAACTGGCCCTATGTATTTTTTTTAATATCTTAACAAGATGAACTCATGCAGATAAAAAGGAAGGAAGGATGAGATCGGCGAAGCAATGTTTGGCGGAGCCGCTCTACCAGATGTCACTGGAAAGCTCTGGTCTGGACAGCGGCACGAACGGGCTGCTCAAGTGAATGTCTTTCTTGGGTTTGCCGATGTCGTTGTGCATCAGTCGTCCGTTCAGCAGCGTCATGGGCAGATTGCAGTACACGTGCCGGCCGCTGAGCGTGGCGATGGCGCTGCTGGGCAGCTCGTACTCGTAGCTGCGGCAGAAGTGACGCATCTGCAGGGGGCCTGGCTCATTATAGTCCGGTATCTCGACGTGAGCCGGCGCTAGAGACGCCGAGGTGGCAGTCATGGCCACCGTCGACACGGCCTGCAGGTCGCCGAACAGCCCCTGCTCACCCGAGTCCAGGACTTGTCTGCGTGACACGCTCTCTTTTCTCTTCGCCGGCATCTCATAGCGCACCCGCTTCCAGAACTTGGACTTTAGCTGGCTGCTCTTGGGCCCGTACCACTTGATGAGCGACAGCACTCGGATGGTGTGCTTGAGGTCCTCCACCTCCTGGTAGTTGATGACGCTGCGCAGGTCCGAGCATTCGATCATGATCACCTTGATTTCGCCCGTCACCAGCATGCTGTGCAGTCGCGGCTCGAACTGGAAGATGCTCCAGCCACGGCGGGCCACGAACTCAGGGGTCAAGACGATGATGAGACGCCTGCTCTGCTCCACATTGCGCGCCAGGTCCTCAATGTACGCTAGAGACACAGAGAGAGACCATGACTATGGATGTCACACACCAGCAGAGACAGATGCTTCAGAAATCACCTGCTTTTAGAGCTTTCTCTTGTTTGTGCAAAGCAAAGACAACTACTGTAAATATGTTAAAAAACACAAATATCCTGTATTTAATACTAATTTATTAGCCAATGTCTTTGGACTGAAATGAATGCACTAATAAGCAAAAATTACTTTAGATAAACTTTACATTTGTGTTTCTTTTTTTTATGATTGAGAAGAAAGTGTTGAACTTTCATCTCTTGAGTCTTGCGTCTTTTTCTTCATGCAATCCAGAACGGCAGCACAGCTGAAAGGTTTTTGAATTTACATTTCCTTCAGCCTGAGACTCATTCATTTCACTTTTAGTATGAAAGCGCTTTTACTTTTGCCAGAAATATACATTTTTATATTAAAAACAATCAACCCCAGGTGAGAACAAGTAATGCAAATGTAATGCATTACTTTCCATAAAAAGTAACTAAGTAATGCGATTAGTTATTTTTTAGGGAGTAATGCAATATTGTAATGTATTACTTTCTGCAACACTAGGGTGTATTTAGGGGTTCATCCTGCTCCATTGTACCACAGACATGCACGATGAAACCTCCAGTTGAACTTTTCTACAATATCTGACTTTAGATCTCTCTCTGATGGACAAAGAAACAGCCAAAACAATACCATATGATATGGATCATGATAAATGAGGGACCTGAACCATATCTGGGGATATTGGTAAACAGTAGCAACAGTCCAGCACATCCTTAGACAGCAATGTGCTAAAAACACCTTACTGCATAACAATGTTCCATCAGCATCAGCAACAGCACAGAAACAGACTCTCATAACCACATGGCAACACCTCAGCAGCTGTATCTCACACACCCATCAACCGCCCACAACACTCCAGCACTGAGCTCATGAGTTCTGGATGCTGCTGTATAATGCAGAAGTATTCAGTGGTTTACACCAGCTGATCAAACTAAGAAGCAGAACATGTGCTAATGTTCATTGTTCGCACAGCTCTCTGGAATGTGATTATTATTGGTCACTTCATTCTTTGTTAAAGTGTTTACAGGCATGTTTATTGCGATTAAAATCTGTACATCATAGTTTATTTGCATCAACGTACTGATTGGTTGACATATTGTGTTTACATGCGGTAAAGTTTAATCGCAGTATTGCCTAAATGTCATTAAGAGGGTGTATGTTAACATAGCCACAGGATCCACATTACTGTTGTTAAATATTTTTCTGTTCTGCTATTTTCTCTCTCTTCGGCAGTTGTCAAGCTTCTGTGGCCATTTCTTCTTGTTGTGTTAAATGTATCTTAACTCTTCATTTTGTTTATAGCAATCTTCCTGTTTCACATGACTCTCTGTTTGCTGCAGATGTCACACATCTCTGTGCATGTGATTGTGGACTAATCACAAGCTCAGGATCTGCCACGAGTAGACAAAAATGTATAATGTGGGTAGTACTGATCAAACCGAGTTGGAATTGTTTTGTTTTGTTAAAGCAAAACCAGTAGTGGAATCCTGAGTTTGTTCAACATTTGTGGAACAGGTCTATCAGTGATTATTTTGCAACATTATCCCTTACACATCTTTCCAGCACTCTAGAATTGATCAGATGATAGAGCTGCAGTAACCAAGCAGAACACATCCCTAATACTACGCTCCACGTGCACCGCTCAAACTCTCATTCATGAACTGAGAGAGACTCAGATTAGAAATACATCATCAACACTAGTGTTAACTTTGTCAGCCACTTTCAATTTTAGTCTTAGTCCCGTGTTATTATATTTAGTCAACCTTGTTATTATATTTATATTTAGTTATTATATTTAGTCAACCTTGTCCTGTTTTTGATTAGTCAAGGTTAAGTCAACAAAATGTATTCTCATTTTAGTCAGATTTTAGTCACTAAAATCTTAGTCACATTTTTGTCATTCTGTATAATGGTTAAACTGATAAAAAATATTTTTTGCTCAAAATCATATTTGTAATGCTTGTTGTCATTTGAGAAATTTACTTTTACATTTCAGGTATTGCACTTTCTTCAGTAAGGACAAATCAACAGAATGTGGACTCATAGGCCTACATGGTTTATTTTACCTCATCTACTGTGTAACAAATTTGCTCAAGTGAGATGAACATAATCAATCATAACGGGTTGTTATCAATTATATATTCATCTTCAGTAATTAACTGTAGCATTAATAGTACAATAAAATGATTTGTTCGTCTGCAGTACGGACAGTTTTAATCGTCTATTGACTCTAAGGAAAATTATTTCTCTGGCCACGAAGAATAATTTCCTTACTAGTACATTGCTCGTAACAAAACCGGAACATTAAAGTGACCTCGTTCTGTGAGCAGCAGACACAGGCAACCAAGTGTGAATACATATGGATTCTTGATGAATTCCTTTAGGTGTGATTAAGTGAATCGACAAAGTTACTGGACTTAAAACTGCCAGAAGCTCAGACTCCCCCCGAAAGTGGAGCCGCGAGATTTCCAAGGTGATATGTATGTCTCCAGGGCACCGAAAGTAAAAAAAAAGACCTCGCCTTTTGGGTGTGGGAGAAGTTCCCTTCCAGGAACTCGAGCTGTGTCGAAAGCGCTAGGGGAACGCCTCCAGCCTTCTGGCCAGTTCGGCGACGCCGTCAATTCCGTCGTCGACAGGTACCAAGAGGCCTGTATACCGGCGACGGCGTTTCAGCGGTTTCTCCCTCGCCTATCTCTAGCTCAGGGGGTTGCTGGACGCGAGCAGCCCTCGCTGCGTGGCAGCCCCTCTTCAGAGAGGCACAGAACAGAGCGTGGCTACTCGCACCCCACCGAGGTGGGGCCGTGGTGGCAAACGCTCCGGGTCGGGGACCTCTAAGGCTAAGCCGGATTTGCGGACCATTCTTAAGTCTAAAGGGCCCTCAGCCAAGAAGCCCTACGGGCGTGGCCCAGGGCTTACGAGGGCAGATCTCTCTGGGGCAGAGCGGGTTACACCTCATTATACGGTGTCCGTCTTCCCCCAGTGCCCTCGGGAGACCAGTCTGCTAACCCTACCAGAGTTCCAGGGCGCAGCTGGCTCCAGCGAGCGATATTCAAGGGGTGATGATGGCGCAGTGGATAAGACACATGCCTTTGGTGTGAGAGACCCAGGTTCGAATCCACTGTGAGACACCAAGGTGTCCCTGAGCAAGACACTTAACCCCTAGTTGCTCCAGAGGCGTGCGACCTCTGACATATATAGCAATTGTAAGTCGCTTTGAATAAAAGCGTCAGCTAAATGAAAAAATGTAAATGTAAATTCTCAGTTTCTTCCGCCCCGAAGTGTAGCGGAGCTGAGAAGCTTGCCACCCCTGCGGGGGTCTCTAGAGCTCCTGGTTCGGTCGTCTCCTGCCGGTCCTCCGCTTCAGGGCACTGAGCTAGCAGCTCTAGGTACACCAGAGGAAGACCATCTGGCAGCATGGAAACTGTCCTGCCTTGCAGGGTCTGGTTCTATCAGCCTGACCTTCCTAGGAATGACGAGGGTCTGAGGACCGTTGTTCAATAGGAGGCTGAGGCTGAGGCAGCCCTGATGCTATGGCCAGGACTTACGAGGGCAGACCCCTCGTAATTCTCAGTTTCTTCCTCCCCGAAGTGTAGCGGAGCTGAGAAGCTCGCCACCCCTGCAGGGGTCTCTACAGCTCCTGGTTCAGCCGTCTCCTGCCGGTCCTCCGTTTCAGGGCACCGAGCCAGCAGCTCTGGGTACATTAGAGGCCAGTCTCGAGAGACTGATTCCCTTAGTAGACCATCTAGGCAGCGTGGAAACTACTGCCAAATGGATCTCATTGGGTCCTGCGTACTGTAGAGAAAGGCCTTTGTATTCAGTTTCGGCGCTCCGCCACCGCCTTTCAACGGGGTGATTCCCACGTGCGTGGGCCCCCAGCAGGCTCTGATCATGGAACAGGAAGTAGACACTCTCTTGAGGAAGGAGGCCATCGAGGTGGTCCCTCCTCATGGAAGAGAGTCCGGGTTCTACAGCCGGTACTTCATTGTTCCAAAGAAGGATGGTAGATCTGCGTCAGTTAAACCGCTCAGTCATGTGACTGAAGTTCAGGGTGCTTACACTCTTCAGTCGTGTCTCAGGCCAAGTCTGAGGACTGGTTTGTCACGATAGATCTAAGGACGCATATTTCACATCTCCATCCTTCCCTCTCACGGGAAGTCCCTGAGGTTTGCTTTTGGGGGTAAAGCTTACCAATATCTGGTTCTTCCCGTTGGCCTTGCACTCTCACCCCACACTTTTACATCAACGATTGGTTGGTTCTAGCTCGATCAGAGCAGGTGGCGATTCGGCATTGAGATGTCGTTCTCGCCCACATGAAGGGGTTGAGACTGAACGCCAAGAAAGTGTGCTTTCTCCAGTATAGAGAACCACTTATCTAGGCGTGGTGTGGGATTCGACCACGATGCAGGCACGTATGTCTCCTCCTCGGATCGAGTCGATCCTCACCTCAGTCAAGAGAGTGAAAGAGGGCCAGTCACTCACTGTCAAGCAGTTTCAGAAACTGCTGGGGCTCATGGCAGCTGCGTCCAACGTGATACCTTTTGGCCTGCTGTACATGAGACCCCTACAGTGGTGGCTCAAGACCAAGGGGTTCTCCCCGAGGGGAAACGCGCGGCGATACCTACGTGCCTTAGACATGTGGAGCCAAGCTTGGTTCTTGTCTCAGGGCCCGGTGCTGGGAGCGTCTTGTCGCCGCGTAATGCTAGCGACGGACGCATCCCTCACCAGCTGGGGAGCGGTCATGAGTGGCCACCCTGCTCGCGGTCTGTGGAGCGGTCGCCATCTAACGTGGCATATCAATTGTTTGGAAATGTTGGCCGTGTTTCGTGCACTCAAGCACTTTCTCCCAGACCTAAGAGATCACCATGTGTTGGTGCGCACCGACAGCACAGCGGTGATCTCTTACATCAACCACCAGGGAGGTCTGCGTTCGCGCCCCTTATACAGCTGGCGCACCAGATCCTTGTGTGGTCATATGGCTAACTTCGCTCGCTGAGAGCCGTACTATATACCTGGTTATTTCAGGGAGGAGACATCCTGTTGAGGCAGGGGCCGAGGCCCAGGGAATGGATGCTTCACCCCGTGGTGGTGAAGCAGATATGGAAAGTTTTTGGCTTTGCGACTCAAGAGTCAGCGCTATGCCCCTCTAGTTCCTCCAGCTCCTCTGGACCTGGCCGAGGCTTCGTCTGTACGTTTTTCCCCAATCGCTCTGCTCCCGGGAGTTCTGGCGAGAGTGCGCCAGGACGACGTCAGACTACTTTTCGTAGCACCGTTCTGGCCAGGCCGAGTATGGTTCTTGGACCTGATTTCTCTCCTCGACGGTTCTCCGTGGGAGATTCCCGTCAGGAGAGATCTTCTCTCACAGGCGGGGGGCACTATCCTTCACCCCCGCCAGGAGTTATGGAAGCTGTGGCTGTGGCCTCTGAGGGGGCGCAGCTCATAGCCTCCGGTCTCTCAACCGATTTTGCTGAGACCATCTTCCAATCCAGAGCTCCCTCTACGAGGAAACTGTATGCCCTGAAGTGACAATTTTTCACTTCTTGGTGCGGAGACCGCCACCTTGACCCAGTTAACTGCCCGATTGGTACAGTGCTGGAGGTCCAGTGCTCTCTGTAACCTCCATTCGAGCCTATTGAAGAGATTTTTGATCGCATTCTCACTTTGAGACTTCCTTCCTTTTGGCGATATCTTCTCTTAAGAGAGTGGGGATTTGTAGTAGTGATGGGAAGTTCGGATCATTTTACCGACTCGGACCTTTGAGTCTCGTTCAGCAAAATGAACGAATCTTTTTTCGAGTCATTTCGTTCATTTTAGCAAAATATAATTCAAATGTTATCTGTTACTTTCCAAACACATCTACTACTTATGCAAACGTTTATCACACTACAAACAATACAAAACTATAACGCTATAAGAAACAGAAAATATTACTTAATTGTTTACCTGGGTCTTTAGTCTATGATTAGCGCACCACCTCTTATCTGACAAGTGTTCGGGTTTGAGTCGTTCGTTCATCACGTGACAGCCCCATACGCTTAACCAATGCAGCCTGAGCCGGAAAGAGAATTGATTAGTTCTTCTATATCGAGTCTCGGGTTTGAGTCGTTCGTTCATCACGTGACAGCCCCATACGCTTAACCAATGCAGCCTGAGCCGGAAAGAGAATTGATTAGTTCTTCTATATCGAGTCTCGGGTTTGAGTCGTTCGTTCATCACGTGACAGCCCCGTACGCTTAACCAATGCAGCCTGAGCCGGAAAGAGAATTGATTAGTTCTTCTATATCGAGTCTCGGGTTTGAGTCGTTCGTTCATCACGTGACAGCCCCGTACGCTTAACCAATGCAGCCTGAGCCGGAAAGAGAATTGATTAGTTCTTCTATATCGAGTCTCGGGTTTGAGTCGTTCGTTCATCACGTGACAGCTCCATACGCTTAACCAATGCAGCCTGAGCCGGAAAGAGAATTGATTAGTTCTTCTATTGAGTCTCGGGTTTGAGTCGTTCGTTCTTTTGTCACGTGACGTGACAGTTTTGGACAGAGAAATTAGTTAATTTACAACCTTCCTTACAAACGGGTGCATAGTCATTATTATTATTATTAGAATTATTAGTATTGTTATTTACTCTTACAGTTATGTGATGCTTTTCTGGTCTCAAATTATTGCTTTTAATTTCTGTTACATGGTTCTTTTCCATAACACCATGTGGTAAAAAAAGATAATAACGAGTTGGTTAACCTCTTCTTACACTACACATATATCTGCACAGTTTTGTTTTATTTAACTGGTTTGCACTCTATCTATTCTGCCAAGTGCCACTTTATCTCTTTTTTTATTTTTCTACAAGCGTCCTCATTTGTATATCTGTATAGTTGTATGTACATATGTTTAAACTGTATTTATCTGTATTTGAACGTCTACTGTCAGTGTCTTAAATGTTAACTGTATGCACCAAGGGTCAGAGAGTAACGCAATTTCAGTTCTCTGTATGATTCAGTTCGCCGTACATGTGGAAGAATTGACAATAAAGCAGACTTGACTTGTTATGCTTTGTTTTTTTTTTTTTTTTAGTCTAATCTTCATAAAATACAATACCTTGTTGTATTTATGTATTTTGAGTTAACCCTTTAGATTGGACTATAGTGTTACTTACTATACTTTTGTAACATATGACACTTTAGACATTAACACTCTGTACACACTCCTGAATTGTTTTTTATTGTTTATTTTTGTGCCAGAAAAAGCTATAGCAAAGAGGATAACTATTCCAAAATGAATTTAAACTATTTAAATAAAAAATACAAGAAAATTAAAATATACTAAAGCCACAGAGCCTTAAAAAACTAAAACAAAATACTGCACAACAAGCTAGGCTTTTTTTAATAATAAATAAAATAAATAAGCTTTAAAATAAATAACACGTTTGTGCCAAAAAAAAAGCTTTCTAGCTAAGAGAATAACTAATCCCAAATGAATTTAAACAATGAAAAAAAAAAAAAGATTTTTTTATATATACAGGTCCTTCTCAAAAAATTAGCATATTGTGATAAAGTTCATTATTTTCTGTAATGTACTGATAAACATTAGACTTTCATATATTTTAGATTCATTACAACACAACTGAAGTAGTTCAAGCCTTTTATTGTTTTAATATTGATGATTTTGGCATACAGCTCATGAAAACCCAAAATTCCTATCTCAAAAAATTAGCATATTTCATCCGACCAATAAAAGAATGGCCATTATGTTCATTTATGCACTCAATACTTGGTCGGGAATCCTTTTGCAGAAATGACTGCTTCAATGCGGCGTGGCATGGAGGCAATCAGCCTGTGGCACTGCTGAGGTGTTATGGAGGCCCAGGATGCTTCGATAGCGGCCTTAAGCTCATCCAGAGTGTTGGATCTTGCGTCTCTCAACTTTCTCTTCACAATATCCCACAGATTCTCTATGGGGTTCAGGTCAAGAGAGTTGGCAGGCCAATTGAGCACAGTAATACCATGGTCAGTAAACCATTTACCAGTGGTTTTGGCACTGTGAGCAGGTGCCAGGTCGTGCTGAAAAATGAAATCTTCATCTCCATAAAGCTTTTCAGCAGATGGAAGCATGAAGTGCTCCAAAATCTCCTGATAGCTAGCTGCATTGACCCTGCCCTTGATAAAACACAGTGGACCAACACCAGCATCACTGACTGTGGGTACTTGACACTGGACTTCAGGCATTTTGGCATTTCCCTCTCCCCAGTCTTCCTCCAGACTCTGGCACCTTGATTTCCGAATGACATGCAAAATTTGCTTTCATCCGAAAAAAGTACTTTGGACCACTGAGCAACAGTCCAGTGCTTCTTCTATGTAGCCCAGGTCAGGCGCTTCTGCCGCTGTTTCTGGTTCAAAAGTGGCTTGACCTGGGGAATGCGGCACCTGTAGCCCATTTCCTGCACACGCCTGTACACGGTGGCTCTGGATGTTTCTACTCCAGACTCAGTCCACTGCTTCCGCAGGTCCCCCAAGGTCTGGAATCGGTCCTTCTCCACAATCTTCCTCAGGGTCCGGTCACCTCTTCTCGTTGTGCTGCGTTTTCTGCCACACTTTTTCCTTCCCACAGACTTCCCACTGAGGTGCCTTGATACAGCACTCTGGAAACAGCCTATTCGTTCAGAAATGTCTTTCTGTGTCTTACCCTCTTGCTTGAGGGTGTCAATGATGGCCTTCTGGACAGCAGTCAGGTCGGCAGTCTTACCCATGATTGCGGTTTTGAGTAATGAACCAGGCTGGGAGTTTTTAAAAGCCTCAGGAATCTTTTGCAGGTGTTTAGAGTTAATTAGTTGATTCAGATGATTAGGTTAATAGCTCGTTTAGAGAACCTTTTCATGATATGCTAATTTTTTGAGATAGGAATTTTGGGTTTTCATGAGCTGTATGCCAAAATCATCAATATTAAAACAATAAAAGGCTTGAACTACTTCAGTTGTGTTGTAATGAATCTAAAATATATGAAAGTCTAATGTTTATCAGTACATTACAGAAAATAATTAACTTTATCACAATATTCACAATATCACAATATTTTTTGAGAAGGACCTGTATATATTAGCACAACAAGCTAGGCCTTTTTAAATAAATAAAAAATAAATAAGCTTTAAAATAACACTGTGGCTATATTTTAGAACATGCTTTAAGGCATGTTTGCATAAAAAAAAAATGAACAGACCATTTTTATTTCTAGGAAAATGCTTATTACACATATTTTGATAATTTTATGATAATTCTTAAATATGATCCAACATACAAAAAATACAGTTTTACTTTATGGTAGCCTATTTGATATGTACTGATCCGGCAAGTGGTCGCGTGACAAAAGAACGAACGACTCAAACCCGAGACTCAACCGAAGAACTAATCAATTCTCTTTCCGGCTCAGGCTGCATTGGTTAAGCGTATGGGGCTGTCACGTGATGAACGAATGACTCAAACCCGAGAATGCTGTGCAATGCGCATGCGTGACTGAACGAATCACTCCCCGAGACGACTCGTTCTTCCCGAGTCACATTAAAGATTTGTTCAAAATGAACGAATCGTTCAAGAACGACCCATCACTAATTTGTAGGCCCTTCGTGGCCCCTTCTTATCTCGTCTTTGCCCCTGGTCTGGCCAAAGCATTTCTCTACCCTCGAGCGGGTTATTTCCTAGGTCCCCTCTTCTATACCACGGCCTGTCCAACCTGGAGTTTTGGTTCCTTGCCGCTGTCGCCTCTGGCTTGCTTAGTTGGGGACGCTTCATTCCCAGCGATATCGTCGACCTGATTGCAAGACACTATTTAAACTTATTGACACATTATTTTCCTTTTTTAATATTGTGCAGTGCTTTGACACAATTTGCATTGTAAAAAGCGCTATATAAATAAAGGTGACTTGACTTGACCTGTCGTGCTGCAGGCCTTCAGTCCTCCTCCCTTTGGGGAGCCCGACCAGAAGTTTAATTGTATGTGCCAAGCAGGGTCTGCCTGCTTCTAAGCAGACCCTTAGTCGGTGGATTGTGGATACTATTACTCTGCATATGAATCGTCGGGTCTTCCCTCGCCTATGGGGGTTAAAGCCCATTCCACCAGGAGCATGGCGGTCTCCAAGGCCTTTCTGGCAGGGGTTTCGATGCAGGATATCTGCAATGCTGCGGGTTGGTCCACGCCCCTCACCTTTGTTCAGTTCTATGACCTTGATCTTAGGGCCACTCCAGGCTCTTCTGTTCTTTCGCCCTCGCTGTGCGCCTAGTGATACACACAGGGCAGGTATTTGGAAGTCTGGTGGCGTGGGCATCTCGTTCCCCTAGCGCTTTCGACGCAGCTCGAGTTCCTGGAAGGGAACGTCTCGGGTTACGTATGTAACCCTGGTTCCCTGAAGGGAACGAGACGCTGCGTCTCGAGGCGATACTTCCTGTATCCCTGCGAGAGGTTGCTTCATTCCTAGAAGCAAATGCCGGCTCCACCGCACGTGCTTTTATGCTTCCCGGTCGGTGACGTCACCCGCCTATGACGTCTCGCCCATCCATTGGACAGATTACACTCTAGTTCAGAGCGCGGTCACGCTGGAGGAGTTCCCCTAGCGCTTTCAACGCAGCGTCTCGTTCCCTTCAGGGAAGCAGGGTTACATACACTCACCTAAAGGATTATTAGGAACACCATACTAATACTGTGTTTGACCCCCTTTCGCCTTCAGAACTGCCTTAATTCTACGTGGCATTGATTCAACAAGGTGCTGAAAGCATTCTTTAGAAATGTTGGCCCATATTGATAGGATAGCATCTTGCAGTTGATGGAGATTTGTGGGATGCACATCCAGGGCACGAAGCTCCCGTTCCACCACATCCCAAAGATGCTTTATTGGGTTGAGATCTGGTGACTGTGGGGGCCATTTTAGTATAGTGAACTCATTGTCATGTTCAAGAAACCAATTTGAAATGATTTGAGCTTTGTGACATGGTGCATTATCCTGCTGGAAGTAGCCATCAGAGGATGGGTACATGGTGGTCATAAAGGGATGGACATGGTCAGAAACAATGCTCAGGTAGGCCGTGGCATTTAAATGATGCCCAATTGGCACTAAGGGGCCTAAAGTGTGCCAAGAAAACATCCCCCACACCATTACACCACCACCACCAGCCTGCACAGTGGTAACAAGGCATGATGTATCCATGTTCTCATTCTGTTTATGCCAAATTCTGACTCTACCATCTGGATGTCTCAACAGAAATCAAGACTCATCAGACCAGGCAACATTTTTCCAGTCTTCAACCGTCCAATTTTGGTGAGCTCGTGCAAATTGTAGCCTCTTTTTCCTATTTGTAGTGGAGATGAGTGGTACCCGGTGGGGTCTTCTGCTGTTGTAGCCCATCCGCCTCAAGGTTGTGCGTGTTGTGGCTTCACAAATGCTTTGCTGCATACCTCGGTTGTAACGAGTGGTTATTTCAGTCAAAGTTGCTCTTCTATCAGCTTGAATCAGTCGGCCCATTCTCCTCTGACCTCTAGCATCAACAAGGCATTTTCGCCCACAGGACTGCCGCATACTGGATGTTTTTCCCTTTTCACACCATTCTTTGTAAACCCTAGAAATGGTTGTGCGTGAAAATCCCAGTAACTGAGCAGATTGTGAAATACTCAGACCGGCCCGTCTGGCACCAACAACCATGCCACGCTCAAAATTGCTTAAATCACCTTTCTTTCCCATTCTGACATTCAGTTTGGAGTTCAGGAGATTGTCTTGACCAGGACCACACCCCTAAATGCATTGAAGCAACTGCCATGTGATTGGTTGATTAGATAATTGCATTCATGAGAAATTGAACAGGTGTTCCTAATAATCCTTTAGGTGAGTGTATGTAACCCGAGACGTTTTATCTGGTTTCCCTGTAACATTTATTTTGGTTAGTTTGACCAATAACAAGGCACATAGTTTCAGCGGGAAAGTGTTTCTTTGTCCCACTTGACACCTCATTTGCATGTTTTATGACTGTTCTGCTCAATCGGTGTAATTCTTCCCACAGTACAGTAAAAATAGTATGATGCATTTCACGATCACACAGTGTACATCATTGTTTGCGAAATAAAGAGCAGATCATTTTGATATCAAGAAAGAGACATCTAAAAGATATTAAACCAGAGATACATTCATACACCTGAATATGAGTGTTTAGAGCTTACCAATACAAATAACGAGTGGTCACTAGGCTAATATAATAAGGAAACGTACAAACAACACATGCATATACCAGATACATTTGTAACTGATTAATTATGGTCTAAATAAAGGAAATGTCTCTATGCATGTGTGTTATGTGTGTTGTACTCGTGGAGGTAGTCCACTGGTCAGCCAGGCCTTTGGTGTCTGGTATCGAGGATCATTTAGTTCTCTGGAATGTGTTTGAAGTCCAATGGAGAGAAAAGATAGTCAAACTGTTTAGCGTCTTTTTGACAGTGGGGGGACAACCATTGGCAACTTAGCACCCATATAAAGGTCGAATGTAGGGCCAGGTCTGTGAATTATATGCAAATGTCAAAAGGCTAAAAGGGTCTCTTAAGACATAAAGGATCATAAGCAGATGTTACAAGTGTACTGATTTAATTATAGGCTTTTTATTATATACATATATTAATACCAAAGACTTATGCGCTCTCTCTGTCTACATTATGAAAACTGGTAAAACAAACAAAAATTATAATACAGTGAAATGCCTATTAATTCCACTAATTTCAAATTGCAATAGCCTATTTCTCTATTAAAACAACAGCGGTTGAGTAAGTGCATTTATTCAGCAGCCACAATAGCAAACAATATAGTCAAGATCTCATGACAGAACACAGACCAGCTGAGAGATATTTATTTAGATGCTAAACTCCAGCTTGTTTGTCTGTATTTTCAGATCATCGGTGGCGGCGCTTCCGCAATGAGGAGCAAGTGTGTGCGCATGGTTGCCAGATTGCTTAAAATAAGCAAAACACAGGGTGGAAAATCTATCCTTGTAACAGCAAAGCTCTGATTCGGGGATTTGAATACTTGATATCTTGCAGCTACACACATGAAAGCTCACGTATAGGAGTCTACAGCAGTCTGCAATAACATTTTGTCTCCTTTTTTGACGAAAATAAGATATTTCTGGTAAATATTTTTTTTTAAATGCATTTTAGTCTCGTCTTATTTCATCGACGAAATTGCATATTGATATAGTCATAGTTATCGTTTATTGACCTTATTATCGTCTCGTCTTCATCTTGTCTTAGTCATGGGAAAAAAGCTCATCAACGAACATTTTTTGTCATAGTTTTCGTTAACGAAATTAACACTGATCAACACTGAGCACTCAAACATGAGCTGGCTTCTGCTGTTTGTTTTGCTGATTGTAAGCGAATGAACGTCAGGTGTTGCTCTTACTGCTGCTGGGAATGAGGTCTCGGTGCGGGATGAAGAGTTTATATCCGTAGTGTTTCTCCAGAACGTCCGGTAAGATCTCCAGAGCGAACAGCTCCTCCTCGCTCATCTCACACTCCAGCGACTCCAGGTCCACTTTGGTGTAGGACAGGTAGGCGTCATATTCCTTGTTGTCTGTAAGGAACAGATATGTTGTATTGCACAGGTTAATTCTGTCATCATATTACACATTAAATTATGATTATAAAATGGTCGGTACATTAAATAGTTACAAATTGTCATGAGATTGTTAAAGTTTTGGAAAATGCATATAAATTTGAACAGTCTCATTTGTGTGTCCTGCTCACGCTCCACTGGAGGTTTGGTTTAGGGATGCAGCTTCATGCTTAATGAATCGCATATGTGTGTGAAATTTGAAAATGATGTTATGTTATGAATATAAATCGACACTTCAGTGTGGAAGTGTGGAAGCACCACAAGGAGACTGTATGCCCTAAAATATTATCTCTTTGAGTCGTTGTGTGAATGTGGCCACTATTTCCTCTAGCCATGTACCTATCGATGGAGTTTCTGTGGGGAGGCATCACTTGGTGTCTCGATTTCTGCACAGTGCCAGACTGCTGAGGCCTTTCTGCAGGCCACGTGTCCCTTCTTGGGACCTTTCTGTGGTCCTGGAAGGTTAATTAGAGGCTCCATTTGAGCCCAATTATAGCCATTATGGTGTGTTTCCACTGCCACGTAGCGAGCTCAGAGGAGCGAGCGTTTTCAATTCATTCCTATGTAAGATGAGCATAAACGCTTGTGCTGTGCATTAAAAAAAATTAATTAAATTGAAAGCGGTGCAGCACTGAGAAAGCGTGGCTGAGAGCGTGGGCAAAGTTGGGCATTCTTCGACTTTGTGCAAATATCGAGTGAAAAACGCCTTTGAAATGATTACATTTGAATCTCTGGAGAAAAAAAAGCTTCACCCTTAATACCAGACTGGGCATTTAGGATCTATGTCCACTGCTCAGGCCAGTGGGATAAATCCTCCCAAACTGTGGTGTTCTCTCCACACAGCGCCTTTCACATTGGATTTCAGATGCTCTCGCACTGGCCTGTGAGGTGCGGGGAATGTCTTAGCCTCAAGGGCTCGCTGCACTGGGGTGTAGCATCTTCCTAGCGTCTTAAGAGTGCATCCTTACACGATGTGTGTGCTGGTCCTCTCTGCATGAATTCATAGGTTTTTACAGTCTGGACAAGGACTTAACCCCAGGACCTCTTGTCCTTCAGGGTTGATCTAGTGCTGTCTGCACATGACGCAGCGTTGAGTTCCACTCAAAAGGGAATGTCTTAGGTTACATATGTAACCCGGTTCCCTGAGAAGGGAATGAGGCGCTGCTATGCCCCACTTCAGGCGTGCCTGTGCATTTTCCCTCAGACAATTAGAATCCAGGGATTCCGTGACAGATGCCATGTTATGGTCTTGCTGCCCTGACCTCAACACGTGTTCAGATACCGGTCACGCAGAGTGTTCCCAGAGCGTCAATAACATGATGCAGAGTTATGTACGTAATCTTCTTATGAAATCCGTTTGGATTTCAAACATTTTGAATGTGTTTTGATGAAAGTATTATTAAAACCATTTTGAAATACAACACTTGGGTCCAGATTGACTAAACAGGGCAAATTAGCATTAGTCACTCAGAGTGCAAGGACCTTAAATCTTGAATGTTATTACTTATTTTGTTGTGCTGGTGAGGCAAAGACAATTTTCCATTCAGGTGGACAATAAAGTTATGCAATACAATACAATACAATCTGTCCTTGCAGTTCTAACATTTGGAGTAATGTAAATGAATGAGTTGATAAGGGTAATGTAAAAGAATATATAAAAGAAAAAATTTACTTAAATTTATCTCAAAGAATAGTTAATAATAATGAGTCGATAAGGATAATGTGAAAGTAATGAGACCTTAAGTACCATTTAGTTACTAATATGTACTTTTAAGGTACTAATAGGCTCCCTTTAGGGGTAGATAAGATTCAAAGGTGTGCATTTTTCAAAGGCACTGCCCCAGTGACAAGTTTTGCACCTTTTTTCTGAGAGTGTAGGTAACTCTTTATGCTATGATATGTGTATTGTAAGCATTTTTGTAGAGAGAAAACAATGCATTGCATTAATTACCTTTTTA
>NC_136745.1:587500-845000 GCF_936440315.1 Barbus barbus
GGTACCCGGACTCTTTTTTAATCATTCTTGGAGATTTTAATAAAGCAAATCTCTCCAGCGAACTGCCAAAATACAGACAGCACGTTACATGTCCCACCAGAGACAGTAATATATTGGATCATTGTTACACAATAATTAAGGATGCATATCACTCTGTCCCACGGGCAGCTCTGGGGCTCTCTGATCACTGTTTGGTTCATCTCATACCGACCTATAGGCAAAAACTCAAATCTTCTAAGCCCATATTAAGAACTGTTAAAAGATGGACTAATGAAGCAGAGCAAGATTTAAAAGCTTGTTTTGACCTCACTGATTGGACTGTTTTTGAAGCCGCTGCCACCGATCTTGATGAACTCACAGAGACTGTAACATCATATATCAGTTTCTGTGAGGATATATGCATCCCCACCAGGACATTCTTATCATTCAATAATGATAAACCGTGGTTTACTGGGAAACTCAAACAGCTTCGTCAGGCCAAAGAGGACGCTTACAGAAGTGGGGATAAAATCTTGTATAACCAGGCCAGGAACAGACTAACAAAGGAGATCAGAGTGGCTAAAAAGAACTACTCTGAGAAGTTGAAAAAAGAACTTTCAGCCAACGATCCGGCGTCGGTATGGACTGGTCTGAAGAACATCACCATGTACAAGTCACCACCCCCACAGTCTGCAGAGAATCAACAACTGGCTGACGATCTCAATGTGTTTTACTGCAGATTTGAAAAGGCCAGATTGACACCCAGCACCCGCTCTGATCTGCACTTCACACATTCACCTTCCCCCCCTGCAACCCCCCTTACTCCCTCCCCCACCATTCTACCTGCGTTTAAAGTCTGTGTAGAGGATGTGAACCGGGTCTTCAGAAAACAGAAATCTAGGAAAGCTTCAGGACCAGACGGTATTTCACCTGCCTGTCTAAAAGTCTGTGCTGACCAATTGGCCCCCATCTTTACACAAATCTTCAACAGATCTCTGGAGCTGTGTGAAGTTCCCCGCTGCTTCAAACGCTCCACCATCATTCCCGTCCCCAAAAAGCCCAAAATCACTGGACTTAATGACTACAGACCTGTCGCACTCACGTCTGTGGTCATGAAGTCACTTGAGAGACTGGTCCTGGCCTACCTGAAGGACATCACTAGACCCTTGCTGGATCCTCTTCAGTTTGCCTATAGAGCAAACAGGTCTGTGGATGACGCTGTCAATATGGGACTGCATTACATCCTGCAACACCTCGACAAACCTGGGAATTATGCAAGGATCTTATTTGTGGACTTCAGCTCGGCCTTCAATACCATCATACCTGACCTTCTCTCAGACAAACTGAGACAGCTCTCTGTGCCCTCCTCCATCTGTCAGTGGATCACCAGCTTCCTGACAGACAGGCAGTAGCTAGTGAGGCTGGGCAAACTCACATCCAGGACTCTCACCATCAGCACTGGCGCCCCTCAGGGTTGCGTTCTCTCCCCACTGCTCTTCTCCCTCTACACGAATGACTGCACATCAAAGGACCCCTCTGTCAAGCTCCTGAAGTTTGCGGATGACACTACAGTCATAGGCCTCATCAAGGACGGTGACGAGTCTGCTTACAGTCAGGAAGTTGAGCAGCTGGCTGTCTGGTGCAGTCTTAACAACCTGGAGCTGAACACGCTCAAAACTGTGGAGATGATAGTGGACTTCAGGAGAAACCCCCCTGCTCTCCCCCCACTCACCATCATGAACAGCACTGTGACTTCAGTAGAGTCATTCAGATTCCTGGGCACCACCATCTCTCAGGACCTGAAGTGGGACAATCACATTGACTCTATTGCGAAAAAGGCCCAGCAGAGGCTGTATTTCCTCCGCCAGCTAAGGAAGTTCAACCTGCCTCAGGAGCTGCTGAAACAGTTCTACTCTGCAATCATCGAGTCTGTCCTATGTTCTTCTATAACTGTTTGGTTTGGTTCAGCTACCAAAACAGACATCAGAAGACTACAACGGACAGTTAGGACTGCTGAGAGAATTATCGGTGCCCCTCTGCCCAGCCTCCAAGAACTTTACACCTCCAGAGTGAGGAAAAGGGCTAAGAAAGTCACTCTGGACCCCTCACACCCAGCTCACTCTCTCTTTGTACTGTTGCCCTCTGGCCGGCGCTACAGATCACTGAGCACCAGAACAGCCAGACACAAGAACAGTTTTTTCCCCCAGGCCGTATCCCACCTGAACAACACATAACACACCCCGGTACTGTACATCTGTAAATAACCCATCAAACCTTCATCTGTACATAGGACACATGCATGTTCACAGTTCTGTCTATGGTCAAGTCTCTTTTCTGTATATTTTTATTTTTATTACTATTGTTATTCTTAATTATTGTATATTCTCTTCATGTCTTTTTTGGCTTCCGGCTTTGCTACTGTTCGGACGCTCTTGCTTATTGCTCTCCGCTTTGCTCCCTATTTTTGCATTTTTCTCATATCTCTCCAAGATTTTAACTTTAACTTCAGCAGATCAGCACAGTGCTCAGACAACACATTTTTTGGGGGGAAACTTAAGACTTTCTCCCAGCAGTTTACATTCCAGAGACGGAAAAACACAGCTGTCTACATTCAAACAGACTAGAGAAAATGCCTCTCGTGGAATCTACTTGCTGCATGAACTGCCACAAACTTCTACAAAGGATTGCGGTTCTTGAAACAAAGTTACTTACTGGACTTCCAAAACAGGCGGAACACACAGCAGACGGTCATCACGGACCCCCTCAGCATACAGCTGGTGAGTCCTCTGAATCTCAAAAGTTTATACAAAGTGTAGAGGAAAAAGCCGAAACAGATCGACAGACAAATCGATGGCACAAACAGGGAGCGAGACCCAAAGGCAATCGAGACATCAGATTATCACGAGTATCTCGCATTGCTGCTGTAGCATCCTCTACCCCAGATACGGCTATGACAAGACTTGTAAACACTGGCATTCTACCACCCCCTATACATCTTGAGAACAGATTTGAAGCATTAATGAATGTGGGTGAGAAATCTGCAAATGTGACTAAACACGGATCGAATCAGCCAGCAGCTAACATCGCTACTAACAGGCGCTCAAGGTCGAGCAGACAGCGGCTTTCAGCTCAGAGCACAGCCGAGCCCAGGACTCTGATAGTGGGTGATGCTATTATCAGAAACATCAGCAGCAGGACTACAACTACATACTGCCTTCCTCAAGCAAATGTCTCTGATGTGAACAAAGAACTTCGGAACATTCTGATGAAGCACAAGACTGCAAATCGAGTCATCATCCATGTGGGGAAGAATGATATTCGGAAGGAGCAGTCAGAACTCCTTAAGAAGGATTTCAGTGAACTCTTTGAAACGCTTCAAAATCTTGAAGTTCAGTCGTTCATCAGTGGACCACTCCCAGCAAGGGGAACTAACATGTTCTCACGGTTGCTTGGGCTGAATACATGGCTACAAAGAACCTGCAGTATAAAAGGAGTCAACTTCATCGACAACTTCAACCTTTTCTGGGGCCACAGACAACTGTTTAAACTAGATGGCCTCCACCCAAACAGACTCGGTGCAAGAGTGCTTAAGGACAATATCTATTTCTCCCTCCGTCATCCTTCAGCGGTGTGTGCCAATCTACTCGGCCTGAATGGCACACACACACCTGGACAGTATATGAGTGACCACAGGACTTCATGTCAGCTTCTGAGTCAACATGATAACACCACGCAGCCACAACAAGCACTGCTCATGGACATCCCAGCTGAGCCCTGCCCACAGAGCTCATCACATGCAGACTGTGACGTACTACAACAGCTCCAAGACTCAGCACCCAAGGACGACCTTCTGGAAAACAGCCAGGGAAGCCAGAACGACATCTCACAGCCAGCGGAAACACCAGAGCCAGAGCCCTGCTCACCAGATACACTATCACTCTCCCCAGAATCTCCACTTCTAAGCTTCTCACAGAAAATGGAGGAACTGGTGTATGCTGGGACCAAACTCTCCCACTCTTTCGCTTCAAGCCCCCAGATATCAACTAAAAAACGGCGGGCCCCACAACCACCAAAGACTGCAGGCCCAGCTCACCCTCCTCCTCCTGCGAGAGCTCTCCGGCCGCTGCCACAACGTCAAGGCCCAAACCCCTCTCCATCTGGTGTAGGTGAACCAAAAACAACTGATAACAGCTCTCAGTGATATGTGTCGGGTCCCCGCTATATTAGCAGCAACATTCACAAATGTTTACAGAACAAGCGGGAACCCAGTGTGCCTGTAGCCTCCTCTATCTCTGTTTTATTAAGCAATAGAAAGTCTAAGACCTTCTCAAGCCGTACGGCTATCCCATCTAACCTGCGGCCTATAATGCATCAATCTAAGATTGCTGTAGAGACAAAATGTAATTCCATCAAGTTAGCATTTTTAAACATTCGCTCACTTAAAAATAAATCATTTCTGATCAACGATTTAATAACCACAAACAACCTGGATTTTATGTTTTTAAATGAAACATGGTTAGAAGACAGCTGCAGTGCAACAGTCCTTCATGAAACAGCCCCTCCTAACTTTAATTTTATAAGTGTCTGCAGGACTGTTAGGAGAGGTGGAGGTGTAGCTGCTCTGTTTAAAGATGTTTATCAGTGCAAGCAAATGTCATTTGGTCAGTATTCATCTTTTGAATACCTAGGTATTGTGCTGAAAGGTGCTCCACGCACCCTGTTTATCATTATTTACAGGCCTCCAAAATATTCTCCAGCCTTTGTTGATGATTTCACTGAACTGTTATCAATGATTTCCTCAGAGTTTGACTGTTTTGCTATTGCAGGGGATTTTAATATTCACATAGATAATGCAGAAATCAAAACTACAAAAGAAATTATAACTGTTTTAAACACTTTTGACCTGAGTCAGCATGTGCACGGACCCACACACAATCGTGGACACACCCTAGATTTACTCATCAGTAGAGGTCTAAACATCTCATCCATTGTAATCAAGGATGTAGCACTATCTGATCACTTCTGTATTTTCTTTGATATATTGATCTCGGTCACCACTGAATCTAGATCTGTCTCTATCAGAAAGAGATGCATTAACGAGAACACTAGTGCGCTATTTATGGAGGCAATATCATTAACACAAAGCATTTCTGCAGACTCTGTTGATCTTCTCCTGGAGTCATTTAACTCAAAAATTAAGAATGTTATTGATGATATTGCCCCGATAAAGGTCAGCAAGAAGACGGGGAAACAGAAATCAATTTGGAGAAAATCAACAGCAGTTCAGAGCATGAAAAGACAATGCAGAAAAGCTGAGCGGATGTGGCGGAAGACGAAACTCGAAATTCACTATAGCGTCTATAAAGACAGCCTTCATGCTTTCAATGTGGAACTAGCCACAGCTAGACAGACTTTCTTTTCAAACCTTATAAACAGTAACTTAAACAACACTCGCACTCTTTTTGCGACTGTTGAGAGACTGACAAACCCCCCAAGTCAGATTCCCAGTGAAATGCTCTCCGACAGCAAATGCAATGAGTTTGCTTCCTTCTTTTCTGAGAAGATCAATAATATCAGAAAGGCGATTGGCACATCCTCAAGTTATGCAGAGGTCACACAGATTCGACCGCAATTTCAAAAAGAAGTGACTATGTGTGTTTTTAAAGAAATTGATAACAAAATTTTGGAAGAAATAGTACAGCACCTTAAATCTTCAACCTGCTATCTTGACACACTTCCCACATCCTTTTTCAAAAATGTGCTAAACTGTTTAGAAGCTGATCTCTTAGAAGTGGTGAATGCCTCACTTCTTTCTGGGACTTTTCCAAACTCCCTCAAAACTGCAGTTGTTAAGCCCCTTCTGAAAAAGCGCAATCTTGATAACACCATGTTGAGCAACTATAGACCCATATCAAATCTTCCTTTCATAGGTAAGATTATTGAAAAGGTAGTTTTTAATCAGCTGAACTACTACTTAAACTCAAATGGATACCTGGACAATTTTCAATCTGGTTTCCGAGCGCATCACAGCACAGAGACAGCACTCATTAAGATAATAAATGATATTCGCGTAAATTCTGATTCTGGCAAAATATCAGTGCTGGTACTACTAGATCTTAGTGCTGCGTTTGACACTGTCGATCATAACATACTTTTAGAGAGACTGGAAAACTGGGTCGGGCTTTCTGGGATGGCACTCAAATGGTTCAGGTCATACTTAGAAGGGAGAGGTTATTATGTGAGTATAGGAGAGCATAAGTCTAAGTGGACGGCCATGACATGTGGAGTCCCACAAGGCTCAATTCTTGCACCGCTCTTGTTTAACCTGTATATGCTCCCACTAAGTCAGATAATGAGGAAGAACCAAATTGCCTATCACAGCTATGCTGATGATACTCAGATTTACCTAGCCTTATCTCCAAATGACTACAGCCCCATTGACTCCCTCTGCCAATGCATTGATGAAATTAACAGTTGGATGTGCCAGAACTTTCTTCAGTTAAACAAGGAGAAAACTGAAGTCATTGCATTTGGAAACAAAGATGAAGTTCTCAAGGTGAATGCATACCTTGACTCTAGGGGTCAAACAACGAAAAATCAAGTCAGAAATCTTGGGGTGATTCTGGAGACAGACCTTAGTTTCAGTAGTCATGTCAAAGCAATAACTAAATCAGCATACTATCATCTCAAAAATATTGCAAGAATTAGATGTTTTGTCTCCAATCAAGACTTGGAGAAACTTGTTCATGCCTTTATCACCAGCAGGGTGGATTACTGTAATGGTCTCCTCACCGGCCTTCCCAAGAAGACCATTAGACAACTGCAGCTCATCCAGAACGCTGCTGCCAGGATTCTGACTAGAACCAGAAAATCTGAGCATATCACACCAGTCCTCAGGTCCTTACATTGGCTTCCAGTTACATTTAGGATTGATTTTAAAGTACTTTTACTCGTTTATAAGTCACTCAATGGCCTAGGACCTAAATATATTGCTGATATGCTCACTGAATATAAACCAAACAGACCACTCAGATCATTAGGATCGAGTCAGTTAGAAATACCAAGGGTTCACACAAAACAAGGGGAGTCTGCTTTTAGCTATTATGCGGCCCGCAGCTGGAACCAGCTTCCAGAAGAGATCAGATGTGCTAAAACATTAGCTACATTTAAATCAAGACTCAAAACTCACCTGTTTAACTGTGCATTTGAATGAGCACTGTGCTATATGTCCGAACTGACTGCAATACATTTTATGTATAATCATTTTCTTAAAATTTATTTTAAATCATTTTCTATATCATTTTAAAATTCCTTGTTTTTATTATTCTTATTTCCATGTTTTTATTGATTTTAATGTCTATTTCACTTTCTTTTATGTAAAGCACTTTGAATTACCACTGTGAAATGTGCTATATAAATAAACTTGCCTTGCCTTCATTAGTGTTCTTTATCACCTTAATTATATGTTGTCTGCACTATGTTTGTACTTTCTGTACTGGTAGCTCATAACACCAAGACAAATTCCTTGTGTGTGCAAACACACTTGGCAATAAAGCTCTTTCTGATTCTGATTCTGATTCTGATGACATATCAAATGTTTAAACTGAGAAAATTTATAATTTTAAGGGAAAAATACGTTTATTTTAAATTTCATGGCATCAACACATCTCAAAAAAGTTGGGACAAGGCCATGTTTACCACTGTGTTGCATCCCCTCTTCTTTTTATAACAGTCTGCAAACGTCTGGGGACTGAGGAGACAAGTTGCTCAAGTTTAGGAATAGGAATGTTGTCCCATTCTTGTCTAATACAGCTTCTAGTTGCTCAACTGTCTTAGGTCTTCTTTGTCGCATCTTCCTCTTTATGATGCTCCAAATGTTTTCTATGGGTGAAAGATCTGGACTGCAGGCTGGCCATTTCAGTACCCGGATCCTCCTTCTACGCAGCCATGATGTTGTAATTGATGCAGTATGTGGTCTGGCATTGTCATGTTGGAAAATGCAAGGTCTTCCCTGAAAGAGACAACGTCTGGATGGGAGCATATGTTGTTCTAGAACTTGGATATACCTTTCAGCATTGATGGTGCCTTTCCAGATGTGTAAGCTGCCCATGCCACACGCACTCATGCAACCCCATACCATCAGAGATGCAGGCTTCTGAACTGAGCGCTGATAACAACTTGGGTTGTCCTTGTCCTCTTTAGTCCGGATGACATGGCGTCCCAATTTTCCAAAAAGAACTTCAAATTTTGATTCGTCTGACCACAGAACAGTTTTCCACTTTGCCACAGTCTATTTTAAATAAGCCTTGGCCCAGAGAAAACGCCTGCGCTTCTGGATCATGTTTAGATATGGCTTCTTTTTTGACCTATAGAGTTTTAGCCGGCAACGGCGAATAGCACGGTGGATTGTGTTCACCGACAATGTTTTCTGGAAGTATTCCTGAGCCCATGTTGTGATTTCCATTACAGTAGCATTCCTGTATGTGAAGCAGTGCCGTCTAAGGGCCCGAAGATCACGGGCATCCAGTATGGTTTTCCGGCCTTGACCCTTACGCACAGAGATTGTTCCAGATTCTCTGAATCTTTGGATGATATTATGCACTGTAGATGATGATAACTTCAAACTCTTGGCAATTTTTCTCTGAGAAACTCCTTTCTGATATTGCTCCACTATTTTTCGCCGCAGCATTGGGGAATTGGTGATCCTCTTGCCATCTTGACTTCTGAGAGACACTGCCACTCTGAGAGGCTCTTTTTATACCCAATCATGTTGCCAATTGACCTAATAAGTTGCAAATTGGTCCTCCAGCTGTTCCTTATATGTACATTTAACTTTTCCGGCCTCTTATTGCTACCTGTCCCAACTTTTTTGGAATGTGCATCTCTCATGAAATCCAAAATGAGCCAATATTTGGCATGACATTTCAAAATGTCTCACTTTCAACATTTGATATGTTATCTATATTCTATTGTGAATAAAATATAAGTTTATGAGATTTGTAAATTATTGCATTCCTTTTTTATTCGTAATTTGTACAGTGTCCCAACTTTTTTGGAATCGGGTTTGTACAACCAAGCTCATCCAACTTGCTTTGTGCACTAAGTCATGCTGGAAGAGAAAAGGTCCTTCCCCAAACTGGAAGCACAGTATTGTCCAAAATGTCTTATCATTTCCTGCTTTTATGAAGCCCCTCCCTCAGAAATATGCGATAGGCTCAGATTGGTCAGCTGGTCCAGTGTGTTGTGATTGGCTAAACCACCTCTAGTGCACGTCCAAACGTCCCGCCCCTCAGCTCAGCGGCATGTGCTCCGGTTGTATTGTAAACAATGGCATCGTATATATTGCTTATCAATTTGAGCCTGATTGAAACGCAGAGGATATTAGTGAAGAGGATCGTGCAGAATCTGTGCAAGCATGGCTTTTTTTGTTAGTTGTTGGTTCATACTTAATATCCCTTAATCAGGATATGGTTTTATCCTGATTTTGACCCTTATCAAAATCAGGATAAATCCGGATACCCTGGTTTTATCCATATCCTGATTAAGGGAAGGGGGGGAGGGAAGTAGTGTGTGGCCAAGTATGGTGACCCATACTCAGAATTTGTGCTCTGCATTTAACCCATCCAAGTGTACACTCAGTAGTGAACACAACCGGAGCAGTGGGCAGCCAAGGGTCTCACCTCAGTCGTGGTATTGAGGGTGGAGAGAGTGTTGGTTATTCACTCCCCCACCTACAATCCCTGCCGGACCTGAGACTCGAACCCACAACCTTCAGGTTACAAGTCCAACTCTCTATCCATTAGGCCACGACTGCCCTACTATTAAAGGTTTAAAACAGCACGGCAACCGCACACATATGTTACCCTGGACCACAAAACCAGTCATAAGGGTAAATTTTACGAAATTGAGATTTATACACCACCTGAAATAATCTTTCCATTGATGTATTAGGATACATCAGGTTTGTTAGGATAGCACAATATTAGGCTGAGATACAACTATTAGAAAATCTGGAATCTGAGGGAGCAAAAAAATCTAAATATTGAGAAAATCTCCTTTAAAGTTGTTCAAATAAAGTTCTTAGCAATGCATATTACTAATCAAAAATTAAGTTTTGATATACATATTTACTGAAGGAAATTTACTAAATATCTTCATGGAACATGATCTTTACTTAATATCCTAACGATTTGGGGCATATAAGAAAAATCTATAATGTTGACCCATACAATGTATTGTTGGCTATTGCTACAAATATACCCAAGCGACTTAAGACTGCTTTTGTGGTGATAGAAATCATTGTAAATGAGCAGAAGCCGTACGGTCCGCCATGCTGGTTTGTTTACATCTAGCGACCACTATTCCTTGCGCTCAGGCAGTTTGCCTGGAGTTGTGGTTTGAAGTCATGACTTACAGGCTCAAAAACCTGCCTGGAACGCAGCATTAGTCTCTACGTGTCGTGGATTACCTTGTGTGGAAGACTATTTGCATTGTTCATCATCTTCTTCGTGCGTTTCATTCACCGTAGCGTGACAGAAAGCTGCTACACAGTAATGACTTTCTACTTCAAGGACCTTGATAGAAATGTAGTGGAGTGAAAAGTACAATATTTGTCTTTCAAATGTAGTGAAGTTAAAGTCATAAGTTTCCAGAAAAATAATACTCAAGTAAAGTACAGATCCTCAAAAAGTGTACTTAGGTATAGTAATCAAGTAAATGTACTTCGTTACTGTCCACCTCTGCACAGTACACAATACAAAAAAAACAAGAAACAACAACAAACAACTATCTTAAAGATTGACTGAATGTAGAAAAAATTGACGAAACATAAAAGGCCTTCATTTTAGGCCATTTAGTATAAGTGTGGCGTTTGATGATGAGGGTCCGTCTGCTCAGTTTGATCACTGATGATCAACTATTTTTGGTCAAAGCATATATTTTGTTGTAAAAACTGTCATGTTTCATCTCAGCATTAGAGTGATTAATGTTGTCTTGGGTGAAGTTTCATCCATCACTTGTTTTGGAGTATATAAGTGAAAGTGTGACGTGACATACTCTGAAAGTGTGACCCATACTCTAAATTCGTGCTCTGCATTTAACCCATCCAACGTGCACACACACAGCAGTGAACACACACACACCGTGAACACACACACACACACACACACACACACAGCAGTGAACACACACACACCGTGAACACACACACACACACACACACACACAGCAGTGAACACACACACACCGTGAACACACACACACACACACACACAGCAGTGAACACACACACACACACCGTGAACACACACACACACACACAGCAGTGAACACACACACACACACCGTGAACACACACACACACACACACACACACACACACACCGTGAACACACACACACACACACACAGCAGTGAACACACACACACCGTGAACACACACCCGGAGCAGTGGGCAGCATTTATGCTGCGGCGCCCGGGGAGCAGTTGGGGGTTCGGTGTCTTGCTCAAGGGCACCTCAGTCGTGGTATTGAGGGTGGAGAGAGCGCTGGACATTCACTCCCTCCACCTACAATCCCTGCCGGCCCGAGACTCAAACACAACCTTCAGGTTACAAACCCAACTCTCTATCCATTAGGCCACGACTTCCCCGTATCAACTCAACTCTGTATCACTTTTCCAAGGTCTTTTTCTAGACAAAGCTCTCCATCACTCATTTAACCTAATTAAAATACAAACTTATTGAACTTGAATCCAGTATTTTAGCTTTATATAACTTTATTATATCATAACTTTAATGTTATGATATATTCAGTGTTAAAATTATAATAATTTGTTACATTTATATAGCGCTTTTCTGGGTACTCAAAGCACTTTACATAGAAGGGGGGGAATCTCCTCGTCCACCACCAGTGTGTAGCATCCACCTGGATGATGCGACGGCAGCAATATAGCACCAGAACGCCCACCACACACCAGCTACAGGTGGAGAGGAGACAGTGATGAAGCCAATCAGTGTTTGGGGATGATTAGGAGGCCATGATGGTCAGAGACCAATGGGAAATTTGGCCAGGATGCCGAGGTCACACCTCTACTCTTTTCGAAAGACATCCTGGGATTTTTAATGACCACAGAGAGTCAGGACCTCGGTTTAACGTCTCATCCGAAGGACGGTGCTTTTTGACAGTATAGTGTCCCCGTCACTATACCGGGGCATTAGGACCCACACAGACCACAGGGTGAGCACCCCCTGCTGGCCTCACTAACACCTCTTCCAGCAGCAACCTAGTTTTCCCAGGAGGTCTCCCATCCAGGTACTGACCAGGCTCAACCCTGCTTAGCTTCAGTGGGCAACCAGTCTTGGGCTGCAGGGTGAGGTTATCACTGAGATGCTCTCATAGTTTTTGGAAATATTTTGAACAGTTTTTATTATTATTTTTATATTTTCAATTTTCATTTTAAATTTAGTTAAAGTTGAAGTAATTTTGTTTTGTGTGCCATTTTTATAGTTTTTTTATATGTATAGGTTTTTATTATTCATGTTTAGTTTCAGTTATTTAAGTTTTTGTTATTTTAGTACATCATTAAACTAAACGAAAATGAAAAATGTTGCCTTGCATTTAATTTCAGTTAATGTTTATTTTTGTTTCAATTAACTAAAATGTTTTTGTACGGTTTTAGTTTTAGTTTAGTTAACTATTAACACTTTAACCTTCAACCCCATTTAGGGCCTCGCAGGTGAAAATAACCTACCTGAATTAAAATGGTAACAGTTTGTGACAAAGTGTGCTTACACAAACAAATTAGGTATCTTTGGAAAGAAGAGACTCTGGGCTTTACTATCTATCATCCAGAGTTGATAATGCTCAAAAAGATAAAAAGTTATAGACACTGACGTGCCTTGAAAAATATTTTTCCACACTGAATGTTTTTTTATTTCATATACAAATACATGAAATAAGTCCTGGAGCAATCCAGAAAAGTAATGGATCGAAAGCCATGTGTCTCATCAGTTCATATTTCAAATTTGAAGAAGATACCATGAAAAATGAGATTCCTGCAATATTTTTTCTGAAACTATTTATAGTCCCCCCACCCCCCTGTTTGAGGAAAAATAACCACCAAATGGATTGCAGAATTATACAAGCTATTTTAGTCATTATACATGTTCCTGCATAGTTTTTCAATTATAAAATAATAGACAGATTTATTTGAGCACTAAAAAATACAAAAATAATTATTTGAGTAATAAAAAAGGAAAAAAAATAGAAAAAAATGCTTTGTATATAGTATGTATACTGAAGTATTCTTCGTTATTCGTTATTACAATGATAAATATCACTGCCAGACGTGAAGTGATATTGCCAGACATGGTCATAGAGTCAGTAAACACACGCTGATGTGCTTCCATTCAGATTATAATCAAACAGATGGGCCATATAATCAATAATAGCTGATCAATGAATCACAATGATAGCCGTCATAGAGTCGCTAATAAACACGCTGATGTGCGTCCATACAGATTATAATCATGCAGACACGGCCACATTCCCCACACAATACACACACACACATATAAAAAATGTAGAAGAAAAAAAAAACAGTTTTTTATGGATAAAGCAGATCGCTAAGTTATGCCCCGCTCAGATGACAGCGTGCGTCACAGAAGCGTCACTGCCGGCAGGAGGGAGCGCCAAATTCAAATAATCTATATTCCGCTTTTCTGAGACTTTTTTTTCCGTAGACGGTCTCATTATGTTTGTAAGACCGTATTCTACAAAATCGTTTTGTTTTTTTACCACCAAGACGCTGTTTTTGAGCGTAATTTATTCCATAACGGACGCGAACAATAACTCTCTGAAGAAATGAAACGTAAACAAAGGAATATTCATCCTTATTACAACGTTATTGTTTCGCTGGACTAAAAGTGCTCGCTGGGATGTTTTTCTGTGGACCCTTACCTCTCTAACTAAACTGGGATTTCAGCAGTGGACGCGTTTGTGGCTCGTTATTACAATGATAAAGGTACGTACGGCTTTTTTACTCTGCGTGTTTGGATGTGTACTGCTTACACAAATGTAGCAAATTTGTGCCACTCATTCCTTATAAGCTTTCCATCGAAAAACAGCGATCTGTCGTCGATGCTTGAGGCTTAGACCCTCAGAATGATATAGAGTTTGACAAGATTAACTTTGTCCCGTTTCATTTATTCTATTAGAAAACAATGACACATGCAAACAAAGAGCGTTCAGTGCGAGGTCGCTCTGGTGCAGGCTAACAGGTTTTAACCTAATAACCCTGATTATTGTTTGATGAAAGCCCAGACCAACTTTAATTGGTAAATTAATACAACAATTTTTAAATCTAAGTCAATTATATTCCAAAAAGTCCTAAAACAGTTTACAGTGTATATTGTCATGAATCTGGTCTATGAACTTCCGTTAACTCACCACCAGAGGTCACTCGCTCACCACATGGACTCTTGCACCACACTAACTGTTGCACGCCACCTCAGACTACAATTCCCATCATCCATTGCACTGACTGCAATTGCACTGATTGCACTGATCACACACCCTACATAAACCATGGACTTCCTCTTCCTCTCGGCCGAGTATTGTATAGCGTATATCACTCTCCAAGCAATAGCTACTCTACGGAGCCCACTCTGTTATCGTAGCCTTGCATTGCCTTGCCTTGTGTGTTTTCTAATGTTTTGATTCTTGCCTGTGTTTCCTGGATTACCCATTGCCTTGCCATTCGGACTCTGTTTGCACCTCTCTTGGACTACTGCTCGTGTACCTGGATAATCTCTCTGCCTTGCCCTGTTGGATATTGTTTGCTGATCGTCGACCCACGCTTGCCCTAGGATTACTCTTTGTCTTGCCTGTGATGTTCCTGTTTGCCACTGAATGAACTTTGGTTGTTTTGTAACCGCGCCTTTGAATAAAGCTTGCAAATGGATTTGCATGTCTCACGTCTCGTTCGCCCCGTAACATATATAGACAATTTAGTGTCAACAATCAATCAATCAATCAATCAATCAGTCAGAGTGTCTCACAGGTACTGTACATATTGCATATTGTGACTGTATAGTGTGTGGTGTGTTGTATATGATACTGTACTGCATAGAGTAATGTACTGTATAGTGCACACTTGAGCACTCATGCATGTGTTTCCGGTGCAGCTGTGTGTGAATGACAGCAGATGTCCACTAGAGGTCTCTGTGTGCTCAGCGGTCCCCATGCTGCTCTTCTGTAGGCTGTGAGTGTGTGTTATATAACGCTGCTCTGTTCTTCAGCTCATGCACGCTCATCGGACCACCGTTTATTGTAAAGCAGTACCTGACTTCACTCTCTCGTATGTGTCCCTCCAGCTCCTCCACGAACTTATCTCCCTTCATCCAGTAGATGATGGGCCGGGAATCTCCGCTGTAGCCGAAGAAAGCCCTGCAGTCCAGCACCAGACGCATGCCTGTCCAACACAAGCACAACAGACAGCCGTCAGCGTTAGATAGATGCATGGAGAACACAGAAATAATGTTCACTTGTAAAGGAGAGCACATGTCCTACCATGACCTGGAGCCTTCACAAAAAACACACACAAGCACAGTAAAGTGTGTGTGAAGGGAGACACACAGGACTAATGCACTGCTGCTCTCGAATCAGCCCAAGACTTTCCTTTAAAAGCAATCAAAGGTCAAAGAAAGAAGCTTTCTCTCTAACAGCATCTGTGCTGAGCATCAGGAACACAGTCCATTCACACACTGTTCTCTCTGCATTAACAGCTCATGAGCAAATAGTGAGGGTTTTATTCACAAACTATAACATAAAGCATTAAATTATGTTGTATTATCCTTTCTTAACTAGTTGTCAACCATTCCTAATGGATGTAAACCAGTAGTAAAGGAGTTGTTAATGGTTATCAGAAGTAAAGAGTTCTCACTTTAGATTAGGTCACAGGAAATACTAAATTAAAGACAATAACCTATAGCGTTATTATTTTTATTTTATTTTATTTAACCTTTATTTAACCAGAAGAGACTCTCTGAGATTAAAAATCTCTTTCGCAGGAGTGTCCTGGCCAAAATGAGCAGCAATACATCAATTACATCACAGAATGATACAACACAAACAAGCTAGAGACTCTTAAAAACAGTTACATATCGTTGAGTGGATTTCCATTTGCCGAATGACGGCTTTAAAATTCTCCAAAGACAGCAAATTCTGTCATTTCAGTTTGGACTGCAGAAGATTCCAGTCAGTCGGAGCTGCGTACATAAAAGCCTTTTTACCTAATTCAGATCGAACAAAAGGAACAGAAAGAGTACAACAGTTTTGTGAGCGAAGAAAGTATTTCTCAGCGATTTTCTGTTTTACAATTAAACATTAATATATACCAATTAGCTTTAATATATACTAATTATTGTTATTCTTGTTCTTATTACTGTATATGATCTATCTCTTTGCATTTGTGCAACAATAATTTGTAAATTACAGTGAAAGTACTCAATATTTGTACATGACATATTCATGTATTAACAACGAGACTACAGTTTATAAACTATGAATTACTCACAAATTAATTTATAAGTATTTTATTACTATTTACTTATGTTATCCAAAAATATTTTAAGTCAAATGTCATCTTTGTAGCCTATTTAAGTAGTTTTCATTAGGTTTTAAAATATATAAACAATTTATAGCATTTGAATAATAATAATAATAATAATAATGTTTTCTTTATATTGTGGCTTTCAAAGACCCAAGGACATTTTGCATAATATTTACATAATGTTTTAATTTAAATGTCAAGTGGAGCAATCTTTATGTAAAAGCATTGCCTTCATACATCCTGATCATTATTCTGTCTAAAGAGCAGTGACCTGTTTCTCACAGAAAGACACGTGCTGCTCCTCTCTACACTCCTCTGGTTTGGGCCCACAGACACACACACACACACACACACACACACATGTTGGTTTTTGTGGTTTATGGGGACTCTCCATAGGCGTAATGGTTTTTATACTGAACAAACTGTGTGTGCTATTGCCCTACACCAACCCTACACCTAAACTTAGCCCTCACAGGAGACTTTGTGCATTTTTAGATTTTCAAAAAAACACCATCTAGTATGTTTTTTAAGCCTTTTGAATTACAGGGACATAGGCAGTGTCCTCATAAACCACCTTCATATTGTAATACCTCTGTCACACACACACACACACACACACACACACACACTCTCTCTCTCTCTCTCACACACGCACAGTGACACATACACACACACACAAATTAAACACACACACACACACACACACACACACACACTCTCTCTCTCACACACACACACACTCTCTCTCTCTCACACACACACACACACACACACTCTCTCCTGAATGAAACGCTGCTTTAGTGTGATCTCTAAATGAAGAGATGTGGACACAGAAGCGAGTGTTTACGGCTCTGCATCCTCAGCTCACGCTCCTCTTTTCATTGACCGGCTGCAGGAGTGATTGGGAAACTCTGCCCTGATCCTCTGTTCTCACGTATGCTGATTATATGCAAATAATGTGTAAAAACCCTTCAGGGCTTTCAGCAGCATTAGCAGCACAGCAGTGAAGAGCGTCCTCTGCCTGCAATTACAGCTTTTAAGAGAGAGAAAGCGGCAGGAGATGCAAATGAGCGAGGCTGTGGCCGGCCGCAGTGTTTAGAGCTGAACTCTTTATCCAGTTCACTCCAGGAATCAGATCCAGAGCGGCTGAGGCTCACTGTGGACTTCAGCGCTGGAGAAACAGAGGATTTCTCATGCATTAATACATGCTTACAGCAGACATCAGGATCAACTCTGCATACAATCTGCACGAGCTGTGTGCCGCACATTTCACAGTGTTCACATTCAATTCAGTCGGAGTAGACTGAGAGAATCATATCCTCATCTAATGATCAAAATACTGCTTTACTTCACTGTTCACTGAAGAAGATCAAACAGAAAGCAGAAACTAAACAAAGAGCGGTAACACTTTATTTTAGGGTCTCTTTCTTATTAGCATGCATATTACTGTCAGGCGTGGGTGAAGGGATAGAGCGAGAACTCAACTGCAGGAGGCAAAAGGGCTTTATTAATACAAAACATGAAATAAACAACAAAAACTAGACTGGCAAGGCAGGACAAGGCTGGTCAAGGCAAGGCAGGACTTCAAACAGGGTAACATCGACGATGAACCGGCACAGGACTGCAAACACAAGGAGATTATAAAGGGAGGAAATGAGGAGGGTAACGAGATAACAGGTGGGGCAAATTAACCAATAATCAGGAAACAAGCTGGGTGGGGTCAAGACAATTGGCATGAGAGCACATGGCACATCGAACCAAACAAGACCAGCCATGTGCTCACACAAAACAAAATCACTAGCCATGTGCAAAACAGGACATGAACACGCAGGTATTGAGGACTCATAAGCTGCATGTTCACAACACATGACAAACATGAAAGCATGCAACCAGTGAACAAAACACAAGCTGCGTGCAACACAGAACAAGACAAAACAAGAGAAAGTACGCAGCCAAAGAACAAGCTGTGTGCAACAACACAACAAAAAGAACAAAACACACACACTCACAGAGGAGCGCACTCGAGACAGCACACTCACACATGTGTCCGGACCCCGACACGAAACCAGAACGGAGTCTGAACAAGTCTTTCAGCCTAATCCTGAGCATGTGTTTAACAGCTTTATTTAAGGTGTATGACTGTGTTCAGAATGAAACATGCTCTGTCCTGAATTAGCCGAGGTGTTTCCATCACAGATGAATCAGACACTGTGTGAGACAGAAATGCTCTGAGCCAAACTGATGAGAAATGCTGATGTATTTCATGAACACTTTTAATATTTGTGTGAGGGTCAGAAAGTCTCCAGATCTACACAGATCATGATGCTTTTAGATAAACTGATCTACTGAAAACACAGACACAGACATGAACATGTCAGACTAGTCCAGTTCTCATACACTAGTGTCTGTTTTTTAGGAAATGTTACTGAAAAAGATTTGAAAATGTTACCACAAATATGAAACACAGTGTGCAATGTCTCACTTTACTTAATAATAAGTGAAATGGTTGTTTGATGGTGTGTGAGTTTGAAGTGTATCTGTTTGACATTATTGGTATCTGACCGATGGCAACCAGGAGGAGTGTTAGAGAAACTTGCTTTAAAAGACATTATTTGTATCGAGTTGGTTGAGGGATTTGTCCTTAAAGGAATAGTTCATGCAGCAGTGATAATGTCCATCAGCTGCTGTGCCTATAGCAGCCACCAGAGGGCCCTCTTCTCAGATCACTGTGTTTTGATCTGGACTTCAGTTCCCTTCAGCCTTGCACAGACTGTCATGCTTCATTGCCTTCAGCTGTTTGTCACTGAACTATTTAGCTGGTCCTGATATATACCATGTTCACTGAGCATTGCACTCTGTCTCCTGTGTGTTTCTGCTGGTGTTGTCTTCTGGATTACCTTGTTCTTGTGCTTTTTTCTTTTGCTCTTTGTCTGGATTGCTCATTAAAACTGCACTTGGATCTTATATGTAGTCCCAGAGTGTTTCGTGACATCCTCAAGATCAGGATGAGTTTGTTTCTTCATCAGATTTGGAGAAATGTTTTATTCCATAACTCCTCTCAGCAATGGATGCTCTGCAGTGACCAGTGGTGGACGAAGCACACAGATCAAGTACTTGAGTAAAAGTACAGATACATATAATAAAATATTACTCCAGTAAAAGTCAAAGTACTGCTTTTTCAATTTTACTCCAGTTTTTTATATACTTAAGTAAAAAAGTACTGATAGATTTATTTAGTAATTTTATGTAGACTACTTAATTCAATTTTATATTAGCACATTTTTATAATCCTACTGCCCAAAATACCTGTGATTTTCCCCAAATGACCACTACATGAGTCAAGAGATATATATATATTTGTTGTTGATGAGAGTAATGTAGTGATGTTCTCTGTGAAGCACAATGCCATGTACCTGAGAGAAAACACATCTGACCGTCTAATGAGAATTAGGCCTGAAGTTAGGAAGAACATTAAGGAAAATATAATAATATTTTCATGATTGTTTTCTTCTGAAACCTTGTCTGTGGTGTAACCCCCCCTGGCCAAAAGCCCCAGAGGGCATCACTTCACTCTGATAATTACTGTAGACTGTGTTCTGGACATCACATCCTTTCTGTTTACATCAGTGAGTTGAGTTCACTGGAGACTCGCTCTAAACGGATCGTTTGAATCAGGGAGTTGAGTTCACTGGAGACTCGCTCTAAACGGTTCTTCACTGGAGACTCGCTCTAAACGGATCGTTTGAATCAGTGAGTTGAGTTCACTGGAGACTCGCTCTAAACGGTTCTTCACTGGAGACTCGCTCTAAACGGATCGTTTGAATCAGTGAGTTGAGTTCACTGGAGACTCGCTCTAAACGGTTCTTCACTGGAGACTCGCTCTAAACGGATCGTTTGAATCAGTGAGTTGAGTTCACTGGAGACTCGCTCTAAACGGATCGTTTGAATCAGTGAGTTGAGTTCACTGGAGACTCGCTCTAAACGGTTCTTCACTGGAGACTCGCTCTAAACGGATCGTTTGAATCAGTGAGTTGAGTTCACTGGAGACTCGCTCTAAACGGATCGTTTGAATCAGTGAGTTGAGTTCACTGGAGACTCGCTCTAAACGGATCGTTTGAATCAGTCAGTTGAGTTCACTGGAGACTCGCTCTAAACGGATCGTTTGAATCAGTGAGTTGAGTTCACTGGAGACTCGCTCTAAACGGTTCTTCACTGGAGACTCGCTCTAAACGGATCGTTTGAATCAGTGAGTTGAGTTCACTGGAGACTCGCTCTAAACGGATCGTTTGAATCAGTGAGTTGAGTTCACTGGAGACTCGCTCTAAACGGATCGTTTGAATCAGTGAGTTGAGTTCACTGGAGACTCGCTCTAAACGGTTCTTCACTGGAGACTCGCTCTAAACGGATCGTTTGAATCAGTGAGTTGAGTTCACTGGAGACTCGCTCTAAACGGATCGTTTGAATCAGTGAGTTGAGTTCACTGGAGACTCGCTCTAAACGGATCGTTTGAATCAGGGAGTTGAGTTCACTGGAGACTCGCTCTAAACGGTTCTTCACTGGAGACTCGCTCTAAACGGATCGTTTGAATCAGTGAGTTGAGTTCACTGGAGACTCGCTCTAAACGGATCGTTTGAATCAGTGAGTTGAGTTCAATGGAGACTCGCTCCAAACGGTTCTTCACTGGAGACTCGCTCTAAACGGATCGTTTGAATCAGTGAGTTGAGTTCACTGGAGACTCGCTCTAAACGGATCGTTTGAATCAGGGAGTTGAGTTCACTGGAGACTCGCTCTAAACGGTTCTTCACTGGAGACTCGCTCTAAACGGATCGTTTGAATCAGTGAGTTGAGTTCACTGGAGACTCGCTCTAAACGGATCGTTTGAATCAGGGAGTTGAGTTCACTGGAGACTCGCTCTAAACGGTTCTTCACTGGAGACTCGCTCTAAACGGATCGTTTGAATCAGTGAGTTGAGTTCACTGGAGACTCGCTCTAAACGGTTCTTCACTGGAGACTCGCTCTAAACGGATCGTTTGAATCAGTGAGTTGAGTTCACTGGAGACTCGCTCTAAACGGATCGTTTGAATCAGTGAGATGAGTTCAATGGAGACTCGCTCCAAACGGTTCTTCACTGGAGACTCGCTCTAAACGGATCGTTTGAATCAGTGAGTTGAGTTCACTGGAGACTCGCTCTAAACGGATCGTTTGAATCAGGGAGTTGAGTTCACTGGAGACTCGCTCTAAACGGTTCTTCACTGGAGACTCGCTCTAAACGGATCGTTTGAATCAGTGAGTTGAGTTCACTGGAGACTCGCTCTAAACGGATTGAAAATCGGGCCAAGATGGCGACTGTGTAACATTCATGTGCTGAAGCTCTGCACTTGCTTTGTTGTTAACGCATGCAAAGGGGTATATAGATTAATAACATATTTTTTACTGGTCTAAGTAAGTCTTTTTTCACTCTTTCGTTATCCTAACTTTTTAAACGAGCGTGATGGAAGCAGATAGGCCTGTTCGAGGTGCCATGCATTCGTACGCGAGGAAATCTCTCGATGCCGCTTTCAAGGGAAATGACACAGCGAATTCCTCTGGATCGAAAATCCCTCTACCTGACACTCCTAAACCACCTTCCAAGAAATCAAAAATGGTTGACAGAGTTGGGTTAGACAATCAGACGGTCTCAAATGTACATCTGTTGGAAGTTCTAGAGCGAGTTGAAAAAATGCAAGCAGAATTTCTGACTCGTATGCAATCCCTCGAGATAACAGTGAAAGACAACACGAATTCGTTAAACAGTGTGACTGAGGCGCTCGAATTCACCAACAATCAAGTAGAAGAGATGACAAACAAGGTGTGCTCATTACAGAATAAGGTGGAATCACTGGAAAAAGAGAATCGTGTGTTGCGCGACAAATGCGATGAACTGGATTCTTACAAGAGGAGGTGGAATCTACGAATGTCCGGTATTCAGGAGCAGCGAGGAGAAGATGTCCGGAAGATTCTCATCGATCTGTTCAGTAAAGTTTCTCCAGAGATCGCAGATCAGCTCATCTACACCCTTGATGTCGCCCATAGACTGGGTCCGCGCTCTGAAGGAGCTCGCTCAAGCCGCCGAATCATCGTGCAGTTTCTTTCACGCAACGTCCGAGATCACATCTGGAGAGAAGCCAGAACCGCCGCCGTCCTCAAAGAAAGGAAAATCAGGATTTTCGAAGACCTGACGCAAAGCACCAAGGACGCCCGGAACCAACTCTGGCCGCTTGTCGAGCAAGCGAGGAAGGAGGGGAGGAGAGCAGGATTCAGAGGCCCTTTCGCCTATATTGATGGTAGAAGAATCTCTGCTAAAGATCAGTTTGGCTGAATGATGCTGTGGCATCCGTGCACCAAATGACTTTTCTGACACTCGATCACGGGTAAACACGAACTGCACCGCGGATTGTTTGCCCTCTTTTTCCTGACAGGATGGACAGACTGTAGACTGTGCTATATTCAGATAATAGAAATCTGGAACCAGAAGAATTAAAGGTACCGTTACTTATTTGGATCCTTAACTCAGTTTATACTTTTATTTAGGGACTTACTCGTGTCGGACATTGGTCATAAATCTGGAATATTTACTTTTGAGTCTATCCTTTGCTGTTTATGAGACCGAGTGCTCGTTTGGAAGAAAATAATACATTTTAGTGACTAAAAGATAAACGAAAGAACTCAGAGAAAGAGAAAAGAAAAGAAAACGAAAAAGACTTTAACTTAAGCCCTTAAAGTCATTACGTTGCAGAGCTTGGCAAATTATTGCTTTTTTGTGTTATTCCAGTGAAGTTTCTCTGTTCTAATTGATATCTTGTTCTGTACCTAGTTCTTTAGGTATTCTTATCGTTTCATTTTTATGTCTTTGTCTTTGTTTTCTTTAAATGCCAGGGGGTTGAAAAATAATGTCAAAAGGAAGGCTTTATTTTTATTTTCTAAGAGACACAAAGTAGATTTTTGTTTTTTTCAAGAAAGTCACTCTACATCTAAAGATGCCAGATTTTGGAGGTCACAGTGGGGCAAGGAAATATGGCTGTCACACGGGTCAGAATACTCTGCAGGAGTAGGGGTTATGAAGTATAATTTTAATGGTAGTATTCTGGAAAGCAGTATCGATCCTTCAGGTCATTTCCTGCTAATGGTAGTTGCTGTCAATGAATCTATAGCGATCATTGTCAACATCTATGGATACAATTCTGTTGCAGAAAACCGCACATTTTTTAACATGCTAGATCAAAAACTGTCGTCTGCATTAGGGAAATATCCTACAGCCTTTCTGATTTTAGGCGGTGATTTTAACATAGTGATGAATAACACGATAGATCGACACCCTCCAAGGAAAGCAGCTTCTTCAAATTCAAGTCTTGTTGCGTTTATGGATAAATTTGATTTAGTCGACATCTGGAGAGAAATGTATTCGGATGTAATACAGTATACCTGGTCTAACAAAGACCGTTCAAGACAATCCAGAATCGATTATTGGTTGATTTCTAAAACATTAAGAAATAATAATATTTCTATTAATATTAGCAACAGTCCACTGACTGACCATAATGCCATTTATATTTCCGTTAATTTATCATCAAATTCTACAATTCATACTTCTAAAGCGTTACTTTGGAAATTAAATAATTCCCTTCTTAAATATGATGAGGTCAAGCAACAGATTGATGAGTTCATCCGAATTTACTGGAAAAGGGCTGAATCAGAAAAAGCTTTCTAAAATATGAATTAGGAAAGTTCTTAAGAGAATTTGGAAGTAATGTAGCAAAACAAAACAGATTAATGGAAGATGAGATTCTTTCACAGCTGTCTGCTTTATCTCTTAAAGAACCATTGACAAATACTCAAAATACTGAATACTCCAAACTACAGAATAAATTAGATGAGCTGTATAGAGCCAAAGCTAAAGGAGCCTACGTCAGATCCAGAAACAAGTGGCTGGAAGAAGGAGAACAGAATTCAGCCTGTTTCTTCAGGTTGGAAAGATCCAATGCTATGAACGCGTCTATTGATCGTCTCCAAACAAATGAGGGTGTTCTTGATAAACCTGAGGAAATAGCTGCTTTTTGTTCCAAATTTTATAACAACTTGTACACTTCAAGGTATTGTCATAATTCAGGCAAATCTTTTTTTGACTCTATTAGTCAAAACAAAGTTATTTCATTCAAAGATAAAGAAGCTTGTGATAGTGATATATCTCAATCAGAAATTCTACAGGCAATTAAGAGCTTAAAAAATAATAAAAGTCCGGGCAGTGATGGACTAACCGCTGAACTATATAAGACGTTTGATGAAAAATGATCTCCTTTCTTACTAAAAGTGTTCGAGGAAAGTTTTGAACTGGAAGCACTTCCACCAACCATGACACAAGGAGTCATTACTCTGATACCCAAACCCAATAAAGATCGAGAATGGCTAGAAAACTGGAGGCCAATCACCCTATTAAATAACGATTATAAAATTTTAGCTTTAGTTTTAGCACAAAGAATGAAAGATAGTATTATTATTGATGAATCGCAATCAGGTTTTATGGAAAAACGTCACATTACAAATAATATCAGATTAGTTTTAGATCTGTTAGATTACGAGGATCTCTTCCATAATGACAGTTTCATGCTTTTCTTAGACTTCTACAAAGCCTTTGATTCGCTTGAGCATAAGTTTATATTTCAAGCTCTTGCCAAATTTGGGTTTGGAGATCACTTTTGTAGAGCCATTAGGACACTATACAAAAATAATAATAGTGCTATTAAATTAAAACTTGGAACCTCACCAAGATTCAGTTTGTCACGTGGTGTAAGACAAGGCTGTCCTATATCTCCATATTTATTCTTACTTGCCTCTCAGCTTTAGCCCTGCATATTTCCAATAATAATTTACAAGGTATTTCAGTTGAAGATAGACAAATTCTAATTAGTCAGCTGGCTGACGACTCTACTCTGTTTCTGAATGACGCTTCTCAAATCCCTTTAGCTTTGCAATTGATTGAGTCCTTTTCCAGAGCTTCGGGTCTCTAAACGTCAACAAATGTGAGTTAATGTCAATTAAACACTGTGAAATTCCCTCTATATGTGTTACAGATCTGCCAGGTTCTGCTACCCAATCACAGCGCTCACCCTCACCAGAATACTGATCACGCACACCTGCCACTCATTCCCCTCTCATTACCCACGCAGCATAAAGACACACACCGCCCAACACCAGTCGTCCAGTCTCGTTTGTACGAAGAGGACTAACTCACTACGCTCAGTCATAGTGCAGTACCTACCTAAGAAACTTACCTGTTGATTACTTACCTGTTCTGCTCGCTCCTAGGCAATCTCCAGACCCAGCTCCAGTGACATCTGTTCCGAGATCGTTTCCGGATAAGCCCCAAGTCTGCGGTGTGTGTCTGTCACAGCTTCCTCATCCCTCTCTTCTCCTGCAAGAAGGAAAACCTAGATCATCAGCCTGTTCGTTCAGCGACCCCAGATTCTGTCACTCACTTACCTGATACCATTACCACTGTTGATCATTAAACCTACCTTCACTTGTGATTCTGTCGTCCTGCCCTCTCATTATAACAGAAGACTGGACCATTACATCAACGATCAACAACATGAGCAATCCAGACGCATTCCAGGACCTGGTTGACATCTTAAAGCAAACACTCACTCCAGCAGCGGTCTCTCCCAGCCCAGGTACTTCCGCAATCTCTTCTTCGCTGCCCACGAACCACTCGACAGTCCGACCAGCGCCCTACGCTGGTTCGGCGGAAGATTGCAATGGTTTCCTGCTACAATGCGACCTGGCGTTTGAGATGCAGCCCCACTTGTTTTCCACTGAGAAGGCCAAGATCGCGTTCATTATCCAGCATCTCCAGGGTAAAGCGCTGCAGTGGGCTAGCACCATATGGACACAAGGAGGCAGTGTTACCCAATCCTCCCAAGCCTTCGTCCAACACTTCAGAGATGTGTTCGGTAAACCTGCTTATGATTCCTCTGTCTGCGATCAACTTTATCAGTTACGCCAAGGCAAGAACGATATCCAAGATTACTCCCTACAGTTCAGAACCCTAGCCGCGGCCAGCGGATGGAACGAGCGAGCCCTGTTAACCGCCTACCGGCAAGGTTTGGCACCTCACCTCCGTCTACAACTTGCCGCCTTTGATGATGCCCTGGGGTTGGAGGGCTTAATTCAACACTCCATCCGATGTGCCACCCGCATGAAGACATGTCTGTCTGAATTCAACCCGGGTCATAGCTCCTATCTCCCTGTCATACCGAACCCACCAGAATCCATCCCGGAGCCGATGAATGTGGATACTTCTCGTCTCTCCTCCCAAGAAAGGACACGCCGATATGCCCAAGGACTCTGTCTGTACTGTGGAGAGAAGGGGCACCTCCGAGTCACCTGCCCAGTAAGACCAACTCGCCTTTTGGTGAGTGCCTTGAATCCCGAGATCCCTAATCTCAAGCCTTTAACCACTGAGGCACTTCTTATGGGTCCCACGTTCTCCGTTCCAGTCGTTGCCCTCCTCGACTCAGGTTCGGCGGGGAACTTCATTTCGGGCAGTCTCTGCAGACAACTCGGCCTCACAACCTCCATCACCCCAAGGAACTACCAGATCCAATCGGTGACGGGCAAGGCGGTAAGCCGTAAGTTAGTTAACAGATGGTCTACTCCCGTATGCCTTAAATTAGGTTTACTCCATGTAGAAGATATAAGATTATTGGTGCTCGAAGATGCTACTACGGACATCATCTTAGGGCGACCCTGGCTAGTTCAGCACAATCCCATCATTTCATGGAGAACGGGCGAGATCATTAAGTGGGGTGAGTCATGTTTTCCCGAGTGTTTTCCACACCTACCTAGACCAACAAGACCAGCCGCAGAGATCCTGAAGCTACTTACCACCTCCGTAGAGAGTCCCCCAGAGAAACTATCCACCGAAATTCCTCCTGGTTATGATGAATTCAAGGATGTCTTCTGTCCCCAGAAAGCCGCACAGTTACCACCTCACCGACCCTGGGATTGCGCCATTGACCTCCTTCCGGGTGAACCAGTGCCTCGTGGTAAAATATATCCTCTATCCATCCCAGAGCAGAAGGCCATGGAGGAGTACATCGGGGAAGCCTTGAAGCAGGGATACATTCGCCCTTCCACCTCTCCTGCCTCCTCCAGTTTCTTCTTTGTCGCAAAGAAGGATGGAGGACTCAGACCTTGTATTGATTACCGAGCCTTGAACCGTATCACTGTCAAGTTCAGATATCCGCTTCCCCTCGTCCCAGCTGCTCTGGAACATCTGCGAGGTGCCACCGTGTTCACTAAGTTAGACCTCCGCAGCGCCTACAATCTTGTCAGAATACGTGAGGGGGACGAATGGAAGACCGCCTTCGTCACGCCCACAGGCCACTATGAATATCTTGTTATGCCCTATGGGCTCGTCAACGCCCCCTCCGTATTCCAAGATTTCATGCACGAGGTGCTCCGGGAGTTTCTCCATAAGTTTGTACTAGTGTACATTGATGATATTCTGATTTACTCCCGGAGTATGGCCGAACATCGTCGCCACGTTGCGGAGGTCCTACAACGCCTGAGGGAATTCAACCTGTTCCTTAAGGCGGAGAAGTGTTTGTTCCATCGACCCTCAGTGCAATTCCTCGGCTATAACATCAGCCACGGTGGTATTCAGATGGACGAGGGGAAGGTTACGGCAATCCGGGAATGGCCCACTCCTGACACGGTAAAGAGACTTCAACGCTTTCTAGGCTTCGCCAATTTCTATCGCCGGTTTATCCACAATTACAGTTCCATAGCCAGTCCCCTAACCAACCTGTTGAAGGGAAAGCCCAAATCCCTCTCCTGGACAGTAGCCGCTACCAAAGCCTTCCAAGAGATGAAGGATGCTTTCACCCGAGCTCCCATCCTCGTACATCCAGACCCCGAGAAACAGTTTGTGGTTGAAGTCGATGCCTCCACGTCAGGAGTGGGCGCCATATTGTCCCAGAGACAGGGGACACCACCACGACTCCATCCATGTGCCTTCTTTTCCCGTAAGCTCAGCCCGGCGGAGAGGAACTATGATGTTGGCAACCGAGAACTTCTAGCCATCAAGCTCGCTTTGGAGGAGTGGAGACATTGGTTGGAGGGAGCCCAACATCCGTTCCTAGTCCTCACCGATCATAAAAACCTCCAATATCTCAGAGAAGCCAAAAGATTAAACCCCCGGCAAGCCAGATGGGCTCTGTTTTTCACCCGTTTCAACTTTTCCATTTCCTATAGACCCGGTTCCAAGAATACAGCGGCAGACGCTCTTTCCCGACAATTCGAATCCCGTGAAGAATACGATGAAGTTCCAGAATCAGTCCTCCCAGAATCCCTTTTTGTCTGTCCCATCCAGTGGACCTCGCCTAGCTTTACCTCCTCCAATGTCTCCTCCAACATTCCGCCGGGCTGCCCACCAGGTATACAATTTATTCCCAGAAACCAACGCTCACAGATCATTCAGTCAGTTCACTCCTCCCTTGGCACTGGTCACCCAGGGACCAACAACACCCTCTCGCTGCTACGAGAGCGCTTCTGGTGGCCCAACATGGCCAAGGATGTGAGTAGATTCGTCCAAGGATGTAAGGAATGTGCCATGTCCAAATCTCCCCGACATCTACCAGCCGGTAAGCTACTTCCTCTGCCCGTTCCCAACCGACCGTGGTCACACCTAGGAGTTGACTTTGTCACGGACTTACCACCATCGGACGGGAACACCTGTATCCTGGTGATTGTAGACCGGTTCTCTAAGGCTTGTCGATTACTCCCACTTAAGGCCCTTCCGACAGCCATGGAAACGGCAGAACTAATGTTTAATCATGTGTTCAGATATTTTGGAATCCCGGAAGATATAGTCTCAGACAGAGGTCCACAGTTCGTGTCCCGTGTATGGAGGACTTTCTTCAAGCTCCTGGGTGTGACCATCAGTCTGTCTTCCGGTTACCATCCACAGACGAACGGGCAGACAGAGAGGAAGATCCAGGAAGTAGCCCGGTTCCTCCGAACCTTCTGCCATGGCCACCAGAACTCCTGGAACCAGTTCATCGGTTGGGCTGAGTATGCCCAGAATTCCCTGCGCCAGCCTACTACAGGTATAACCCCATTTCAGTGCATACTTGGTTTCCAACCTCCCATGTTTCCCTGGTCAGGTGAACCCTCAGACTTACCTGCCGTGGATCACTGGTTCCGGGAGAGCGAGAGGGTCTGGGACAACGCTCATCACCACCTCCAGCGCGCAGTGAGTAGACGTAAGTTGACAGCCGACCTCCGCCGCTCCAAGGCTCCCGTGTATCATCCAGGGCAGAAGGTCTGGCTGTCAACTAGGGACATCAGGTTGCGTCTACCCTGCAAGAAACTCAGTCCCAGATTTGTTGGTCCCTTCCCCATAATCAGACAAATCAATCCAGTCACTTACCAGCTCCAGCTCCCCTCACAATATAGAATTCACCCCGTCTTCCACGTATCACTGCTAAAACCGTTTCACCCTCCTGTTTCTCCCCCTGCAGAACCTGGTCCCGAGGAAGAACCCCCTCTCCCGCTGGTATTGGAGGATGGAACGGTCTATCAGATCAAGGAGATCTTGAACTCCCGACGCCGAGGCGGCAGGTTAGAGTACCTCATAGACTGGGAAGGATATGGTCCTGAGGAGAGGTCCTGGATCCCCAGGGATGATGTGCTGGACCCAGTGCTACTCGAAGAGTTCCACTCTAACCACCCAGATCGCCCTGCCCCTAGGGGAAGAGGCAGACCGCCACGGCGTCGGGGTTTTCGGCCCTCGGGAGCGGGCCGTGGAGAGGGGGGTAATGTTACAGATCTGCCAGGTTCTGCTACCCAATCACAGCGCTCACCCTCACCAGAATACTGATCACGCACACCTGCCACTCATTCCCCTCTCATTACCCACGCAGCATAAAGACACACACCGCCCAACACCAGTCGTCCAGTCTCGTTTGTACGAAGAGGACTAACTCACTACGCTCAGTCATAGTGCAGTACCTACCTAAGAAACTTACCTGTTGATTACTTACCTGTTCTGCTCGCTCCTAGGCAATCTCCAGACCCAGCTCCAGTGACATCTGTTCCGAGATCGTTTCCGGATAAGCCCCAAGTCTACGGTGTGTGTCTGTCACAGCTTCCTCATCCCTCTCTTCTCCTGCAAGAAGGAAAACCTAGATCATCAGCCTGTTCGTTCAGCGACCCCAGATTCTGTCACTCACTTACCTGATACCATTACCACTGTTGATCATTAAACCTACCTTCACTTGTGATTCTGTCGTCCTGCCCTCTCATTATAACAATATGCAACATCCCTGTGACAAATCAAGTTACATACTTAGGTATTGTCATTAATAAAGACCAAAAAACAAGATGTAAACTAAATTGTGACCCTTTAATAGTGAAAACACAAAGGAAACTCAATATGTGGCTGCAGAGAGATTTATCAATAAGAGGAAGAATCCTACTCTCTAAAGCTGAAGCATTGTCTCGACTGACTTATGCTGCTCTTTCCTTGGAGGTTGATAAAGGAACATTAAAAAAAGTTGACGGCATGTTGAACAACTTTCTTTGGAAAAACAAAACTCATTACATCAGGAAATCAGTAATAATGAATCCAATAAAACAAGGGGGACTGGATTTTTTTAGATTTTGCTACCTTAAACAACACTTTTAAAATGAACTGGCTTAAGAATTTTCTTAAAAATCCCTCTTCCCTTTGGAATATTATACCCAATTATATTTTCGCTAAAGTTGGTGGCCTGAATTTTCTTTTACTCTGTAATTATAATGTCTCAAAAATCCCTATCAAACTTTCTAATTTCCATAAGCAGATGCTCTTGGCCTGGTCCCTCATATACAAACACAACTTATGGAACAATAAGGATATTCTTTACAAGAATAAATCACTTTTCTTCAAAGATTGGTTGGAAAATAACCTTCTTTTAGTCGGACAGCTTTTTAACTCACAAGGCAGGCTTTATAATTATTCAGATTTTTTACAGAAATATAATATTCCTGTATCTGCTGTTGAATATGCAATTGTTTTCAATGCCATTCCCTCTGGTGTGTCTTTTCTGTTGCAAGGTTCTGCATTTCCATGGCCGTGTTCTTACTCTCTGAATGTGACTGCCACAATGATTGGAGGTGTATGCTTTTCTGCAGATCGTCAGAAAAATAACTATAGAATCAGAGCTCTCTTCCAGGCTGAGATAACAACAATTCCATATGTAATACCGTACTGGAATAATATTGTGGAGAATATACCTTGGGAGAAAGTATGGACCTTGCCTCATAAGTATCTGCTTACCAATAAAGTAAAAGAAATAACATTTAAACTGACTCACAAATGTTACCCGACTAAAGTCTTTCTTAGGAAATATAAGCCTGGCATTGAAGTGAACTGCAGTGTTTGTCATTCTTCTGAAGAACACTTCATTCATTTGTTTTGGCAATGTACCCACACACAGAACTTTTGGTCTGAATTTTTGGTGTTTATTCAATCTTATTTTGTAAGTGACTTCTCATTTTGTTTTAAAGATGCTTTCTTTGGATTATTTGAATATTCTAAGGAGAATACAGGGAAATATTACATAATTAATTTGTGTTTTCTGTTAGCTAAATTTCACATTCATAAACAAAAGTTTACTGGCTCTAAACCTCTTTTTTCTTTGTTCAAAGTGGACTTGGATATGTATGTAGAAACTATCCAAAGTTCTACCAATTTGAAAGCTATGAAAACTGTATCTCTGTATTCGTCCTTTGTGTCATCCTAAAAGGTCATTTTATTACCCTTTTTTTATTTGTTCATTACCCTGGCAACAAATCTGTGTATTCTTGTTTTTCTTGTTTTTTTTTTTTTGTTTTTTTTTTATTAATTTGGTCTGTAATTGTACTGTTTTGATATTTTGGATATCTGTCATGTTTAATAAAAAAAAAAAAAAAAAAAAAAAAAAGCTGCAATCGGATCATTCCAATTCGTGAATGAATCGTTTGTTGCGATTTGCGAACCGATTTCACTGAAAACTTGGTTCATTGAAAAGAATTATAATATTATAATCATTGAAAAGATTATAAGGAGTAACGATATGTTTTATGAAATGTAGTGAAGTAAAAGTAAAAGTTTCTCAAAATAAAACTACTCCAGTAAAGTACAGATACTTGAAAAATGTACTTAAGTACAGTAACGAAGAAGTTTTACTTCGTTACTGACCACCACTGGCAGTGAATGGGTGCCGTCAGAATGAGAGTCCAGTGTTATAAACTCATATTTTAACTGGAAGTGACAGTTAAAAACATCTTAATGCTGGATTAGTTTCAGCTTTTGTCTTCTCCAGATGTTAACTGATGGACTGGAGTGGTGTGGATTATTGTGATGTTTTTATCAGCTGTTTGGACTCTCATTCTGACGGCACCCATTCACTGCAGAGCATCCATTGCTGAGACACATTTCTACAAACCTGATGAGGAAACACACTCATCCTGACGTTAGACGATGGCCCGAGAGTGAGTGCATTTTCATGTTTGGGTGAAATACTCCTTTAACCCTGCGCACATGCTGGCATGAACAATATTTCATCAAATCCTATCTAGGAGGGACTTTATGTAGAGAGTAGAGCAGAAACAGCATCCTAGCAAATGACCAGAACAACCTACAGCAGCAACAAAACATACGTTTACACAGCTATCTTACTTACTTTACTTAGCTATCTAAATGGGGACTCTCCATAGGCGTAATAGTTTTTATACTGTACAAACTGTATTTTCTATCACCCTAAACCTACCCCTTACAGGAAACTTTCTGCATTTTTACCATTTAAAAAACTTTATTTTGCTTTATTTTTATACCAGTTTTACAAGTGAGGACACTTTAGCAATGCCCTGACAGCACCAGAAACAGTCCAGCATTGTGCCGTCGAGTTCAGCACTTCCAGAAAAGCTAACCATTACGCTGATTGTGTCATTTGGTTCGGTGCAAGAATTGCACAGTTCACCTCCAAACTCTCAGAAGTCGTGAGCATGTGGTCTGGTTTAGGGAGTCGGTCAGTCCATCTGCGCTGTGAGCACAGGTGATGAGCAGCTCTGGACGGCGGCTCTGACCCGAGGTGAGCATCACTGTCACGAGCAGGTGGCACAGCGTGAGAGAAGAGAGACACTGCTCAAAGAACAGCCCTGGACCTACTGGACTCATTCACAAGGATCAACATTCGACACCTGACCAGTTTTACCATGCACTTTTCTTGTTCATCTGATTTTGGGTAAAATCTCTTGACATGTGGCAGTCGCATCAAACAAGGAGTCCAGATTGGCAGAATGATGCGTTACTCTGAGTCAGCTTATCAACTGCAGTCATTAATCCAGGTCTTCTGTACAGAAACACACGTCATCTCTTCTGTGCTCTGGCTCTGTGAAGCAGATGCTGGCTTTCTCTTGTTAATGTCACTGGGACAAAATATGTACAGATAATTTCATTGTGTAACAGACACTTCTGACCGATGCTTTAATTGCACCGCCAGCAAATGGACCACTCATGGAGCGCCTGCAGATCTCTAGCGCTAAAAGGAGTCGTCTGGCATAAAGTTCACTTACTGAGAAATAGTTGACATTTCAAGGACTCAAAGTCCATTTGCTGTGCTGTCAGCACATGGAGTAATGCGTTATAATTTAGCAGGAGCAGACAGATTAAATATGAGAAAATCTCCAGCTATTTTGCTCCTGACAACAGCCCGAGGTCGGACGAGGAGCATCACAAACGCATCCAGACAGGAGTAAATACTTTGAAGAGAAAGAGGGGGAGTTTGACAGGAACAGAGAAGTGTGTGTGTTATATATGCGCTGGACTGATTGTGTCAGAGGAGGACAGTAACAAACGCTGCAGAGCTCATATCAGCGGTCACTGTTATACTGTGCGGTCACACTTTATTTTGATAGTCCACTTTAGACATTCTACTAACTATAAGTGACTTTCCAATTACATGCCAACTAATTCTCATTCATTTGCAGCTACATGTCTACCAACTCTCAGAGCAGACTGTTAGGGTAGATTTGGGGTTAGTAGAATAAGTTGACATATACTTGCATAGATTCTCATAGTATGTAGCCTGTCTCAGATCTGAGCCAGAATGAGATCTTATAAAGCTGCACAGTGCTGCTGTCTACTGTCTGGAAAGGCCTGTGCACTGAACTTACAGGCCAGATTTACTCAGCAGGGCAAATAAGTCATTAGTAAATCCTGACAGTAGTTTTTTACTGCCAAAAGAGGGTTGCGTTGGCACGAGCTGTGAGTAAATCTGGCCCATAATGCTTTAAAACATCGTCTGGACTAAAAACTGGTTGAATATTTGGCATTGTTTATCAGATATAACTCTTTTACATGGGAACCTTACACTATTTCAATCATGACAACTCTCTGAAGATTTTATAGCATGGTGATGGACATGACAATAACCAGGTTTCCATCCAAGGATTTGTTTGTGAAAAAATATTTAGCGCTTTAAAATATTTACGATAGAGCTGATGGAAATGCCAATTATCATTAAATTTCTCCTGTGTCGACAAAATCTTTTTCCGTTTAACTTTAGCACATACATTCCATATCGATACTTCAAATGTCGCAAAAATTAGTTTGGAAACACTTTTTGTCGAGAAAAGGGGCTTTAACGCAAATAAATGTGGAGTCACATGACAGAATTAGCCTATAGACAGCGTCCGTGTTCATGTGTTGCTCTCGTTAAAGCACCTTTCCCTGGAGTTCAAAAGCACATTAAATCATATTCATATTATTCAATTGTATCTAAAATTATTTTATACATGGTAAGAAAAAGACGAGTTACCTCTCAGACATACTTATCTTAGTTTGGTGTTAGCAGGCTAGCCTACGTTTACATGATGATTATTAATCTTTATTGCAGTGCACTGTTCAGGTTAAACAGCCTGTAGTGCTTTCAGCTTGAGCACCATAACCCCGGGATATTATGCCAAGCACAGATTGTTTTACATCAACATGAAGTACAAAAGTTGAAATTCATTCCTTTTGGCTTCTAAGCTTCTTATATTTGTATTCTGGCTTTGTTCTGAGGTCTTTCTACCGTTAAACTGAAATGATTTGTTGTGGAGTGAGGAGAAATAAAATATTAGTTTCATGTTTCTTCAGTATATTTGTCTGACAGTATTGTATTATGACATGAACAGGCTATAACTGGTCTTGAGGCGCCGGCGCGATCGCTTCTGGGGGTTTTATTTCCTTATAAAAGTGGAAACTTGCACTAACCTACTCCTTCATTTGTGGTCATATAAGAGCAAGACATTATTCAAAACTATTCAGAATATTTATTTTATTTGTGTACATTCACAATAAAGAAAACAAAACATACTTTTGTGAAATAAAGGAAAACTGCCGCTTTCTCAAGAGTGCATCACAAAATGAACTGAAATTCTGCATATAGGCTGCTAATTGTTGCAGGTTTTTTCTTTCGTTTTGTTAATTCATTAATTATTTAGAACAATATATTTAGCATATGGGCCTGTTTCTTTTCTATATAACAGCTCATGTTTTTCTCCGTTCACAGAAGCGCTGCAGGTCACCTTCATGTAGTTTATGCTGCTGTCTGCGTGAATAAAATAAATCCCTGGAAAACTAATTTAGGTGTTTGTAATGGGACAAGCCACCTATCAATTTAAATTTAATTTCATTGTAATTTAACAATCTTGTCGGTTAACGATTAATATGACGGTCGGTTAGGAGAAATAAAATAACTGGAATGAACCTATTTCCTATAAACTTTAATCAGAAAAAAGATAATAATACAACTGCAACTGTTTATGATGATTGCTTGATTATCAACAGTGGCCTATCTATCTAGTCTATAACAAAGTACAAAAAACAACAACAAAAATAAAAATCATGATACTTAATAAAAATTATTTTATGTAGGCCTATACAATTTAATATAGGTTTTTTTTTTTTCAAATGGATGAAGAACAGCTAGCCTAGCCTATAATTTACGCAATAGGATAAATTATGTATGGAAACAGCGCAAGGGCAACATTTTATTTGCTATACACCAAAACTTATGCGACAATTAGACGCACACCATTTTATCGGTAAAAGGCCAGTTGGATGGAAACAGGATGTAGTCAGCAAATTTCGTAACGTTTTTTTTAACGCATATCTCTTTGTCGATAACAAAACAGCGCAAAATCTGGATGTAAACTTAGTTACTGTTAATATATCTGGTCTTGGCGGAATAGATCTGCTACACTGCTGCTGCTGTTGGTTATTGCTGTAGTTGTAGATTATTGCTGCTGCAAGCAAGTACAGGAACTTGCTACTGCCAATGCATACGGCATTACGGTGCTATGAGTATTTAAGACATACTGCTGCTGCACAAATAGCATATAAAGTAACCCGAAGCAGATCTATACAGGTGGAGCTGGGGAAGGTGGAGGTGGAGGGCTTCAGAGAAACTCTGAAAGCGCGCTGCAGGAATCTCAAATGAATACTAACCAGCCATATAAATGCAAGGCAGTAAGCTCATTGGCTGCACATGCAGCATGAACCAATCAGCTTGTGCCAAGTCATTTAACTCTCTGAATATCATCAGTTACGTTAACAACAAAGAGTTTCATGACTAAACTATATATTTCAGTGTGTTTTGTTGTGTTTTGCACAATTGAGGAAAAAAAGTAAAACATTTTTGTGTTTTGTTGTGCTTCACTGCTACTAGTAGAAGCTTGTTACTGGATACAACACTGATGTGAATGAGTTCAAGCAGATAGGTTCATTAAACATACTGAAACTCATTCAAGAGGTATTTATCAGATGAATGCAAATGTAATGTTGGCAATATTTTCTTCCCTTCCAAACTGCTTGGTTTGCTGCTTCTGTTGGCCCTGCAGAGATCTCACAGGAACATGGAAAATAATCCTTGTTCATGCAATCATTAAAATTAATAAAATGCATATTACAGCACCAGAGACCATTTCCACTTGCACGATAATTACATTCCCACATTCGCAGCATCCTCTCCTAATTGTCCATTTGCTAAGCATTGCTAAACATGTAGGGCAATGAACCTGCAGCAGCAGATGGATATTTATGAGAGATGTTTACATGCTGCTGATGGGAGTTTGCTTATACGCCAAGTACAGCATAATCACCCTTTTGTCATATTCTTCTTTTTTATATATTCTTTTTAAATACAGTGTTTCCATCAGAAGGCAGGATAACATAACCACCCCAGAAATGATGTATTGAAAGAAAAGAAGACGCTTTCATTCCTCCTTCACCAAAAAACAGTGGTTTCATTTGATTAAGGCTGCAAAGATCCTGTGTGCTAGTAGCAGGATGTCAGATTATTTGCTTATTAAATGCATATATCTGCTATAAGTTTAGGACTACACTAGCATAAAGATGAGCTCAAAGCTGCCAGAGACGGACTACATGCTACAAAACCCTCATGTTGATTTCATGCACTCTTTCAGTCGAGGACATGAGCGTGTTTTATTTCTGCATGACTGCAGCAGAACACTTCTATGAAAGAAAAGCACATGTGTTTTGTGTGTTTGTTGTGGATGTGTGTCCGTTTATGGGACTCACCGAGTTGGACGTCTATGACACTGGCCTGTCTCTCTGACGGGAACAGCACTTTTGGTGGTCTGGTCGTAAGAAGTGCTGCAAAACAATAAACACACATTAGCAAATTGAATACTGCAATGAATGAAACATTTATCTCAATAACTCAAAACGGCTTCATCTTTGCTGTCTAGCCATTTAAAAGACATTCATACAGATGCTTTTCTCCGAAGCAATTTACGACCTTATTTACATTATACGAGTAAAGTTTGTCATTCTTCCTTGTCAGTTTAGGCCTCACTGACTGCCTCTACCTCCTCTAGTGTGCAGCTAATGCAGCTACTATACAGGGTCCATACTGTGCATTCACAGTCACCATGACACTAAGCAGTGCCAGATTTTTCTTCTGTCAGTGATGCAGATATCCAGAGCTGATGGAGATCTTCACACACTCCTCTGACTGAAGAAATGATTGCTCTCAAACATACACAAGAGCTTGTGTGCATGCGACCGTGTGTGTGTGTGTGTGTGAGAAAGAGTCTAATGCAGGACAAAACAGAAACACATGACATTCTTTAAAGATTCCATGAACAAAACTATTCATTGTACAAGAAAATATGACCAAGATTATATTAAATAATCACTTGTAATGAGGAAAAACGTGGTTTGTGTTTTGCTTGCTACTGAGAACATAATCATCAATATCACTGCAAAACACATATACTCACATAAAACCACATACTATACTAACAGCAAATCTCAGTCTGGTTGATCTGATTGAGCTGCTTTGAAACAATGTGTATTGTGAATAAAAGCTTGAGAAATAAAATGAACAGACATTAACCAAGTGCTTAGTGCACTAGAATATGTAGGCCTATACGTTTCACACTGCTGTATGCTGTCGTCCCCTGAGCAAATGATCAGGACAAAGCAGCTCAGTTTCTCATGGAGAGTTTGGCTTCACTATATGGATTTGATATAGTCTTGTGTCTGTCTGTCCTCCTTTAGCAGAGCGGGCAGCATGCACATGGAGCCATCATTCACGTCAGCAGAAGACCACCTTCTCTGAATCCACTGAATCATCAAACACACTCTCTGGTGATGAATCCGTGAGCAGATAACTGTCAATAACGCTTAGAGATAATGATGAAGCCGCTGATGTCTCTAGTTTCTTCAGCACTTGTGATCAGGACCGGTTTTCTCCTCTCTCTGCATTCGTACAGTGTCTCTGGAGCAATGCAATTACTAACTGTGATGCAGAAACCACTGCACTATTTCTTTTGCTGACTCTGAATTTTTCATGGGCAGAATTACTTTTTAACAGCTCCATTTATTAACAACTAAACAGTGTTAGGAAAATTAAGTCCTCTTGATGTTGAAATTACATTGTTGGAGAGTAACTGGCTCTGCTGGGGGAAAAAATCTTTAGCCCAAATCTCAGCAGCAAGCTGTCATTAGCCTCTTACGCTCTCTTTTCTCCCGTTCAAACTTTTGGTAAAACTAGCCAAACTGAATGCCTTGGTCTAGATATAAAGCAGCTAACCTGCTATCCGAGTGTGACCTCAGGGGTGACACTGATGGGTAACAGAGCGGAATCTCTCTGGACAGCTCTATGAGTAAAGCAAAGTCATCTGGACTGTATGAGACATTAACAGACAAGCTACAGTACTAAAGCACACTAAAGAGCAATCCTTCATTATATTTTCTCAAAGTCAGAATCAATGGCGTGTGCTGTCCGAGGCGTTTGATGGGATCGCTGTACTCCTCTCACTTCTGCTGCATGAGAAACCACTGACAGAGTCCACCATTCAACCTCATTACATCACAGTATTTAATACACTGTGTCCAAAATCCATATCCAGTAACACTTTAGAATAGGGATCACATATTTGCTATTAACTAAGAGATTTTCCCTCAGTAAACTCCTAATTTGCTGTTTATTAATAGTTAGTAAGGTAATTGTTAAGTTTAGGTATATTGGGTTTGGTTAAGGGATATAGAATATGTTCATGCAGAATAAGGCATTAGTATGTGCTTAATAAGTACTAATAAACAGCCGATTGTTATGGAATGGTAGTCCCAAACAATAGCCCAACGAAGGAGAACGCACCCTGTGTATTTTCTTTAGTTTTTACATAGTTTAGCACATAGTTTTGTTTTTATTATGACTATACAGAAATAGAAGTAGACCCTTTGCAGTTTCAAATGATACCTTATTCTTATCTGTACGATCAAAACTGGCAGAGTATTTTTAGTTGTTTTCGTGGTCATAAAGAAAACAGGAGACAGGCTGCTCCGGTGCGGTCTTCGACCCCAGGGGGTTAACCGCGGAACACAACATTTTTCAAGTTTAAGTCCACCAAAGTTAATCTACTCTCCTGTCTGATTTGTGTTTGGGATACAGCTGTGGCTCCTGAGCACATCAATATAGCGTCATTTTTGTCACACCGTACAACAATAATTACTGTTTTTGCATTATTGTTTAGGGTTGAGGTAGGTGCATAGGTTAATAAAACACAATCTAATAGGTACAAATTTTAATTTATTGTTAGTTTCACGAGTTCACACTCACATATAATAAATAGAATAAAGTTTATGCGTATTTGGCGTGCTGTCCGAGGGGAGGGCTCCGAGCTCGGAGCTTTGGCCTGAACCCAGAGTACCCCCCTACAGGTTAGGACAGGAATAGTTGTAAGTGCGGAGAAGGGGTGGAGGAGGGATGCTGGAAAACTGTCAAGGAACAGAGGTAAGTCTGCTGTGTATATATACACTCCTCTTATCTTGTTAACTGGGTTGATTACTGATTGTGCTCCTCTCGTGTTAATTAGGTTAATTATCTGAATTAGCTGTTGGACAAGATGGTGGGTTCGGCGTCATGATTGGTCAGATCGCCTGTCAATCAAGCTCTTTGTGAACGATCAGGTGGCCCCTAAACTAAAGTGTTACCTTGCATCTACTGCTTCAGTTTTACTTAGTCTATTAAAAAAAGCCTCTTACTTAGAGACTTGTGCACTTGTGTAAAATTATTAAAATAATTTATTTAATGATTCATTGAATGGTTGTTTTAAAAATAAAAATATGAAAAGGGGGAAATGTAAAGGTCAGGTTGAACTTGTTTGGATTACACTAAAAAATACATTATAAAGTGTAATTATCTATAAAGGGAGCAAACAGAGGCAGATTCTGCAGCAGCAGCACTCTTTACTCTCACACGTGCAAAACAGATTCGATATTAATATTCAAATGTTCTATATTCAAAGACTGAAAATGAAATAATTAATTAAATAAAATACACTTTATGGGCTTAATCTCAGTTTATGCTGCTTATGTTTGTTGGTTTGGTTTTGCTGAACTGAGTATTGAATTTGCTTCACCGTACGCAGCTCTTCTGATGGCTTGTGTTGCACTGAATTTGCATTTCATTCCACTTTATGCATATTTGTTACTTTCAGTGTGAACAGATCATTCTTGTGCAGACTGCATCTCATTGCACTTTCTGTTTAAATAGTTCATACTAAACAAAGAGTGAGAAGGAAGATGAATTCCACTCGAAGCGAAAGCAAACCCAGTATGATGAGGTGTTAGTGTTTGCTTCTGTAATGTGCTGACATTTAATGCTGCTTAACTACAAGAAAATGTTCATCAGTCGTCCTCAGGCAGAGCTTAAAAGAGAGTTTAAAGATCTGTGAGTCTTCGCCTGCAGTTTGAAAAAGAGGAAAAAAACCTTCTCTCTACTGAGAGTTGCTCAAACACTCAGAGTATCAGGCAGGTGATAGCAATTAAGATTCATACACAAGACTAATTATTGATCTGTGCTTCAGGCCTGCAGAAAGTGCCTGGAGAATCTGGAAATGCTGTGGTGACTCCAGACTCACAGCAGTGACAGTGGATCTGTCTCTCTTTCTCAAGCGAGCACCAGCTGTCCTCGGGGTCCGGATCCGTCGTGACACCTGACCCAGCGCATCTGGACCCATCACTTCTGAGGACATCGTGCCCCTTCATTCACTTTCACACTTTCATCACTTCTCCTTCAGTATAACTCTTTCACTCGGCCCAACTTTCCATTTCCATGCATCCCATGACACAGACACGGTCAGTTTACAATTGTCATGTAAACAGTAGTGAGATGAACTGATTTATATTACTGTACAAACACACAGCTTTATAAATCCAACATTAAAGCAATTAGTATTAATAACATACAGGACAAATTCCTGTATATTAAGTGGGTGAAAAATGTCGGCATGATGTTTCTCTGTGACGTGATGACGCTCTTAGGAAGTCTGTTTAGAGTTCTTTCGGCCTCGGGGTGTTAAAGTTTCTTTGGTCAGAACTTTGAAGGCATGTGTGGATCCTCGCCAGATGGTGTATGGCTGAGAGCGCTTAACAGCGCGATCAGATGAGGAGCTGAAGTTTCAAACAGCTCGCGAGCAAGCAACAAGCAACCCGAAGTTGGGTGTCTGTCTTTATTGGGCTGATTTCAGTCTGCCCCTTTTTCTGTTTTCTTTAAATTACATATTACATATTTCCAGGATGTTACAGTTTTTCTATTACTATTCAATCTATTCAATACATTTTGAGCGACATGACATTAGCAACTGATAAGTAGAAAGAGTAGGAAACCGCAGACAAATGTACATAATCAATTACATGAATGTTGTTCAAAAGAATGAGAAACTGCTTTTATGATGTGCACAAGTGACTAGATGATATGCAGGTTGAACAAGTAGATTTGAGAATTTCCTTTCTGATCTGAGAAATGCACCAAAGCCACTGAGTTATTCATTAATGATGATAACATGCTAAAGTGCTGCCCTTAAGACTAAATCTAGATCTCTTTAACAAATCCCTTTCTTGCAGACATGCGGAAATATCTTGCATTAACTGTTGTAGTTCTCATGTATGGCTATTATTATGTGTGATATCAAGTGACGTATATGTCACAGGTTAACGAGGGATTTTTTTCACAAGAAAAGGAAGCTGGAAGCCTGCACTTCTGCACACATTATGCAAGTATTGGACCATTACAGATCTAAGGAAATGCTTCAGAGTCAGTCAAATGTCTCAGGTTACAAGTGTAAAGAAGTAGTGCCGCTATGGGAATGCTTCTGCATAATTGCTTCTTGAAGCATTTGAAACCAGTCCAATGGTATGGCGTCATCACGCAACAGATGAGATCATAACCAGGAAGCTCTATAAATAGCACCCAGACCCACGAATGCTGACAATAACACTTTTTATATGTCAAAAGATCGTGGGAATTTTGGTTTCTCAGTTCATAACCCCATTTAAGACGGAATCAAAGAGAAGTGCTCCCATAGTGTCGCTACTTCTGATGCAGTGAGAGCTTCCTTGAAGGGAAACTTCTTGATATGTCTTTCTTTTTTTTTTTACATTTTGCTTCTCAAATAATTGTGTGTTATGCATATATACAAAAAACACTGATTAACACCTTGCATTTATGCATGCAATATTCTATTTTGAAGATGAGAGGGTTTTTTTCACTTTTCACTCTAATTGATCAGAATAGATAGAATGGTCATTTGTTGCAAGAATGACACAGATAACAACAAGGATAATGCATGAAAATGTTGTGGTCAGATTTAAAGGATATCATCATCACTCTTGAATATCTTTCAAAAATTCTTCATCAAAAATGTCAAACTTGTCAAAGTGATACTAAAATTTCTCAGTGGAGTCAAAGGTAGGAGAATGACATTTTGCTTTACTGTATGTCTGAGCTGTGACTTTTAAATCCACTCAAGAAGAGTGAGGGTTACTGGCATGACTGTGTAGTCTCCATTTAGGAAAGCATTATAAGCAGACTAAACCAAAGCACCTACGCAAAGCCCTTACACAGAGTTGTGCTGCAGCAACTGAAAATAGCCCATGAAAAGCTGCTTATGCAATTGTAGATGTGTGGGGCCCTTGAGAGCATCTCCCCACCGCTTCCAAATCCTGCCCAGCCATATGAACTATGGGTGCTTACTGGAGCATGTGTGGGAAGAACAAATCGCAGAATATACTGCAATAAGACAGGAAACGCTTGTGGGATCTGGGACCCAATCATGAATCGAAATAAGATGAAAGTACAAAAAAGTACAAAAGAACTGCTTAGAAATGTGAAGCGCCTGAAGAAATCATCCCAGCATCCAGTAGAAGAGGGAAAGACAGAGCTGAAGAGGCCTGACAGAAGCCGGTCCTGTGAGAAGTCGTAATAAACTGTAAGGCCAGCCGAGCACAGAACATGACAGCGTTTATTAGCATCACCTACACGCGTGTCCGAAGGGTGCAGCACATCTGACCTACACTGAGACGTCTACAGCACCATCTCCTTCATCTGCTTCACTTGCTGGGGAACCAGACGCCATAAGTCTTTGCTTTCACCTTTTTTGGATACATTTACTTATTTTTTTTCTTGTTATGTTGCTTTTGAAATAAACATTGGCCAATTTCTGGCTCTTATATATTTTGGCCAGAAAAAAATAAATAAAATAGGCTAAATATTTGTTTGAAAAAGTGAAGATTGATCAAATATATTTTTGAAGTTTAATATTTAAAAATGTTTTCAGGTGGAAGAAAATACATTTCCAACATTACAGTACATAAATATTCCTTTCTGAATTTTCTTCAAATGTGTCATATGGGAATGTATTTTCTTGGACTGCGATCTATGGAGGGGGAAATATATTTTTAAATGCTTTTAAAAATAAGACTTATGTTTTTTTAAAAATGTTTTAAAAAAGTTTAATATATATATATATATATATATATATATATATATATATATATGATAATAACATTTATATGAACGTTTAATCTCAGTGTTGTTGCATTGGTTTGTGTCTTTCTAGAGTGGACTGCATCCCATCCTCTGCTGAGTGTTTCATACTCACTGACTAAACTGTCATCAAAGTTTGATGTGGAGTTTCTGTAAGGAGTCTGAAAGCTTAAGGTTATTTCATCATGCTCTTTCTCTCCAGGGGCAGCAGTATTTCTGTGATGATGGGAGGTCAGAGGTCATACAATTTGAAATTCTGCTTTGCAAAACAGAATAAAAGCTTGGGGCAGAAGTTGCAAAAAAAAAGCATGATTTAAAGCTGTTTTGTTCTGAGCTAAAGCTTGTGTTTGCTAAAGCAATAAGTCCCAGCACAAAGCAGAGTGTGTAAAACCCGTTCAGTAAATAACCGGTTTAAGATTATTATTAATACTAACCGGAATAATAATTCTTTGCAATCTGTACAAGGAAAGTCTCATCAAACATTAATTCTAAACATGAACTGATTGTTATGACAAATTGTATTAATAACCTCATCAGCCAGATAAAACTGATTCAACGAGCAGTCCAAACACACTGAAAACGCCAAAGTAAAGCTCTAGTCAGCAATATTAGCAGTGAACAGAGAACACTTGGATTTGAATATACACAGGTACAGAGAAGCTGAAGAAACTGTGACGCTTTTGTTGCTAAATATGACCACACAATATCATATTGTGAATATATAAAAAATGCACTCAATTAAAAGATATCTTCTTAAATCACTAAATCTCAATATAAGCAGTTGGCCCAGCAGTCTTCAGTGCAGTTTTAATGAGCGTGAGCTGTGGCACATGCACTTGCAATAACACAAAATGCCTGCTTTTCTTTCTGCCTGCCAATTTATTTCTCCCTGAGCCAGCGAATCCATCTGATGCCTCGCCAGCCGCGGCCGTCAGCACACTCTTCCAGCATCATTAACACACACTTATTCTTATTCCATTACCTTTTTATTTAAAGGAAAAATACAAGTTCCCACACTCACGTCAACAAACATCAGGAGATATTTTTGGGCACACTAAATGACTTTGGGGAAGTTTTCACCAGAAACTTACAGCACAGTGCTTCATGAAATATGAAATATGCACTGGTTTCAGCAATATGCTGATTAAGCATTACACACACACACACACACACACACACACACACACACACACACACACACTTATGACTAACAGCCTAATCCATGAGAAACACACTCATCTGAAATACAACACACAGCCAACACCTTCCATTCTCACAAATTTCTTCAAAATAAAAAAAACTTTCTCATTTACTAACTAAACGAATAAAACTATTGTCACAGTTATGTTCAGTTTGCTATTGTTTTCATGGATTCTGAGGCCCTGTTCACACGAATAAATCTGCAGTTTGGCCGTTCATCCTCACGCAAACGCAGCACCAGGTCACGGACACTGAGCCGAACTCCTGCCAGGGTGAAGATTTTCAAAAACTCCGGTGGCAGTGTTATCGTGTAGACAACAAAACCAGACATTTTGGCTTGTGACATCAGAGCCTGCGCAGTTATCTCCATCTACTGGAACACTTTTCAGGCTTCTGATTGGCCAACATGGCTTTATGGTTGAGATATATCGCCACCTGTTGGTTTGGCATGCTCTTAACAGTGCTTCAAAGCATGCGTTTGAGTTTTCATGTGGACGGAGATTTATTTTTAAATCAGAAGAACGAAAAACTCAGTTTATAAAAATACCTGTGTACGTGTAGACACGGCCTGAGTTGTGTTTTCCGCTTTTTCGGTTCTCCTGCCTTGTTTTGCTCTGTTGACCTAATTTCCCATGCTTCCCTTGATTGTGTCATTCTGTTCACCTGTGTCTAGTTAATTATCCTTGTTTGGTATGTGTATTTAAGGCCACATCCACACAAAGCCACAGCTTTTCCTTTCCCCTCATCTTAAGAAATATCTGCGTACACACAAAACTGACACAAAACGAAGTAGTATACATGCCAGACCAGTATGTGGCGCTGTAATTCTGCCACAGAGATACACTAAAAACAGAGAAGAAGACTTGGACTATGCGCATAAACCTTGTGCGCTGTGTACAAATGAACATGGAACAATACATTTATTAATCTGTGTTAATGTTAGTTAATAAAAAGACAATCGTTCAGTGTTTATTCATGTTGTTGTTGCTGTTTCCTGATGCAGGGTGTTTGGCTAGGGGTGAGATGTGGGCTCATGACGTTATCGTTTCAGAAAATATACGGATTGGCTGTACACATGCAAAACGCAAGGGAGTCATTTTCAGATTTATTTACTCTGGGACCCGGTTTAAAAAAATAGCAGTTTCACGCTCCCAAAACATCGGATCCATCTGGACGAAACGCAAATCCGATACAAAGGTTTTGCATATACAGCTAAACGTCGCCGTGTGGACAGGGCCTACGTTCCTGTCTGTTCCGTTTCTAGTTTGTCGGGTCTTGTCGTTGTATGCGTGTATCACCAGCCTCCCTTGTGTGGATATTACCTTTTGTGGATCTATTAAAGACTGTTAAACCGTCATCTTCATTTTCATGTGTGTTCATTGACACAGCAGTGTGACAACTATTTCAATAAATATCTTAATAGAATTCAAATCATACAAAAAATGCCCCGAACATATATTTGCTAAAATATGTTTCAAAATGTATTATTTAAATGTATTTTATACCAGTATATTTTGGGCCATTTAAAAAAACAACAAAAAACAAAAAAACAAACATAAATTTAGCATATACTTAATATATATTTGGGCCTATTTTATTTAATTTTTTATCTTTTCATTATGGCTGAATAAAAAAAAGCGTATATATTTCTGCTCGCCCTCATCAGATTTGTAAATGATGCCACATATCAGGAGGAAGATGTAGCCGGAGTAATACAGACATTATTCTCTGTCACTGTCTAATCACTGTCTTCAAAAGAATTGAGCACATGAATCCCAAATTCATAGCACTGGATTACAGTACAGGACTCTGGCCACAGAATCAGGTCAAAGAGCCTGGAGGAAGCGGTTCTTCTGGCCGGATAAAACGCTCCAGCACTTCACAGCACTGAGAGCCCAGGAGAGCCACAGAGATTTGGGACAAATTTGCGTAGAGCTGCGGCGCGTCAGTCAGACTGAGAGAACCGGCGCTCGCGGAGCACTTCCAACTCCTCTGGGACCGCAGCACTTTAGCAAAGACAAGCCCAAAGAGCCTTCAAGACTGTGAGGTGAGCCCTGGGTCCATTTGAACAGAGCTGTAATCCAAACTAAAGGGAATCTCTTCAGCTGATACGCCACTTTCCTGCTGATGACAGACTCCACTGATGCACTAAGAAGTAAATATGAGTCACTTCTGAGTCCTTTGCACATAAAATGGATCAAAACTTGCTTAATAAATGCATTAATGAATGAATGTAAATAGACTGGGTGTGCACAATATATATATACTGTACAAGCTGTATAAGTCCATGTACTCCAGTAAATACACATCTGAATGCTACAGCAATGAGACTGGAGCAGAGAGCTCGGGCTTCTGGCTTCTGGATCACAGTCTGCTTTCCAGTCTATCTGAGAGACGTTTAGGTGCAGGCTCTATAGACTCTATACAGTATCTGGAGCATGCTGGATTACAGAAACAGCTTCCTCAAACCGCTGCAGCGATGCTGGACGCACAGGAATGACTAGAGCATCACTGTCTGCACCGTATATGATGAGTCTGATTCACAGAAGAGGCTGGAATCAACCCTGTGCTCTATTAACTGGCCATATGATGTGTAGAGTCATCTCTTCTAAACCTAAAGCTGTGTATGGAGCAGATAAGTGTTCCTCAACTCATCGTTCAACAAGTCTATTCATTTGGCAATTTTCTCAAATGCCTGGAACATGGACAACTTCAAATCACATACTGGGAAAGATATTATCCTAAACGGGATTTTACAGTTTTTTTCAGCTGCTTGCACACATTTTCAAAACTTTACACACAAATCTAAGAATTGCACACAAAATGCAAAACGCCTCACATATCTGCACTGCATTCAAAATATGACAAACACATAAACACACGATTACATACTTTTGGCCCTTTCCATCTCATCTTAAAAAATGGTTACTGACAACTCAGCACTGTCAACATTAGCATTGTATTCTTGACAATAGACTTCCTTGTACTAACTGCTCTTGGCTATGTTGCTTTCTCCTGTTGCCATCTTTCTCTCTCTCTCTCCTTTCTCTCATGTTTACTTTGTTTTAGATAATTCACTTATATTTTGTATTTTAGTAGTGATTTTTCTGTTTGTGTGTGAATTTGTTTTCTGTAATTATTATTATTATTTATTTATTCTCTTCTCTCTCCATATGATGTGTATATGTGTGATGCTCTGTCTCTGTTTTTAGGGTGACCTTTTAACATTCCAGACACAAAGGTATCTGGTTTTGTAGATTTGGTGTGTGCTTCTGTTGTTTGAGCGTCAGCTTTCAGAAATTGTGTGACAAATAAAGATTTTGTGTGTAAGCATTTGAACAAAACAGTAATATGAAAGAAAATGAGATTGGAAATCTCTCAAATATATTACACAGCATTTGATCTCTCAGTATTCGCGGGAGTCCTCATGCAGATGGACTGGATTTGATATGCAGTGATAAGACTGAGATCAGATGAACACTTTCCATTTCATTACTGGATGATCTGACCATGATCTAACCCTGAGAGAATGATTCCTGACACATGCCGGCCGGCTCAAGATATAGACACAGAAACCCGTGAGCACGCATACATCTGTGCCAAAGTCCTGCTGCGTATGATCACACCTTCCTCCATGTGTTTGAGTGGCCATTTTCTGTTCATTTCTATTCAACAAGACATAACCACAACCGTATTCTTAGTCGTAATCGTACTGTGATGATCAGTTTCACAGACCACATTTAGCACTGATGCTGAAAACACAATTAAAGCTTCAAAACCAATGAAAGTCGATTCAATTCTGATTTGTTAGTTACGGCCTTCTTTCAGTCACTGAAATCATAATGAATTGCTTCTTCAGGACAACCGAACTGGGCTATAAGAAAAAAAAAATTAACAGTGAAATGACATGAAAAATAAGAAGAGAGGGAAGCACTAGAGTCCTGTACCACTAGAGAACTGACAGAAAACTGCCTCAAATCACTGTGATCGAAGAACAAGAGCATGACGGGATCACTTACAGAAACCTTCAGTTCCAATTCTGTGGAATCAGTAAAGATAACATTGGCCCGTCTGACAAATCACACCATCAAGCTGTAATTCTGCATCAAATGATAAAATGGTGGATAGCCTAAAGCACTGTAAAGCCTGAAGTTGAGAATGAGTCAGACGCTGCTAAAAGCATTCAGCGTGTCCAACAGCAAACATTTCCCAAAGGCTGGCGGAGGACCGTAATGACGCCGGTTTTCCATCAGGTGTGCAATTACTGCTCCATTAGTGCTACCTGTTGTGTCGAAGGTCATTGAAAGGCATGTCATTTTAGATTACAGCCAATGCAGCTTGACTTCTTTCTAGAGAAGGCCAAAACCAAACCAGTCCGAGGGAAAGGTGGAGATATTTTCCTAGACCTGTAAGCCTTTACATTTACATTTACATTTAGTCATTTGGCAGACGCTTTTATCTAAAGCGACTTACAATTGGGGAATACAAGAAGCGATTCATCTTGAAGAGGCAGTCAGACAGAGGAAGTGCTCGTAACACCAAGTCTCAGTCATTGTTCAAATAAGTACAAGCTAGTAAGGGAGGGAGAGAAAGATAGAGGGAAAGAGTTATTATTATTTTTTTTTTTGAGTTTAGGATGAAGTCAAGTACTGCCTAAAGAGATGAGTTTTCAGTTGTTGCTTGAAGGTTGCCAGAGATCCGGCGTTCCGGATAGGGGTGGGAAGATCATTCCACCAGCCAGGAATGGTGAACGAGAATGTTCTGGAGAGTGATTTTGAGCCTCTCTGTGATGGTACCACAAGGCGTCGCTCACTAGCAGATCTCAGACTTCTGGAGGGGATGTAGGTTCGTAATAGTGAGTGGAAGTAGGAGGGTGCAGAGCCTGTGGTAGATCTGTACGCAAGCATCAGTGTCTTGAACTTTACAATTTAGGAGAGGTACAGATGTTATGAATCCTTACTGAATCAATAAATATTGAACTCATGAAATTAATTGGTTGATTTTATTGCATTTATGATCAATGAGATTCATAACTTTCAGTTGGCTCATACCTTATACAAAATATAATCATTTCATTCTGTTCTGTGTGATGTCTGATGGCAACTCATTTGAAATGATTACATAAACAAGACTACACTTTAAAACCTTGAAATGTATAACATTTCTGTAATCATTTTAACCATTATTTTCAATATTTATCTTTCAAATGCTGTGATTGTGAATATAACTTTAAATTGCTCCACAAACTCATCCTAAAATGAGCATGAAAGAAGCGTTATTTATGTCAGTGATATCAGACGTTCATTAGCTCTCATGCACTGATGGAGACATGCTGTGTTTTCTGGGATTATCTATATAATTGTATGATGCAGAGTGAAAACAGTAAATCTGACTGAATCCAGAGCCGGTGTGAGACTCTACGAGTCACTTTGGGATTTGGCTTCCATTGCCTGTAGATTAATTATATCCCCTCCTCATGTAAATTAGATGTCATGACAATGAAGTTTGTATTAATTCTCAATGGCACGCTCCCCATATAATTTATGGCTGTTATTAAAAACGAATGCCTGTGTCGTTTCCCAGAAATCACTTTATTTTCTGCACAGAGTTGCAGGTTGAAGAACAGTAGATGTGAACAAACTCAGAGACTGAATTCTCATCAGCAAGGTTGCATTAATGATCAGAAATGAATCCGGAGAAAGATGACAAATGGTTCTGGATAAATCAAAGTGTCTGTTTGGAAGTGTTCTAGCATTGTCTTCGTGCTGGATTGTCATTAGCGGCGGCGGAGACGGGAAGCAGTAGGTGAAGCAGACAAAGAGAGCATCAATCAGCTGTTGTTTTCTCCGCAGGAGTCCGGACGCTGATGGATAGTGTTACCTCGTCGCCTACAGAGGGGGTTTATCCTCATTACATTAGCCGCTTTACTCGGGCACATCTTGTTAAAGCGCTATTCACTCAACGACTGCAACAAATGAGTGCGGAAGGGGCTCGGGGAGAGCGTTTAGCATCAGACGCTTCACATACAAACACCAGAAGCTCCAGATCTGCTGAAGGTCAGACCGCAGAGAATGAGTGATGACACTCCTGCATCCTCACAAAGTTTTAGCAGAAAATTTGAATTACATTTTTTAAGATTAGTTCCTAATTTCTATCTGTCATTAAGTGAAAAATGAGACGGCAGGGCAGCCATTAGAGCGCTGTTATCAGCACACTGCAGTTCACACAGAGCGAAATGACTGCCTCTATATATTAGCAGGCCACAGTATTATATATGTGTGTGTGTGTGTGTGTGTGTTGTTTCAATGGATTACAAATGTTATACATGGCTTTTTTGGCGATACAAGTCTGTTCTGCTCACTAAGGCTGCATCTTTTCGATCAGAAATACAGAACAAACTGTAATATTGCATAATATTTTTACAGCTCAAAATAGCTGTTTTCTATGCGAATACATTATAAAATGTAATTTATAGCAGTGATCTGAATTTTTTTCATCATTATTCCAGTCTTCAGTGTGATTTGTATTTTATTTTTTCAGGATTCTTTCATGAATTCAAGTTCAAAAGAAATTTAATTGAAAATCTTTTGTAAAATTATAACTGTCATTAATGCCATTTGTGACCAATATAATGTGTCCTAGCTGAATTAAAGTATAATTAATGAAGTTTTAATAAATAAACAAACTATTGAATGGTAGTAAATATGATCTACTGAGGGACAAAAACGGTGTTTTCTGAACATGTTGTGTCTCAGGGAAAAATACACGATTGCCAAATGATCGTCGATATTCATCTTCATCCTCAGCGGAAGACATCAGATCCCACACTTGTTAAACATCTCGGAGATAATCACCATAATTATAAAGAACCATCATTTTTATCATTTTTTATTGACATATTTAATGTTACTACTCTAAAGCTATGTTAAATTATTCTGGAATCTCCTTCAATGATTTCAGAATCTTTACTTTTTCAAATAATTTTGTTTCTGTAATTTTAAAATAAACATTTAAATGACACTATATTTACTGAATACAAATAAATAGCACAAACGTTGCTCAAGTGATTGTTTTGAAGAAGTATTAATTTTTATTATTAACTTCTATATTATTCCAAAGTGCATTACTTTAGCTGGTGTGTTTGTTTGCCTTTACTCTGTGTGTGGTACAGTACACTTCATGACCACTTCATATATTTATACAATATTTAAACAAAACAAACCGCTTTTAAGATTTACTTTCACACCAAATCTGTTGCTCCATCATTGTTCAATAAAAACACGTATTTCTGCAATCATACACTATGGGAGGCGAGAAAAGCATATTTTTTTACCTTTTTGAATTAAAATGCAACTTTCTTTCTTTTATGGAGCACAAATTATGATATTTTGAAGAATGTTAGTAACCAGTTTTAGTGACCATTGAGCTCCAGTGAAGCCCTTATTTCTTCAGACATTTACTGAGATTTTTAAAACTTTCTTCATGATTCACATTTCCTTGTATGACCACGTTCGCCTTCAGATCTTTTTTTAGCAGTGCGGTCAGGACGTTGAAGTTCTCCAGAGCTCAAAAATCCATTAAAACACTTTAATAGAGGTCACTTAACTGTACGTACAGATAATTACATCCCTCTGCACAATATGCAAAGGTTATAAAAGCTGTTGTACTTTAATGGACAAAATGTGAAGTTTTTAACAGCTATTTGTCAGACTATGGTACAATTACCTGGAGATCAGAGAACAGTAAGAACCTAGAGAGCAGAATCCAGCTCAGTAATAAGACTGGCTTTACTTTCAAGCACATATGAACTCATGAATTCACAGGCTGTTGAATGAATCTGATGTAAGTGTCACATCACAGCGCATCTAAATCATGACTTGGACTAATGTGTCTATGTAAGATAAGATTTACTTGAAACATGCAATGTGTTCTAAGAAATATGAATGCAGCACACCATCATTCACTAAAAAACAATATCTATGTCCCAATGATTCCACCAAATTGTCACTGCTCTCATAACAATCAACACATCTTGTAATTGTCTTAAACAGTACGTCTGTATTGATTTCATACTCTTGCTTTTCATGTTCTTAATTGCACATGTCAGAACACATCTGTTGAGTGAGTAATAATCACAACAAATAATTACTCATCTGTTCATGGAGCAATTAAAATGCAGTCAAATGAAAGGGAATCACCATGCATTCCCAAAGCAGACGAACATTAGTGGAAAGTGCCTTTGTCATGTGCTTCTGTTTACGATCGTATCCACTGCTGTGATGTTCCTCTCACACACACTCATGCTGTGTAGTGTAACCTTACAGCCTAAAAAACACAACTTCAACCAGTTCAACATGCTTTCTGTTTTCTGCAACTCCTGGCAATAGTGTGTTTTTATTGTGTTGTGTATTGTGAAACCTCACTTATATCATTTAATGCTGAAATTATTACAGACATAGTGCTCATAAGAAATCAATCACCGATGAAGTCATTTTAGGAGATTCAAATGTAGACTCAAATAGGAGATTTAGGAAATGCGGGAGATTCAGGTAAACACAGGTACTGTACATGAGTTACATCTTACGTCTATGGAGTCAAATCAGGGCCGCATTTACTTGCAAAATAATTGAAGTTTCGCAAAGGAAAATGAAAGTGTTGAGAAAAAATAAATGTTCTTCTTGCAAACAAAAATAAAGAATTGCAAAATATAAATGAAACTAACTTCGCTTTCTATTTACATAAGTCCTGACATAAATTAAGAAATTACTGTCACTGTAAGATAAAAAAAATGAAGCTTGAGTCTTAGACCTTTCTAAATCATGTATAGTTTATCAAGTTCATTACATTGTTTTATATAAATCTAGAAGTAACTGTGAACTAATGTAAACAAGAACACTTCTGTGCACTGGCATCCTCCCACAGGTTAACTGATTTTAAACAAACACTTTAATACAGATTTCGTTAACAAAACAATACACATTTTAATGCTATTTCAGTGTGCAGATTGAGAGAAATAAACTGCAGATGTTCATGTTCGCATGTTAGAAATTTGATTAACTTGAGCAAATTCTGTCAATACTCATATAATTAATAAAACTAAAGCATGCATGTTTTAATGCTAGTGAATAAAAGGAAACGATCCACCCTTGATCAGGTCCAGGGAGGCGTGGCCAGGCCTGTTGTACACGCCCCCATCCCTTGACTCCACCCCCGTCAAAACAATGCGAGAAAAGTGAGATGCACAGAAATGTGAAGTGCAAAGGGAAAAAACGGTCTCGCGAGCTCACGCTTGACTAAAATGCAAAATAAAAGTAGCATTGCAAATAAATTAGGAGCAATGGCCATGGAAAATATTTGTAGTAAAATGATTGCTTTTGTTTCATTTATATTTTGCTTAATTTTGGTTTGCAAAAAGCACATTTACTTTTTCTCAATACTTTCAATTTCCTTTGCAAAACTTTATTTTCTTTTGCAATACTTCAACTCTTTTGTGAGTATATGTGGCCCTGATTTGACTCCATAGACATAAGTCAATAAATAAATACATGAGTAAATAGAATATTGTCAGAAGTTGCAGCCCTGCTGATCACTCCTCCTCTTTCTTTAAATCTGTCACTCACAGTAGATCTACTGCACACAGCTTCATTAGATGTTCAGGTGCTTTTGTTCTGGGAGGTTGAAAGTCAGTAAACTAAAACATCATTTTTCCAGCTGGCATACAATTCACAAACCATCAACAAACACAATGGAGGTCGGACAGATCAACGTCTCCAAAGAAATGAACTGTTAGTGAAAGTGAAAACTCTCTGCCAGTGAAAACTCAATTAGTGGACTTTATCGGAGCCAGTTGAGACGCATCCAAAGCTCATTTATCTCTGACTTTGCATTTACTTTTCACCTTTCACATCAGTGGTGGCATGAACTGCACTATCATAAAGCTTGGGGGTCATGCCTTACTCTGATTTAACCAGGATTATAGGAAGTTTTTTGGCACAATAAGAAGCTGGCATCCGGTCAGATCTGAGAGCTGGAACTATCCACTTCAAAAACTCTTTTTGGCAGTTCCAGAGCATCTCCATCTGCTTCCCATCTCACTCAGTCAGATTACAATCAGCCAAATACTCATATTCTTCTTTGTGCTATTTACACTAATTAGGCCTATGCATAGTTTTTGTGAGAATATCTCATGAAAGAAATCATTCAAAAAATAAAAGATGCATTTTGATAATTGGCGATGTCTTTTGTCTGTACAAACGGTGTAAAATACCCAGTGTTGCTGTTTACATTATACTGCAATAACACTGCACTGTGCGGTCTGTGCATCTGAGTGATATTTTTAACACCATATCACTATAGTGCCAAAACAACAGTAAGTGTTGAATAGGGTTGTTTTCAAACTACTCTGTTAAAAGCAACCCAGGCTCATTGACATGCTTGTGTTGATGTTTCTGCAACACTCATTACACATTTCACAGTAGTTTCAAAGAGAAATGTCCAGTAAGTGGCTAAAATGTGTGATCGTGGCTACGTTTTTATTATGTTGGTACAGGCACATATTATTGTGTTTGTATTACATTGCTTCAGGTATTGCAGTGGTGTCACTAAAGGGTTAATGCTCTATCGTTTTGGAAAATAACAAATATCCAACACCAAACCCAACCTCAAACCCACCCAATAGTGTTAATGAATGCAAAAGTCATATAGATGTGACGAGGGTTTGATAGTCTGAAAGAATTCGTACCAGAGCGCTTCACCACACAAGTGCATGCCGTATCGTGAGCTACTGAGTAAAACTACTGTGTTAGAAACTTTAGAATGTTCAAAAGTATCAGTTTTTAAATCTAGCAGCATGTGAAATCATTTTGATGTCATAACATAATATTGTGCAAGGAATTGTGTGAAATTAGGCTTTCTTAACTGAAACTCTGGCCCTGTAAATCAATCAGACTTTGTGTGAAACGGAATACAATTCGTCAGAGTTTTACTGCGTCTAGTGGTCATTTCAACTGGAAACTGCCGTGATTTGTAAGTATCGGTGCGCTTTTTTAGTTTTACAGAAATGTAGGTAGTCCTGAATTATATAATCTAATTCAAGTCAAAAACAACTGCTCGTGCAACATGTGTGTAGCATCTTTGTTTGGATCGTGATTAAAATGCAGTGGCGGCCTCTAATTTCACATTTCTACAGATATTTTTGTTTAAGGCCAGTTTGTTTGTTATAAAGCAAATAGCCAATATATAAATTTGCTTTTAAAAATCAGTATCAGAATCAGTCAATTTGCTAGTTAAAAAAGAAGTCGTCACCTTTATTTATATAGAGCTTTTAACAATACAGATTGTGTCAAAGCAACTTTCCAATTTCAAAATAAGAAAATAGTGTAAATAATGTAGATTAAAGATTAAACACTCAGTTTTCAGTTAAAGGCATTTCACTATTGAATTGAATATGAAGAAAAAGAAAAAGCAAATCTGATTCTGAATCGGCCATGATTGGTGCATCACTAATTAAAGGGGTCATATGATGTTGCTAAAAATAACATTATTTTGGTGTAATGCAATGTGTTTATGTGGTTTGTATTACTTTCCACATACTGTACATTATTGTTGCTCCTCTATGCTCCACCTTTCTGAAACACGTTGATTTTTACAAAGCTCATCGTTCTGAGAAGCGAGGTGTGCTCTGATTGGCCAGCTATCTGGTGTGTTGTGATTGGCCAAATACCTCAAGTGTGTGATGGAAATGTTACGCCCCTTACCATATTGTGATGCATGTCCCGGCGCAACGAGACTAAAACAATAAAACCCATTATAAACGAGGCATTTGTTGCATCCAGTGGGGACATAATTACTGATTATAATTTTACATAAACATTACCATGTCTGTATTTGTGATCGGAGAAACGAGAAACAACAAGCGCTACTCTACACTGCTCAAACCTCACGTTTGAATCGTCAGTGGCTAATTCTTTAAATATGAAAACATACTTACAGGCTGAGAGTCAGAAGCACCAGACTGTTCTTGCAAAGTTGGAATTGCCCCACTTTATAGAAACAGGCTTTGAGCAGCCAGCATTGTAGACTACTCTTCCAGGTTCAGGAAATAGTCCTCCGTAAAATGTGCTGCACACACTCCAATATTTGGGTTGAACTGTTCTGGAACAGTGTTGTAAATACAACTTAACCACTGATTTCTAGTTGTGTCCTCTATTGGAAGCCCAAACAAGGTAGTTTCACTTTCACAACGAAACACAGCATCTCCAGGACATGGCGCCGGAGGCAGCAACAATACTACAGCCAGAATAATAGTTCCTCCTTCTTTTGTTTGGGCGGTGTTTTGCAAATCTTCCCACATCGTGACGTAGACATGTAGGAGAGTGTTTAAATTAGCTGTTTTAGGGGGGCGTTTTAGAATATCTCTTTGGTTTTGAGACTTTAGTCTTTGCAACTTCAGGGAGCTTATCTATGCACAACAAGGAATTTCAAGCAAAACTTGAAATCGCATCATATGACCCCTTTAAAATACTAAATAAAAGGCCTCAAACTGGAAGTACAATCTGGGGTTTCTTTTTCTATCAATTCTTCAATAGGTAGATCTTGTCTGTCATAAAGGTGGAGGTCAGGGATCTTGGGCTTAAAAAGGTTGGTGACCACTTCGCTGTTTGCACAAATTCATGTTTTTGTAGTTTACACAGAGACAACAACAGTATAATTTTCAAGAGTTTGTGTTTTTGGGCCCCTGAAATGGCATTGTTGTGTGAATCACTGGCCAAACACACAAAAGTGTTCTGTTTTCAGTTGAAATGGTGTCGTGCAAACAGCCCCCGGGACTAGATGTGACGCCAGGTAAATATTTATCCACATACAAATGAAGCAGACACAATGATAGTCTACATACAGTAAATTATGATTACTAAAGAAGCCAACACACTACGTGGAAACTCATGGTTTTGTGATTGTGTGTGTTCATGCTAGCGGGGAACTAACCTCACTGCTGGAAGTATGTGTCTCCATCTGGATAAGAGAGAGTGTGTGTGTGTGTGTGTGTTAATGATAGTCATGAGCTGAGATGTTAATCAGAACTTCACAAAGCCATTATTTGCACACACAGTTGTTCCCTAGAGATGGTCTAATTAAGTCTGCAGTAGAGTCACATTAGACACAACACACGCTGTCAATGAAAGACAATCACAGCCTTCACAATTCCCTGCATGCTGAGGAGTTCATCTGTGATTACAGAGATCTGAGAATAACTCATATTTCACCCCAAAATCAAAAGAAAACAAACATAAACAATAAAATATATTTGGATCATTCAAATCTATTTGTCAGGGTTCTGTCATGTGTGTCATGTGTTCCTGCCCCTTGTGTCCATATTTGGTTTATTTCCTGTCCTTGTTAAATGTAATCATCAGTTAATTCTTGTCCAGCCGTGTTCGTCTCATTATCTATGATTTACCTGTGTATATTAGTCCTGTCTGTTCAGTTAGATTTCGTCTGGTCTACTCGTTACTCCCTGGTGTTCCTGTCTGTGTCTTGCTCTGTCTTGTCTTGCCCTGCCTTGATGTTAAGTAAAGTATTTTGTTTGAAGTTATATCCTCGTCTGCGTGTTCCTGGTTCCTCCCTCGTGTGTGCACCGTGACCGAAGACCAGACCACAACAGTAAGCGGCGCCCCTTCATTCCATTTTGTTTTCGTTTTCAAAAGTCTTGTTTTGTTCCTGTTCTGTTTGTCCCTCGCGGCATGGAAGTCGCCACTCGTCCTTCTGCCCTAGCCCACGACATGTCGGTGTGGGAGTTCGGCAGGATTGCCGCGAGTCCGTTGGCCGCGAGCCCTCCAGTCTGACGATCGTGGGAGATATCCGCCGCCGTCCGCGGCTCCCCCCTATTCACACCGCTACCGGCCAGCCTCTGACTCAATGCCCGCTGGATTGCCGCTGACTCATGCCCGTCGGCCGCCATTACCCTCTCCGTGGATCAAGTCCACACGTCACGGCCAGGAGAGCCGTGTTTGTGTTTGTTGTGCCCACAGGAACATTTTAACTTACCTTGTCATGTCTTGTCCATGGAGACTCATCTGGGGCAGGCTCCTCGTCTTGTGGCCATGGAGGCCATTCCAGCCGCCTGCCCCCCTGTCGCGGAAGTGGAAGCGGTTGCTGAGGGAACCTTGTGAGGGCCCCTGATTCCTTGTCATGCCCATTAAGAAGCCTCTACTTCCGAGCTAGCCCAGGTGGGCTCCTGTTCCTGTGGGCGGTCCTGTCCTGTCCTGTTCCTGTGTCTGTCTGTCTGGCCCCGGAGGGCTCCTGATACCCCCTGGATTCCCCATGGAAATTTTTTTTTGGGGGGGGCGATGAAGGATGCCACGTCCACAAATACCACCCACCATGGCTTCCTGAGCTCCGCCGGGGCCTCCGTCTGTTCTGCTCTGGAGGTCCCCGTCCTGTGTTCCTGTGGATGTCTGTCCTGAGGGGCTTCCAGAGCACCCACCCCCCCTCCCTGATGGAACTGTTCAGGCTCGGGACGAGCCTTTCGGGAGGGGGGAGTACTGTCAGGGTTCTGTCATGTGTGTCATGTGTTCCTGCCTCTTGTGTCTATATTTGGTTTGTTTCCTGTCCTTGTTAAATGTAATCATCAGTTAATTCTTGTCCAGCCATGTTCGTCTCATTATGATTTACCTGTGTATATTAGTCCTGTCTGTTCAGTTAGATTTCATCTGGTCTACTCGTTACTCCCCGGTGTTCCTGTCTGTGTCTTGCTCTGCCTTGTCTTGCCCTGCCTTGATGTTAAGTAAAGTATATTGTTTGAAGTTATATCCTCGTCTGCATGTTCCTGGTTCCTCCCTCGTGTGTGCACCGTGACACTATTATACATTGTTAAAAATGGTTTCAATAATTATGATCTTAAGGAGCTGTTGCTACCTGATCTCTAGTTGTATTGATATAGCCTAATTGAATAATGTAAATAATAATTTGGACTTGAATAAGATCAATTAATTTCAGATGTTACCACATGAAGCACATGACATAATAAACATCCTTCGCTGCCATTTGATGTGAAGCAGTCTATTAGATCGGAAAACAGCTATAAAAGTGACTTAAACATACATCAGAATGCTTTCATTCAGTTTTTCCTCATTTTAAATAACGTCTGGCTCTGATGTATTTACACTTTCAGTAAGACAGCCACCTCTGCATATGCTTTCTGTTCCATTTATTACACAACGAATTAAAATAGAGAAACTATTAGCTTTTCTAATAAAGTGTGTCTGAATAATCCCACGCTTCATTACGCTCCTCGTCACTTCATATTCCTCCGTCTACTGCCATCCCGGCTGAGGAGCAATTTTCAAGACAATGGCCTTGTTGAGAATGTGATGGATGTCGGCAAAAATTAATTATCCTGCTCATTACTGAGTGAGAATAAATCTTTGGCTTTTATCTGGAGACCATCAGAGCTGATAAAAGAGCCGCAGCGGGCTTCATCAGGAAATCTGTCAGCTCATCGACTCCAGAGCACTGAACACAGAACAACTGCTAGCATGGCTCTGCTGCTTATATGCTCATTCTACAGGAGATTTTACTGAATACAAGCCCACATCCTGCAGAGTAAAGGTGGGCACATCAATTAATATATAAGTCAAATATATTATAAGTATACAATAAGTATTAATATACTGTATCAAAGAGTAAAGTAAAGAGTAAAGAGACTTTATTGTCATTGTAGTTATACAACGAAATTTGTTTGGTAGCTCACAGAGGCCAGCAGCAGTAAAACAAGAAAGCAGCACACAGAACATAGTAACTGTAGTAAAAGTATAAAATTACTGTATAAAATAAAATAAAAGGCACTTAGTATAATAATAGACAAGATAAATTTAAGGATAGAAATGTAACAGTATTTACAGTATAGTAGTTGAGTATATATAGTATATAGTATATATAGTATATCAATTCTCATAAGCGACTAATTCAGTATTGATTCCTCTAAATTTAAAAAGTATCAATATACAAATATATATTGCCTTTGAGTGTAATCATGTTTATTTTTTTCTTATAAACATAAACATTATTGGGGAGGCTGGGGATCATATACTCACTTAAGAAATAATCAGTATTGGTATTAATATTGTTAAAACTGTAAAATAAAAAAAAGAGAAAACAAATATCAGCATCGCATTGAATTACTAAAGTTTGGTCTCATCTCCTACTGTGGAGGAGACAATAAACTACATTATAAAAAAACTTTATTTTTATGGTAAGTTCACATCAAGCAGGATATTTCATGTAAATACATTATTATACAGTAATAAGAGTAAAACACTGCTCAATGCAGCGTTTGTGGAAGTGAAAAAGAAATCTACTGATGTTTATTGAATGCTTTATTAATGTTTTATCCATGGAAAACCGGTTCATTTATCAGTCAGAATTCACCTAACCACATGTTATCCATGGAAAAGTGTGTGTGCTTCATTCATCTGTGCTCATTTACTGAACACACACTGGTTCCTCTAGTGGTTAATCATAAATCAGAAGTAAATGATTTTGACAGAGCTGAGCATTAGAGCTGTAATGTGTATTGACTGTCTGTCTGTTAGCACACTCCACATGAGCTCGGCACACACTCCTGTTCAGCAGTCTTTATCTGCGTGTGGAAACACTTACAAAACACATCGCACTGACTGACAGCAAAATATCTGAGATGAATTAACACAATCAAACTCAAAGCCTTCAACACTCGTGTCACACAGACTGCAGAGAAACATCTGCTGCGTTAAATTAAGGCCAGTATCTTTCCCCATCACCAACTACTATTATATTTATGGGACTCTGATTTGCGATACATTAACTATAATCTAATTCTTGCATACTAAACAGGACAGATTGTTCCAGATAGATTAGAATGCATTGAAAATGTTTTGCTTTGAAATAAATGAATAAATCAGTTCCTCCTGCTTTGTCTCTCCATGAATACAGAAGAGAAGGTCATAGGAGGAACGGGGTGAAACGACTCAAACGTCCAGATGAACACATCAAACTACTGAAGTAGATCTTTTCCAACTACAAAAGTAATGCCACCTCAAAGATTAAAACTACAAACAAACTGAAAATTTTAATGAAAACAATTTAACAAAAATCAGAGTTTCTGGTTATAGTGTTCTGTTGTATTGCCTTAGTGTACACCACTGATCTATAATATCTACAGAGATTGATTTATTTATTTAATATTAAAATTCCACAGCTGCTGTTATCACACTTACCTCGTGTGTGTCCTGCCTGACATGCAAAATGCTTACTTTGTAATTTCGAGGCAATTTTAGATCAACCGAGACAATTTCAAATGAATACAGACCGATGCTGCTTTGCATAGGCTAATGAAGTTAACCCTAATATCCAGATTCAGAGGAGACCACAGTATTATACAGTACTGCTTGATGTGTGTGAAAAAGCCAGCAATGTTTGCAGCATGTCAACAACAGCAGGAATAATAATAATAAAAAAAGCTCTCACAAATAAAAAAGTAAGTAAATGCTTACATAAACTGAATGTTTTGTTAAAATTGCCTTCGTGAAATTGGTTTTCACTGCAAATACCATTACAAACATTACAAACCATCAACTTTTAACCAATAAAGCCATTAAACAATGGTTTTCTGTAGTGCGTTTTACTTCATTTAGTGGTTTTAACAAGCCACCGATAGTAGGTGACCAATTATCAGTAGAAACCCACAGGGACAATTACAGTTTCCATTAAAACCAATACAAGTCCCATCATAACCATTACACCATTACAGCCAAAATACTCTGTTAGACCATTAGTTCCTTTCACACATGATTTAAGTTTAGAATACATAGATGTCAATACACTAAAAACCTTTCCACCAATACCGTTCTTAATGAGAGTGAAATACAAAAGATTATGCTGAACACTGTCAAAAGCTTTAGAAAAATCAATAAATATACAATACATCCTTCCTTTTTGCTTTGTAATATATTTCTGAACCACCGACTGTAAAATAAAAATATTATCTATTGCAGAATAACCTAACCTATACCCTGCTTGTTCTTCATAAAACATATTATTTACTTCTACATAAGATACTAATCTCCAGTTCAAGACCTTTGTAAAACTTTTCCCAAGCACATTAAGCAATGAGATCCCCCTATAATTTCCTACATCTTTTTTATCACCATTCTTGTATAGCAGACACATCACAGCCTCGCACCAAATCTCTGGAAATCCCCCTGTATCTAATATATTGTTATATAAAGAGAGCATTATAGGACATAACATATGTGATGCTGCTTTCAGCTTCTCAATAATAATACCGTCTGGTCCAGGGGCCTTTCCATTACTCATTGACATAATAGCTTTAAAAGTCTCGTTATAAGTAATACTACTATCTAAAATTTGATCTTCATTAAATAATGCAGCTTCATGATTATTTACACAATCTGTGACAAAGTTTTCAAAGTCAGCATCTATATTCAATTTTGAATCAGATAATAACTTTATAAAATATTCTAGCCACTCATTAGACTGTATATTATTAGACCTTCCATAACTTTTAATTTTCTTCCATAGCTGCTGTGTTTTCATGTTCCCTTCCAGGAACTTCGAGCTACGTCCGAAGACGCTATGGGAACGCCATCAGCGTAACCGGCGCTCTGAATATTTTATACAACAGTCTAATGGATGGGCGAGGCGTCACGGGCGGGGTGACGTCACGACCAGGAAGTATATAAGCACGTGCGGCGGAGCCGGCATCAGCTTTCTGTCATTCAGCAAGCGCTCTGTGTATTGTCAGTCTGATTTGTGTCTTGTGAGTCTTATTTGGTGTTGTCTGTCTTAGAAACCCAAGAGATTATGCCTAAAGCCAAGGCAAAGACTAGGGGCGATCCCAGATCGCGTTTCAGGTTGTGTGTTAGTCCCTGCCCTCGTTACATCACGAGTGGGGACACACACAACCTGTGCGTGGTCTGTTTGGGTGCGGAGCATGCGGCGTTGGCTCTCGAGGGAGCCGATTGCCCGCACTGTGAGCGGCTCCCGCTGCGCACACTCCGCACCCGGAAGGCTCTCTTTGAGAAGGGAGCCTTCGCGAGCCTCCCACGCGGTGCTGGCCCCGCTGCTGCCGAGGCAGAGCGGCTGCTACACTCGTGGGGCTCGCAGGCTGATCTGGCTGGCGGGAGTGAGACGGGCATGTCTCTATCTCCTCCCGTATCCGCCAGATCTGGTGTCCCGTCTCTCGGGGAAGCGGTTACTTCCCCCAGAGATGAGGACTCAGCGCTTCGTCTATCTTCCTCCGAGGAGGTTGATGTGACGAGCGTTGAAGGGGTTGCGCCGCCTCTCTCGCCCCAATACGAGGAGCTTTTAGAGGTGGTAACTCGGGCAGCGGCCAAGCTTGACATCAGTTGGCCCCCCGAGAAAACAGCTATGCCGCAGTCCAGCCTGCTGGACGAGCGTTTCCTGCGCTTGCGGCCGCCACCTCTACGCAGGAGCCTTCCGTTTTTCCCCGATCTCCACACCGAGGTGTCGAGATCCTGGGCGAAACCGTATACATCCCGCCCTTTCGTTCCCGCGTCAGATTACTACGGTAATGTGCGGGAATTGGACGGGCGTGGATACAGGGCGATGCCCCGGATTGGGCAGACGCTTGCGGGCTATCTGTCTCCTTCCACGGCGTCGTCCTTGAAGGCTCCTACCTTGCCCACCAGGCCTCTGCGCACCACATCATCCCTAGTGGGCAAGGGGTATGCGGCAGCAGGACAGGCTGGTGCGTGTCTGCACACGATGGTTGTGTTGCAGGCGTACCAGGCCGAACTGCTGAAGGAGTTAGATGAGTTCGGGGATATCAGAGCCGATGATATCTCAGAGCTCAGGAGAACCGCCGATTTGTCTCTCCGCGCCACCAAGGAGTCGGCCCGTGCGATCGGCCGCTCCATGGCAGCTATGGTGGCAGCGGAGAGGCATTTGTGGCTGACCCTGTCCGACATCAAGGAGAAGGACAGGGTCTGCCTCCTGGACGCCCCGCTTCAGCCTTCTGGCCTGTTCGGCGACGCTGTGAGCACCGTCGTCGACAGGTTTCAGGAGGCCCGCAGGCAAGCGGAGGCGTTTCCTTCCCCGCCGCTCTCTAACTCTGGAGGCTGCTGGGCGGGAGCAGCCTCCTCCGCATACCAGCTCCTCGCACAGGGCTGCGCAGAAAGAGAGCGTCGCCTCTCGTGCTCCCCCGAGACGGAGCCGAGGGCAGCGGCGCTCCGCGCCGGGGACTTCAAAGCCCAAGACAGACCTGAGGGATGTCTTGGCGGCCAAGAGGTCCGCGGCAAGGAAGTCCTGATGGGCGAGCCCCAGGACTTCGGAGGACGACCCCTACTGGGGTGGAGCGGCTCACACCGCGGCTCACGGTGACCGTCTCCCCTCGGTGCCCTCCGGGGATTTGTCTGCCAACCCTGCAGTTCCAGGGCACAGCAGGTCCCAGCGAGCGTTATTCTCAGGTTCTACCGCCTGTGATTTCAGCGGGCCTGAGAGACTCGCCTCAGCCGCCAGATTACGCGTCTCCTGTCGGTGCGCCGCAGCAAGACAGCGGTCTGGCCGCTTCTCTAACACCAGAGGTCAGTCTCGAGAGACTGATTCCCTTAGTAGATCGTTTGGCAGCCTGGCAACGGCTGCCGAACGTGTCTCTCTGGGTCCTGCGGACAGTAGAGGCTGGCTATTCCATCCAGTTCGATGGGCAAACCCCACGGTTCAACGGGGTCTGTGTGACTACGGTCCGCCCCGAGCAGGCTCTGGTCCTGGAACAGGAAGTCAACACTTTGCTGAAAAAGGAAGCCATAGAGTTGGTTCCACCTCACGAAGTGTACACCAGCTTCTACAGCCGATACTTCATTGTTCCGAAGAGGGACGGAGGGCTGAGGCCCATACTGGACTTGCGTCTCTTGAACCTCTCAGTCAGATCGCTGAAGTTCAGGATGCTGACGGTCAAGCAGATTGTATCTCAAATCAGGTCCGAGGACTGGTTTGTCACGATAGACCTCAAAGACGCCTATTTCCATGTGTCCATCCTTCCCTCTCACAGGAAGTTCCTGAGGTTCGCTTTCGGGGGCAAAGCATACCAATATCGGGTTCTTCCCTTCGGCCTAGCACTCTCACCCCGCACCTTCACCAAGTGTGTGGATGCGGTCCTGGTCCCGTTGCGACTGCAAGGCATCCGCATACTAAATTATATCGACGACTGGTTGATCCTTGCTCAATCAGAGCAGTTGGCAGTTCGGCATCGAGATGTCGTTCTTGCCCACATGAAAGATTTGGGGTTAAGACTAAACGCCAAAAAGAGTGTGCTTTCTCCAGCTCAGAGAACCACTTATCTAGGCGTGGTGTGGGATTCGACCACGATGCAGGCTCGTTTGACCCCTGCTCGGATCGAGTCGATCCTCACGGCAGTCAGGAGAGTGCGAGAAAGCCAGCCATTCACTGTCAAGCAGTTTCAGAGGCTGCTTGGGCTCATGGCAGCTGCGTCCAGCGTGATTCCTTCTGGCCTGCTGTACATGAGGCCCCTACAGTGGTGGCTCAAGACCAGGGGGGTCTCCCTGAGGGGAAACTCGCTCCGCGCTGTCAAGGTATCACGGCGCTGCATCCGTGCCTTAGACATGTGGAGGAAACTCTGGTTCTTGTCCCAGGGCCCGGTGCTGGGAGCTCCTTGTCGCCGCGACTCGCTAGCGACGGACGCTTCCCTCACCGGTTGGGGTGCGGTCATGAGTGGCCACCCTGCCCGCGGTCTGTGGAGCGGTCGCCACCTGACGTGGCATATCAACTGGCTAGAGATCCTAGCTGTGTTCCGTGCTCTCAAGCACTTCCTCCCAGACCTGAGAGATCGCCACGTGCTGGTCCGCACCGACAGCACGGCAGTGGTCTCTTACATCAACCACCAAGGAGGTCTGCGATCGCGCCCCTTGTACAAGCTGGCACACCAGATCCTTGTGTGGTCCCAGGGCAAGCTCCTATCTTTGAGAGCTGTGCACATTCCTGGGTATCTCAACATCGGAGCAGACGTCCTGTCGAGACAGGGGCCGAGGCCCGGGGAATGGATGCTTCACCCCCATGAGGTGAAGCAGATCTGGAAGGTTTTTGGCCAAGCACAGGTGGACCTCTTTGCGACTCGAGAGTCGGCGCAATGTCCCCTTTGGTTCTCTCTAGCTCCTCCAGCGCCTCTGGGACTGGATGCTATGGTACAGACCTGGCCGAGGCTTCGTCTGTACGCCTTCCCCCCGATCGCTCTGCTCCTGGGAGTTTTGGCGAGAGTGCGCCGGGACGCGGTAAGCCTACTGTTAGTAGAGCCGTTCTGGCCGGGCCGAGTATGGTTCTCGGACCTGATTTCCCTCCTCGACGGCACCCCGTGGCCGGTACCGATCAGGAGCGATCTCCTCTCACAGGCCGGGGGCACCCTTGTGCACCCCCGCCCGGAGTGCTGGAGGCTGTGGGTGTGGCCCCTGAGGGGGCACAACTCATAGCTTCCGGTCTGTCAACCGAGGTTGTCGAGACCATCCTCCAATCCAGAGTTCCCTCTACGAGGAAACTGTACGCCTTGAAGTGGAAACTCTTCACTTCATGGTGCGGGGACCGCCAGCTCGACCCAGTCAACTGCCCGATCCGCGCAGTTCTGGAGTTCCTGCAGGCCCGCTTCTCCGCAGGGTTAACCCACTCCACTACTAAGGTCTACGTGGCAGCTATCTCGTCGTACCACGCCCTTATCGGTGGCCAGTCAGTGGGCAGACACCCCCTGGTTACACGTTTCCTCCGCGGTGCGCTGAGGCTGAGGCCGCCTGTACGACCCCGTGTCCCCACGTGGGACCTGGCTGTGGTACTAGAGGCTCTGGGCAGAGCACCCTTCGAGCCTCTCGGGGAGATAACTGATAGGCTCCTCACGATCAAGACCGTCTTTCTGCTGGCTATCACCTCTCTGAGGAGGGTGAGTGACCTCCAGGCCCTATCTGTGGCCCCTTTGCATATCGACTTTGCGCCCGGTTCGGCGAAAGTCTTCCTCTACCCCCGTACGGGGTACATACCGAAGGTTCTGACGGTCGTACCACAGCCGGTCGTACTCCAGGCCTTTTGTCCTCCTCCCTTCAGGGAGCCCGACCAGGAAAGGCACAACTGTGTGTGTCCAGTGCGAGCACTGGACGCATACATCCACAGAGCTGCCCTGTGGAGAAAGACGGACCAATTGCTCGTGTGCTTTGGTCCGCCTAAGAGGGGTCTTCCAGCTTCGAAGCCCACTCTTAGCAGGTGGATAGTGGATGCCATCAATCTGGCGTACGAGACCTCTGACCTTCCCCCGCCGTTGGGAGTCAGAGCACACTCGACCCGAGGTGTGGCGGCCTCCAAGGCCTTCTGGGCAGGTGTCTCCATGCAAGACATCTGCAACGCTGCTGGGTGGTCCACGCCCCTGACATTCGCCAGGTTTTACAACCTCGACATCAGAGCCACTCCAGGCTCCTCCGTCCTTTCAGCCTGACACCAGGCAGGGACTTGTCAGTCTGGCGGCGTTGGTATTGCGTTCCCATAGCGTCTTCGGACGTAGCTCGAAGTTCCTGGAAGGGAACGTACCAGGTTACGTATGTAACCCAGGTTCCCTGAAGGGAACGAGAGCTACGTCCCGAGCCACACTTCCGGCATCCCTGCCAGCGCTTGCTTCATGACTTGAAGCTGATGCCGGCTCCGCCGCACGTGCTTATATACACCCCGCCCGTGACGCCTCGTCCATCCATTAGACTGTTGTATAAAATATTCAGAGCGCCGGTTACGCTGATGGCGTTCCCATAGCGTCTTCGGACGTAGCTCTCGTTCCCTTCAGGGAACCTGGGTTACATACGTAACCTGGTACGTTTTCCTGTAGTATATTACCTAAAACATTTAAATTATACAGTTTTTTCTATTACATAATTTTTCAAATTTTAATTTCTCAAGAATATAATTGTTCATAGTCTCCGCGTGTAAGGGAACTGTCGAGTGTGTCATGTGTTCCTGCCTCTTGTGTCCATATTTGGTTTGTTTCCTGTCCTTGTTAAATGTAATCATTAGTTTAATTCTTGTCCAGCCATGTTCGTCTCATTATCTATGATTTACCTGTGTATTTATAGTCCTGTCTGTGTAGTGCCATTTTGTCTGGTCTACTCGTTATCCCCGGTGTTGGATGTCTGTGTCTTACCCTGCCTTGCCTTGCCTTGCCCTGCCTTGATGTCAGTAAAGTGTGTTATTTGAGTTTATATCCTCGTCTGCGTGTTCCTGGTTCCTCCCTCGTGTGTGCACCGTGACACCGCGTTACCTTTTCTTCTGAACTGATTTAAAACACTATATTTTATAGATTTCTGAAATGAACAATCTTCATCCCACCACTGTGGTTGTTTAACTTTAAATACAGACTTTTTTAATTAGAAATTGACTGCTTTTTTTCTTTAAAAACAAAAAACAAATGACAACAACAACAAAACCCACTAGCTTCTCTAATCTTTTTGTATTCTATCTATTTGTATTCTTTTTATTTATTATACAATAAACAAAAAAAGGCCCCTGACACTAGCTTGCTCTATTCTTTTTCTATTCTATCTGTTTTCTTCTTATTTATTATATAATTAAAAAACCTTGCTAGTGTACTCTAAGCTAACTGAGACTTATTATAGCACTTGTATATTATTGCTCTTTTGTTGGTTCTGATTGCTTCTATTCTCCTCATTTGTAAGTCACTTTGGATAAAAGCATCTGCTAAATGACTAAATGTAAATGAATTAAATTCATAACATTTAAAAGATGGCTCCTCTTCAGGAACTCGAGCTGTGTCCAGAGACGCTTTGGCGAACTCCTTCAGCGTGACCGGCTCTGAATACAAATAAAATCTGTCCAATGGATGTCGGGACGTCACGGGCGAGGTGACGTAATGACCAGCTGGCATAAAAGCACGTGCGGTGAAACCCGGCGTCAGCTTTTTTCTTTCAGCTAGCGCTCTGTATCTCTGTGAGTATTTAGTGTTATCTGTCTGTTACTAACATGGGAGCAAAGCAAAATACGGGCGGTGTGTTCCTCCCTACAAACGTTTATTTGTGTGCAGGGGATACACACGGCTTGTGTGTGCTTTGCTTAGGAGCAAGGCATGCGGAGGCGGCTCTCGAGGGGGCTGATTGCCCATGCTGTGGGAGCCTTCCTCTGCGCGTGCTTTGCTCCCGGAAGGCCCTCCTCTCCGGAGAAGGGTTCTTTCATTGGCGTGCCCCGCGGCGCTGGTGCTCGTGGGGTTCGCGGCAGGATCTGATGGAGGGATCGGAGGCGAGCGAGTCTCTATCTCCATCCTCAACTGTCGGATCCCATGACCGCTCCCCGAGATCGGAAGCCTGCCTTGTGGATACTTCCCCTCGAGCAGCGGCCTCGGCATTTCTCCTGTCTTCCTCTGAGGAGGTTGACATGGGAAACGCCGAGCATGTTGCACCCCCTCTTTCACACCAATATGAGGAACCGCAGAGAGGGTTATACGAGACGTTTTCTGCGGTTTCAGACTCACCTCCACATCGGAGCCTGTCTTTTTTCCCCCGACCTCCACACTGAGGTGTCGAGGTCGTAGGGAAAACATTTCTCGGCCCGCCTCTTCATCCCCTCATTCGATTACAACGGTAATATGATGGGGACGAGTGAGCGCGGTTACAGAGCGATGCCGCGTGTGGAACAGACGCTTGCGAGCTATCTGTCCCCTGATGCTGCGTCGTCTCTGAAGGCAAGGGGTACGCGGTGGTGGTGTTGCGGGCATACCAGGCTGACCTGCTCAAGAAGTTGCATGAGGCGAGGGATTTAGTGCGGAGGACATTCGTGAACTCCACAAAACCGATGATTTGTCTCGGAGGCGGAGAGGCACATTTGGTTGACCCTGTCAGATTTAAAGACGGTCTTCCTTCTGGACGCCCCACTTTGCGAGAGCAGCCCCTGCCGCGTGCTGGCTCCTCGTATAGGCAAGCTCAACCCCGCGGGAGCGAGGTCGGGGCAGTAAGAAGGGTGCGCGGTCAAAGACCTCCCAGCCAAGCAGGCAAAGAGGTTTTCGGCCAAGAAGCCCTGATGTGAGTGGATCAGGGCTTATGAGGGTAGCCCCGCTGGGGTAGAGCAACGATCACCGCAGCGTACAGTGCTCGTCTTCCCCCAGTGCCCTCAGGAGATCGATCTGCTAACCCTGCCACATATGGTGTTCCAGGGCGCAGCGGTCTCCAGCAAGCACACATCTCAGTCTCTTCCGCCCGGAACCGTAGTGGAGCTGAGATGCTCGCCACCCCTTCAGGGGTCTCTGGAGCAGCTAGTTCGGCCAGCTAGTTACACAAGAGGCCAGTCTCGAGAGACTGATTCCCTTAGTAGACTATTTTGCAGCGTGGAACTACTGCCAAATGTGTCAGAATCCAGAATCCAGTTCGGTTCTCGTCCGCCTCAATTCAATGGGGTGAATTCCACGTTAGTGGGCCCCGAGCAGGCTCTCGTAATGGATCAAGAGGTAGATACTCTCTTAACGTAGGAGGCCATCGAGGTGGTCCTCCTCACGAAAGAGAGTCCGGGTTCTACAGCCGGTACTTCATAGTTCCAAGGAGGATGGAGGATTGCGTCCCATTTTAGATCTGCAGCAATTGAAAGTTCAAGATGCTCAGGTAAGTGTCTCAGATCAAGCCCGAGGACTGGTTTGTCACGTAAATCTAAAAGACGCATACTTCCACGTCTCCATCCTTCCCACTCACAGGAAGTTCCTGAGGTTTGCTTTCGGGGGCAAAGCTTACCAATATCGGGTACTTCCCTTCGGCCTAGCACTCTCACCCCGCACTTTTACGAGTGTGTGGATGCCGCGTTAGCTCCGCTGCGGCTACGGGGCATCTACATACTCAATTACATTGACGATTGGTTGATTCTTGCTCAATCAGAGCGGAGGGCAGCTCAACATCGAGATGTTGTTCTCGCTCACTTAAAAGTGTTGGGGTTAAGACTGAACCCCAAGAAAAGTGTGCTTTCTCCATTACAGAGAACCACTTATCTGGGGAAGGTGTGGGATTCGACCACACCTTCCCCAGGCACGTATGTCTCCTGCTAGGATCGAGTCAATCCTCACGAAAGTCAGGAGGGTGAAAGAAGGCCAGTTACTCACTGTCAAGCAGTTTCAGACACTGCTGGGTCTGGTGGCAGCTGCGTCCAATGTGATCCCTATTGGCCTGCTGTACGTGAGACCCCTACAGTGGTGGCTCAAGACCAAGGGGTTCTCCTCGAGGGGAAACCCGCTTCGCATGATCAAGGTCACGCGGCGATGCCTGCGTGCCTTAGACATGTGGAGACAACCTTGGCTCTTGTCCCAGGGCCCAGTGCTGGGAGCTCCGTGTCGGACGCATCCCTCACCGGTTGGGGAGCGGTCATGAGTGGCCACCCTGCCCACGGTCCGTGAAGGGGTCATCATCTCGCTTGGCACTTGCTACAGGCTCGAGATGCTGGCCGTGTTTCAGGCTCTGAAATACTTTCTCCCAGACCTAAGAGGTTGCCATGTGTTAGTTCGCACCGACAACACATCGGTGGCCTCTTATATCAACCACCAAGGACGTTTGCGGTCGCGCCCCCTGTACAGGCTGGTGCACCAGATCCTTGTGTGGGCTCGGGGAACTCCTCCCTGCCGAGCTCTCCTTGTTGGTCAAGCTGGCATTGCTCCCCTCAACTTAGAGGGTCACCTTTGAGCAAGCGTCTCGTTCCTTCGAGGAACTGGGGTTACATACGTAACCTGAGAAGTTTTTGTTGTTATCACAACATACTTATGAATATCGTATATAAATACATTATTGTTCATTGTTAATTCATGTTTATAATTTATGTTAATTTAAATAACTTGAAATGCTAAAAAGAAAAATCAGTCTATGAAAATATAAACAATAACCAAAAGTACTAAATACTGTAAAAGTATTATTTTGTGTTAGCTATTGTATTGAAAATGAAACCTTACCATAAAGTGGTACAGTTTAATTAATGGAGTGAATTTAATAAACTCTCCTAAAACCAGCTATTTACGTGAGCCAACTTTACTTGACTTTTTACTTGAAGATGAAGATGATGATGATGATGACGTGTCGTTGTTAGAGCTTGAGAACTGTGTGGTATTTGAGATCAGCAGTGTGTGAAGATTCTCCTTTCACAGAATTCTCCTCTTGCAAAAACCTTGCAAGATTTCAATGCAAATCAGCTGGGTTAACTGAATTACGTTGTTATTTCTTGATATATTTTTGAGTTTTAGAGCCCATTCAGTGTCTGAGAGAGACAAATCATCTGCCTTTGGCACTTGGGCAAAACAATAAAGGTGTGTGACAGTCTCTGCCCACATGTGCTGCTGATGAGGATGAGGATGATGTGTGCGGGGGATCGGAACGACACTGAGATAAATGTGTGTGTTCTGCTGCTGTTGTGCCCTGTAAGAAGACGAGCAGGAACGAGGCTCTCGAAGCGGCCCATCATTCTTCTCGTTAGCAGACGAGCTCCTGTCTCAGCTCCTATTATCATGTGACACAGAGAGAGTCCTGACCGTTTACATCCCGGCTGAGAACGCGTCTGAGTGGATTTACACAAACTTACAGCTCACAGACACTCTTATTTCTCTCTCACAAACTTTCTCCTCTTGCTTCATGGGGAAAAGTTTTCTTCTATAGTCACATCCAATAGGATGATGCATAACCATCTATAAGAAAGCAAATGCAAGTGAACTGTTCTCAGATCAGCACTTTAGAACTTGTAGTGTTCTAGTTTAGTGGTTTGTGAAAATCTAACATCTGCTTCATATGGTTGTGCTGCAATCAATCATAAATACATCATTAACTCCTTGTTATTTGGTGATTGCACAGTGAAATGTTGAAGGCACTGGCTCAGGTTGCATGCATGTACAGTATGCTCATCAGGTTTTCATGGTCAAAGGTAATACTGTATGATCAAGAACTAATTAGGGTGGCATATGCAAGTGTTGTTGTTTCTAACGATTCATGTATAGTAATGAGAGAGTGCCTGAGATGAGCTGAGTGTCATGTAGCCTTAGGGAGCGTTAGAAAGACACCGCGAGGTCACATTATCCAGACGCAAGTCGTGAAAGCAGATTCTCTTCTTATTCCACTGCTGTGTGTTGTGTGAAACTGTGCAGTCTGTTATTTGCTCTGCAGAGCTGGATTTATCCTGGATATGTGCACAGAGAGCCTGAAGGGCTGGAGGCTTGAACAAGAGCTCGCTTTCAAACAAACCCACTCCTCCATGGGCTCCAGGCTCGAGGCTGACAGAGAAAACACTTTCTGGCAACCCTCCAGAACCTGCTGACCACAGACAGCTACAGCTGCTCTGCTTTTAGACATTCGTGTGGAACACAGAGCAGTGCTAGGTCATCTGAGGTCGCATTACAGACAGAACTGGTACTTTAATGTCAGTTCTATTAATCATTTTAATAATCAAGATTACAGTATCCAGGGAAATCAAATCAGGGTCCGGGCTGAACGCCGCAGGAAAGTCAATCTCGAGGGCCAGAGCTGAGAAACACTCAACTGCAGTTTATTTGGCAACATCTGAGCCCATATTCACAAAATATCTTAATATTATATCTCTAAAAGTAGCTTATAATTTGATTTCGGAGAAAATCTTAAACACAATGGCCCTCATTCATGAAACACAAGCAGAACAAATTTTTGTGTAAATTGCTCATAAAGCCGTTCTGACGTAAATTTTCGGATTCATAAAAATGTTCATATTTTCAAAATGTTAGTTGGTATGAAATAAATGTACACCTGCTCCCCACCAGGTGTAAATGGTGCATAAAACGTTCTGTGTTCTTTTTGGCAAACTGATGACACTGAATTTTGATGCACTGCCATTATAATATTTTACAAGTTCATTCGCTCTGTTTTTTTTTTTTTGTAGCTGAGAGTTGATAAACTGTTCAGCTTTGGGTAAAACGCAGTGCTTGTCACTATAACTTTTTATCCAGCCGTCCAATTTATGGAGGAGGGGCGGGACAAATACTACACCAACCAATCATCCTACATGTACAACAACTGAACAACACTAGAGAAGTTATTATTATTGCATTTTTATATTCAGTAATATTCTTCAAAATGAGATACTAGTAATACTGCCGTGGATATTTCACTTCATAGCAACCAAATCGACAGCTGGAAAAACCTTTTTTTTAACAATCTATGGGAAAAACGCTGTGCCACCAAAGCGTTCTCAAACGCCACCAGCTGGCCATTTTCAGAAGAGTGCCTGACATTTTTCAGGTGGCTAAAAACGCTTTGGTGGACACACGTTATTGAATATTTATTGTTAGGCATATGGCCTATTAGTCTTGTTTGCATTTATGCAATATACTGGAGCCAGACTTGAGAAAGTAGACCAGAATATTCCACTGCATTCCTGGACACGCAATTTGCGTAGCTGTAGTCATAGGCGGGGATTATGCTAATTGTGACTGAGCGTGATGAGCGCCCTATTTATGAATGATTGGAATTCATTAACATACAAGTTTATTTATCAAATTGGACGTTTACGAAGCGTTTGTGAATCCAGAGGAGAGTTTTTGGGAAGGTCCGTTTTACGCGCAAATTACTCAGAATTGACTCCTATATTTACGAATGTTTTATGAATGAGGCCCACTGGGCATGTCAGTCCTAAATTTAGGACTCTTAAACTTTTGCTAGGAGTAGTGAAGAGGACTCCTAAGTCACTAAGACCAAACCACAACTATACTAATATAGCTGTTGCCGGCAATCTGTCTCGGAACGTGAACATTTTATAATCGCACTGCATTTATTTACACACACATATGTTTTCCCATGCATCTTTTTTGATTTCGGAGGTTATCCCAACTCTAAATTTTCCTTTGATTATTTCCCTGTTTTCATTAATCAGCTCAGCAAGAAGTAACAGCTGTGCTTGTGCCCAGTTTGGTTTTCTTTTATGTTTGCATGCATTACTATCAGCCGTGATTATTCTACTCTGTTAATTAAAAGGCTGTTTATGCATATTCACTAATTGTTTAAATGTATTTAACTCAACAACTTGAGTCTGTTTGCACTGGACAAGTCAAGGCAAACGCTCCAAACACATTGATGGTTTCTTAGCACAAGCGCATGCAGCACAGCAGAAACAGAGCAGATAATCTGTTTACTGTCAGCACTACATAACACATCCAGTGTAGACACTATCATTGATTAGGGGCAGGTTATGTCTGCTTTCTCAGATCTGAACGAGTTTGAACGCGTACCTGTGACTTTGAGCTCTGTGGTCCGTCTCACAACCCTGCTGCCGTATTTGAGTTCACAGGTGTAGTTCCCTCCGTCGTCCTCCTGCACCTCCGGGATCCAGAGGCTGGTGGTGTTGATGATGATGGAGCTCCTCCACTCTTTCCTCTGGCACTCCTTAGGAAACACACCACTCTTCACATGTCTGCCGAGTTCATACCTCTCTCATACTCACTCACTTCAAACCCATTATCTTAACTCACTGATGTTTTAAAAATAAAAATAGGTTTGTTGATCCTGGAACAATATTCCTCTCAAAGTCAGATGGTTTAAGGCAGGGGTTTCCAAAACTGCAGAGTTTAGCTCAAACCTATTGAACTAAACTCTTCAGGTTTAGGGCTAGGAGTAGAGACAGAAACCAAAGCTTCCATCATGGTCCCCTCATGCTGTGTGAGATGTGAGTCTGTACCTTGTACCAGGTCATGGTAGGCTGCTTGTAGGGTGCGAGATAGTCGTCGATGTCAGGGCAGCTGATCATTTTGCTCTTGGTGATCTCAGCATTCTCCTGGTACCGTATCCGGCTGCTGAAGCAGAGTCCCTCCTCGCTCTCCTCCACCGTCAGAGACATGGACACCTTCATACAGTACGTGGAGTTTCTGTCAAGACACACCATCAGACAGGTCAAGACACCACAACTCTTCTGACATACAGTATATGTGACCCTGGAGCACAAAACCAGTCATAAGGGTCAGTTATGGGTCAAAGCTGAATAAATAATCTTTCCATTGATGTATGGTTTGTTATGATAGGACAATATTTGGCTGAGATACAACTATTTGAAAATCTGGAATCTGAGGGAGCAAAAAAATCTAAATATTGAGAAAATCTCCTTTAAAGTTGTTCAAATGAAGTTCTTAGCAATGCATATTACTAATCAAAAATTAAGTTTTGATATATTTACAGTAAGACATTTACTAAATATCTTCATGGAACATGATCTTTATTTAATATCCTAATGATTTTTGTCATAAAAGAAAAATGTATAATTTTGACCCATACAATGTATTGTTGGCTATTGCTACAAATATAGCTGTGTTACTGATGACTGCTTTTGTGCTGCAGGGTGGGTCCCATATGACATCATTGGGTTACACTTTATTTTGATAGTCCACTTTAGAAATTCTACTAACTATAAGTAACTTTGCAAAAACATGTCAACTACATGTCAACTAATTCTCAGTAATTTGCAACTACATCAATTTCTTTCTCAGTGAGCTTTTGTTAAAAACAAAGCGGCACACTTTCTACTTCCTCCACATTGTGACGTCACACTGTGAGCGACATTTGCAATCAGCACAATCATCTCACCTCATGATTTACCTGAGGACGAACAGAGATGCAGTGACTGACATTCACATTCAAAGGGAATCAATTAATGATGAAAAATACAGTGGATCTGAAAATGAGAATACATCTGCATACAAATAGAGCGAGCATTTCAGAGAAGGCTGTGCTGAGATCAAACAAACTCTATCCCACACACCGGAAACGTCTCATTAAACACGCACATATGCATATCAGTCAAATATGTAAAACCATCTTCCCTAGATGACAGCTTTTCCACAGGAAGTCCCTCGATCTGCCATCGTGAGTGAGGAACATACCAAACAATTCACAAGCCTCACATTTAATTATTGTGGTAACGTGAATATAAAATGTTCTGAAACAATCCAGAAATCATCACAAACTGAATTATTTCTGGGCCGGTGCAGAGCGTCAGCGCAGGTGTAGATATTACTGCAATTACTAGTTATACTGAAACACACGTGTGGCGACTGATCAATAAAGTTGAGTGATTGCATCTTGTGTGACGTGGATCGATGGCGTTATTTGAGGCCTGAGTCTCCTCCTGTCCCTGATGACATTGAGAGTGGACAATGGACCCTCAAAGCTGCTGACCTACACTGGCTTCAGACGATTGGTTAGTGCTCTCTGAGCCGTTATCAGCCTGAAGAGAGGAAAAGATGCTTCCAGTGTACAGCTAACACCATCCAGCAGCGACTGAAGAAGCACCATCTGCCCTCTCTTCAGCTGCTAATTAGGACATTAGGCTAGTGTTTGAGCGCTAATGAGGCTTCAGTCATCCAGTTGTGCTGGAGTGTGTGAGAGATGCCACTCCACAGATCCTTCTGATGAATCACGAATATCACAAACCCAACACTGGAGCCGATCAAACAATTCACAACATCTCACACAATTTTTCGGATCTGTTAATGTAATAAAGACAACAAATTAAGAAATATGTATTTATGCAATATGTATTCAACCTTTTACACAAATTCTTTGACTGTCACTACAGGCAAAACTCCCTGCTTGTGCATACACAGATCAGGACTCTGAACCAGTTCAAGGAACGAAAACGAAAACAAATGAAAGTTTGACAGGAACAGAACCACAACCAGAAACATAATCTAATTTTATAGTTCCGAACAGAATTAAAAATTAGAAGTGGCCATTAACCAGTTACTAACGTTATTTTATCATTCCATTTAATATTTTAAATTTGCTGTCAACCAATCAGGAATTCAAGTAGTACAGTCCATGCAAATATTCCAGCAAATTCGATGCAAATTCTCAGAAAGGAAAATGAGACAGCAGAAAGAAGTTTTTTTTAATGTTTTTATTTTTATTTTGCAAAAGCTTTACACTTTTCTTTATTTTGCAAAAGCTTTACAGTTTTGAATGATGTCTTGCTTCTATAACCAACCAGCTTTGGTATATGATATCGCGCCGGCGCCTCATGCGCACACACACACAACTTACTTTTGAGTCATTGCAGCCTGTTCATAATCAAAATTAAATACAGTTAAAGAAATATATAAAAAGTTACAGTGCTCCATTTTCCGATCTGTTGCGTTCTGACAGAGAGGAAGTCCAAGGCTTATAAAGCGTGTGTGATCAGTGAAGTCAGCTGTGTGTGTCGTCAGTGCAATGGATCATGGGAACTGTAGTCCAATGGTGAAGTGCCAGTAGTGTAATGTAGTGCAATAGTCCATGTGGTGAGCGGGTGACCTCTGGTGGTGAACGAATGGAAGTTCATGGCCAGGATTCGTGAAAGATATAGCCGATGTGAAGGATGATGTTTTACATCGATGCGAGTGAAGAACAAAGCCTATTACATAATAAATCATATTGTAGCATCCAGATTCGTCGCAAATATGGAAACATTTGGATTCGTGCCGAATGAGAGAGGTAGGCATCAGTTTCACCTTAAATTAATTAATGTTTAGCTTGACGTTTATATAGGCCTAGCCTAAATGCTTTAAATTGCCATAACTTTAGAGGATTTGTTTTGGAGAGAGGAAAGCTAATAGCTGTGTTTATAATGTTTATAAACATTTTTATTTTTTAATGTAGGCGAATAATAAAATGCGACGTGAGCCTGTGTGACATGTTTTTTTCCTCTCAAAATGCAATTTTATACGAATAACGTTTTTAACAATGCAGCAAACATTTTTAAATATCTTGAAAAAATATTTTAATGTCTTTAAATCGTTAACAGATTTTTTTCTTTTGTTTAGTAGGCTTCATCTGGCCAAAATCTAGAAAAGATGATGCTTTATGGCTATGACTTAGCTACCAGATCTCTTCCTGTTTTTTTTTTCTTTTCTTTTTGAGTAAAGAAAACACTGTACTTTATTATTATTATTATTATTATTATTATAGGCAAAGAAAAGGTTTAAAAAATAATGTTACTAACTGGTATTTTTCTACTCAAACTGGTTTCGGAAAGATAATAATATAGAGGAATGCAGGAACAGAAAGGTTAAAATACAGATTCTGCTCGGAATGAATCGACTGAATGTTTTTCAGTTTTTAAGCCCTGGTACAGATTAAAGCTAGTTGAGCTCTATGTGTGTCTGCACCCACTAAACAGCGTTTATTAGCACTGATTGCATTATTCTGCTCTGTGGTGTTCTTTAGCTGCTAAAGTGTAATGGCTTAAACTGTATTGAATAGGGCTGTATTGATTGTTAACTGAGATAAGCAGGCTACTGTTCTGGCTGTGTTCTTCTGCATTACTCCTGTATTCCTGCTGCATCAATGAGAGCAGCTAAACACATGGACAAGCTGGTACAGTACATGGCAGTCTGGGGCAAATTCATTTGAATACTGACTGTGTGTCTTCATTTTCACACTAATGGAGAACTGGGCCATCTAAATAGACCGCAGCTGCTCAACTGTGTCTGTAGTTATCAAAGCTACTCTTAGAAAGGCTTCTGCAGGCTGATGTCGTAGATCAGGGGTGTCCTGAAGACCTCGATCAGCTGCTTGAGGTGTGTCTCATTAGGACTGGAGCTGAACTCTACAGGATTGGACAGCCTGTCACAGAATAACCTTTACAAACTCCATAAAAACTTCTAATTCTGTAGCTATTTATAAAACATAGCTCTAAAATGATATCTATGTTCTGGTGCTGAACTCACGAATCCTGCACAGACAGCATTGATGAACCTATATTTTTATTGGCACACAGTGTTTCTATGCCATCCATGTTATGGGTGATTGAATGATTTCAGCCTTGGGGAACTCAATCCCTGACCTAAACTTGATCTTAGGGATGATTCTTCTGCCTTCAAGACCTGTTCCACAAGTAATTATTACTATGTATATTATTTTTTTTTAAGTTAAATGAATTTGCATTTGGTCTACTGAACTATAAGTAGAAGTTTGAAAGCCTGGAATGTTTGTTAAATTCGCTCAAGTTATCACTAAACTTAATTTGTTTAAGGTAACTAGTTTTTTTTAATTAGCTGGGTTTACAGTGTAGTCCCATTCTCATCCAAGGCGGTGCATCAAGAAAATAATCAGCTGTTTGTCGCCAACACACTATCGTCCAGGGTTCGTGATCATTTTATCTCCTGGAGATAGCTTCAGTGATTATAATGATGGTTTTTGAGAGCGCTTGAACTGAAGTCTATGATAATTTTCTATGATAATGCAAATATTCTTCGCTCTCTTTGTGTACAATGAAAGTGTTAGCCTATAGTTAGCAACTTACAATGTTTTTTATTAAATCTGAGCCCATTTACCTAGAAATACAGCGTGGGGAACTGTGAGCTGTTGGCCATGAAGGTGGCATTTGAGGAATGGAGACACTGGTTTGAGGGATCTCTGTCTGTTGATCACAGAAACTATGAATACATCCAGGAGGCAAAACAACTTAACCCAGGACAAACCAGACTAGCCTTATTCTTCTCTCTGTTCAGTTACTCTGTCACCTGTTGCCCAGAGTCTAAGAATGTAAAGACCAATGCTTTATGCAGAGTTCACACCAGAGATGCTCTTGAGTCTTTAACTTGGAGTCCGAGTCAAGTCTCGAGTCTTTGGTCACGAGTCCAAGTCGAGCCTCAAGTCATTGAATGGCTCGCTAAAAAAATCCCATTCATAATCCTCATGTTTTGAAATCTTCCTATTTTACGAAGCTGTTTTATAGGCTATAGACAAAATATATGATCTACTTTTTTTCTTTTCTTTTTTTAAAAGAGGTGTTAAGATGTAAGGTTAATGTGCATCCAGCCTGTTACTTATGTTTTAATTCATACCCATGTTCAAAACTGTTTTTCTGTAATCAAATTCTATAATAAGAGTCCTATCTACCATGACACATAAGGACATATGTGACACAGATATTACAAAACCATACAAATCAAGTATTTCTTTTTGATTAAAGTCAGGGGTATTCAATTAAAGTTCCAAGAGGCGCTGCCTCTATATTTTCTTCCAAGCAAAAAAAAAAAAAAAAAAAAAATATATATATATATATATATATACCTTTGCTTGGAAGAAAATATAGAGGCCGCTCCTCTTGGAACTTTAATTGAATATTTGTTTTATTTAAAAAAAATATTTTTATTTATATATTTTATTTTATGTATATATATATATATATATATATATATATAGGCAGTAATGGCCTAATGGATAGAGAGTTTTTTTTACATGTATTTTAATTTTACATTTAGATACATGCGAGGCCATATGTCATAAAACATTGTTTATGTTCAGGGTTTTCCTCCTGAAATCTATACTATTTAAATATAGCCTATTATAAGCATTATCTACTAAAAATGTCTACAATAATCAAAACGTTCTCATCTTGAGCAGAAAAGAAAGATAACCAGCAGTTTCAAAGTTTAAGTTTTATCCTAGCCATCTAACAACAAACTTCCCAATTTTAATTACATGATTCTTTTGAAATGCTCTTAGCCTATAAATTAATAATGCTAAATGTAGATCAGAAACGTCTTGTCACATCTGGTTTGAACAGTCAGAGTCATAGGTTATTGAGAGATAAATAGATAGTGAGAAAAATAAATAGATTTGCAGCATTGTTTCTGTTGTTGTTAAAATAACCGCGTCATCCGCAGCTCTTAAACTTGGCTCCGGCGTGCGTCTGGAGAGAGAGAGAAAGCGCACAGAGCTGAAAGGGCTTGAATTAAGCACGTTTGGCTTCAGATAAAAATACTAGAGGATATAGCATTTGTTACATGTCAGGTTTTCTGTTTTCCCCTGTGACTGTTCCGTGTCGGGTTTTCTGTTTTCCCCTTTGACCTAGTTCAGTTTGATTAGTCATTGTGTTCACCTGTCCTCCCCAATTATCTGCCCCTTTATAAGTTCCTGTGTTTGTTAGTCTGACCGTCGGTTATTGTTTCGTTTATGGATGTGTGTGCACTCCCCTGTTTGTATCTGCTCCAAGAATCCTGATTAAAAGAAGGAATATTGTATATCCTCGTCGTGCGCTCCTTGCTCCGCACCACACCCGTAACAGAATAACCGACCAAAACAGTAAGATTGCGGCGTGTTTTTTCCCCGTTTTGTTTCCCGTTTTTTGTCAAGTTTTTTATTTTTTATTATGGATCCCGCTGTCCTCGTCATCCTGCTGGAGCAGGGGGACCGCTCTCTCGAGGACCACACCGAGGATTTTTTGTGTCTGGCCAACAAGACACACTTCCCGGACTACTGCCTCTGCACCTTCTACAAGGCTGGACTTAACATCACCACACGTAGGCAGTTGTCCGGGGACGGTCCTCGAGAGAGCCTCGCCGCCTTTATCGAGTGGGTGCTGGTGTCTTGCAAATCGCAACTCACCGTGGACCTCGCAGAGAATGACACCAGCTCCACTCGGGACCCAGCGCCCAGTCCACTACCACCCCGCAGCGCGGAGCTGCCCGAGCCCACCGCAGACGGAGAGCCAGAGCCTGCCGCGGTTGTTGAGCCATCGCCATCAGGAGCGACAGAGCTGCCGATCGTCCCGGAGCCCGAGCCCCAAACGTCTGACCAGGTGCGAGAGCCGGCAGTGCATCCGACGGTGGAGAGAGTTGTGGAGATCGCGGGGGCGATAGAGCGCCCCGCCCACGGCGCCACCGCTGAGGGTGAGCATGAACTGGACCTGGGTAACCTCATTGACTTTCACACTGACACAATCATCCTTAAGCCAGCTCCTATGTTAGATTTCTGGGAAGTTATCCCACCCAACCTCCCTCTCCCACCGCCTCTCATTGATCTGGTTCCTACTCCAACACCCTCATCACTGGAGTTCGTCAGCCCCTCTGCTCACCCTCAGCGCACCATCTGTGGCGTGGGCTCGCCGCTGGTCTGCCGATCTCCAGCTCTGTTGGCGTTGAGTCTGGAGGATCCCTCGTCTCCGCCCTCAGCCTCCGAGACCCAGACTCCGCCTCAGTCCGGCGGCCCTGCGGCTCCACCATGCCTTCAAGCTCCCTCGGCTCCACCGGATCCCGTCTACCCACCAGCTCCACCGGGCTCCCTCGTCCTTCCGGCTCCGCATTGGTCAGTCGTCCCCCTACCTGCACCTCAGGACTACTCTCCTTGGGCTGCGCCCCGTCCCTTCGTCCCTCCGGCTCCGTTGGGCTCCTCCTTCCCTCCTGCTCCACCTATGTCCTCTGTCGCTCCGGCTCCGCCGCGGCCATCCGGATCTCCGCCTGCGCCGAGGTCGCCGAAGACATCTGCTCCGCCTTGGACCTCCGGATCTTCGGCGTCACCCTGGCTCTTCGGCTCTCTGTCTCCACCTCGGGCTCCACCACCACCTGCTCCGCCGCCGTTGGTCGGCCCCATGGAGTCGGCGGTCCCTCCTCCACCATGGCTCCTCCCTCCGTCGGCTCCCCCGTGGGCCACCATCTGGAATGTGGCCTGGGTGGTCATCTGGCTCCTCCTGTTCCTGGCTCCCCCTTGGCTTCTCCCACCCTCCACTCCCCCATGGACTTATTGTTTGGATTCTATGTTTTTTTTTTCTTGCCACCCTCCTGTTCCACATCCTCCTCCAGAGCCCCCACCCTCCCTCCCTCAGTTGTTATGTTACGGCGTGAGGTCACGCCTTGCCGGGAGGGGGCGAAATGTTACATGTCAGGTTTTCTGTTTTCCCCTGTGACTGTTCCGTGTCGGGTTTTCTGTTTTCCCCTTTGACCTAGTTCAGTTTGATTAGTCATTGTGTTCACCTGTCCTCCCCAATTATCTGCCCCTTTATAAGTTCCTGTGTTTGTTAGTCTGACCGTCGGTTATTGTTTCGTTTATGGATGTGTGTGCACTCCCCTGTTTGTATCTGCTCCAAGAATCCTGATTAAAAGAAGGAATATTGTATATCCTCGTCGTGCGCTCCTTGCTCCGCACCACACCCGTAACAGCATTGAAAGATATTTGCCATAAACGATGCTTGTTATGTGATCCGCATCGCTCACTTGAAATGGTGCTGCTTACGGCTCACGGTCCGGATGGGTGCCGGGGTCCTGACATTTTATCCTACCCGTCAGAATTTCCTACCGGGGCTTACGGCACATGTGCACATCAATATTTCGTCCTTTTTCTACAACAATATTTAATGCATCTGCATTACTGTAAGGGGTAGGTTTAGGGTCGGGGTAGGTGTAGACGTTAATAAAACACAATCTAATAGGTAGAAAAAATTATTTATTGTTGGTTTCCGGTAGCTGTATCCCTTCTAGCCACAACCGTGAATATAACACATAATTACTATATATACACTACTGTAAGGGTAGGTTTAGGGTGTGGTAGGTGTAGACATTAATAAATCATAATTTAACAGGTAGCATTTTTCGTTGTTGAATTGTACTATCTACTGTTTTAATGGGAGGTAGGAAAATCTGACAGGGTAGCACAAATCATCAGAACACCGGGATGCAGATGCGCTCCGCCTTTTGAAAATCAGTTATATACGTATTTAAGGATAAAAGACTTGAGTTGCTTTTAAAATATTCACAAGTCCTTTTCCTCGAGTCAAGTCTGGAGTCATTTCAGGTCGAGTCTGAGTCAAGTATGAAGTCTATAAAAAATGTGACTCGAGTCCGAGTCACTAACTCGAGTGCCCATCTCTGGTTCACACCCAGGACCAAATAAGGCTGACACCCCACCCAGGCCAGCATCTACTCTGGTAATCAGCATAGTCTCTTTGGACCTACTGCATGTAATCCAACAAGTGCAGATAGAGGAACCTCTGTCCACAGAGTGTCACAAGGGTTGTTGTTTGTCCTGGGCACAATGGATTCTTATTTTCTTACCTGGCAAACGAGACATCGTGATCAAGAAGGTGGTTCACCCAGAGCGAGGCTCAGCCATTGCACTCTAGTCGTGCTGACCCCTGGGAATTCCCCAAATGTGGGAATCTTGACTGGATAATTTATGGTAGTGGGGGACTGCTTTCGCGCTCTCCTCTGAAAGAGTTTTTTTTTCAATGGGCAGTCATGGTCTAATGGATAGAGAGTCGGACTTGTAACCCGAAGGCCACGGGTTCAAGTCTCAGATCCAGCAGGGACTATAGGTGGGGGGGAATGAATGTCCAGTCCTCTCTTCCTCAATATCACAACTGAGGTGAGACCCTTGAGCAAGGCACCGAACCCCCAACTGCTTCCCGGGTGCCGCAGCATTGGCTGCCCACTGCTCCAAGTGTGTGTGTGTGCACTTGGATGGCTTAAATGCAGAGCACAAATTTGAGGTATGGGTCATCATACTTGGCCACACGTCACTTCACTTTCACTTATTTCTATGTAATCAGGTCATCCAGGAGAAAATCTGACCATGCAGCTTGTTCACAACAAATTGCAGCCTTCACAGCTGATGTCACTGGATTTGTAAAGAACTGCTCATTGTGTGCTCAGTCTATGTCATCCCTTCTGTCTGCTGGTTTTCTCCATCCTCTGTCCATTCCTCATGCCCCTGCTCACATTTGGGTGTTGACTTCATCACTCACCTCTCGCCTTCACAAAGGAATAACACCATTTTCCTGTACATCTGCTGCTTCTCCAAAGCTTGCTGTCCCATTCCATTTCTACAATGTGTTCTGGTTTAATTATCCACCAGAAGATGTTATTCCTGATCATGGTTGACAGTTTATCTCCAGAGTGTGGAAATCCTTCTGTGAAATGTTTCACATCAGTGTCAGCCTTACTTCTGGGTACCACCCTCAAGCCAACAGATGGGTGGTGTGGCTGGACCAAGAAAAAGGCAGTTTGCCACTGGTGCAGATATTTCCCACCTGTAGTATATGCTCAGAACTCCCTCAAGAAACCCTCTATTGGCCCCACTACATTCGGGTGTGTGTTGGAATTTCAGTCTCCACCATTTCCTTGATCTGGTGAGCAGTCTGATCACCCAGCGGTGGACCACTGGCTCCATCTGAACAGTCTTGATCATGGGCAGAGGGTCTAGCCGTACATCTAAGACCTCCGGCTCTGCCTTACCTGCACAAAGTTAAGCCCCAGGTACATGGGCAACTTTAGAGTTTTACAACAAATAAATAAAGCCACATATAAGCTTTAACTCCCTGCTCCATTACTGTCTCAACCCAGGGATCAACTCCTTTCATAATGGAAGGGCAGACTGCTTAGCAAGTCCACTCTCTGCTTGCCTCTCACTGAAACGAGGCACTGGATAATTTATCTGATGGATGGGGAAGGTCACAGGCTGGAGAAGCAGTCATGGGTTCCTGCAGATGGAACTCTGGACCCTTCTCTTATAACAGATTTCCATTTCATCCACCCTGACCAACTGCATCCCAGTCCTCGGGGTAGACCCCATTCCACACAGGAGGAGCGCTGTTAGATCTGCCTCTGCGTCCGTCATTCCCTCCTCTGACCACACAAGGAACCATCAACAGAATGCTAACTTGTTTCCCTCTCACACCTAAATGTCGTTCCTGCATTACTGTTTATTTACAGCACTAGCCTGTTACTGCATCTTTGCAAGGTCTTGTTTGTAATTTACACTGAGCATTGTTTCTCTGAAGTTTTCTTGTTTCTGACATTGCCTTTTATCTCTTTTTTTGCTTTTTACCTGCTGTTTAGGTTCATTTGTCTGGACTGTTATGCTGTTTATGAGTTGGACCTCTGCCTGTTTTTAACCACACTTTGCACATGGGTCATTACAAGTGATTGTTGTGTTTTGAAGGTTCAGTGTGTTTGCTCTGCTTGTGTTTGGTGGAATTTATTGTAGCTCTGTGAATTAGCTTTTAGTTTTTATTTTTTCTCTAATTTCATTGAAACCAGGAGCGTTTGGACAGGAGATTGTGCATCTGTGATAACTGTATGCAGTGCTCCAGGGTGCATATCACTGCCCAGTGTAACAAGAAGAATAGAAGAACAGGTTAATACTTGAGGTTAGATTTACTAACAGCGTGCACCGGTGCTGTTTGGTGTTAAACAAATTACTGTTAGAATTTACTACAGACAAGCAGTGATAAATTAACAATGAAAAGATGTAGACAGTTATTTTTGCGGCTGATCTTATTGCATATGCATTTGTGGGCGTTTCCATTTCATACACACATTTTATGAAAGGAGTGTATTTAAATGAATTATGCAATGTGATTTACTAAGGTGGTCAGTTGACTGATATTTGTGCTATAATGTAACATCCAAAAAAATATGTCTGAACCCCATTTTGTGACCATTTGTGACTTTCCACTCCCATCAGCACTTTTATGGGAATTTGATGGGATATGGGCCCTTTATGTGTTGAACTGCTGGTAAGGGAGGATTCAAAGAACAATAACCTCAGATATCTTTCAGTCGCTATTTTTGACAGGCGTGGAGAGAGATCACAGATTTATAGAGAGCTGACAGCACACAGTTAATTGCAGGTTTGAAGAGGGGCTGAGATGAAAAGCAGAGATCTCAAGCTTCTCTAAATAGATTCTAGCAATGCATATAGTTAAGGTCATCAGAAAATGATTTGACATATTCTTTCATAGATGGTTTTCAATTTTACATTTTGTGGCCCATCAAAGAGGGATGATTCCTGGTTATGAGTAATTTAATAAGAATTGAGTTCCTCTCATATAGTAATACAGTTTTAAAATTTATAAAATGAGTTTAGAAATACCCCAATACCTGCTTCCTACAGTGTAGAGAAATTTTAACATTAATGTTAACAACATTTAACGAGACTGTAAAACAGTTACAGTAGGAAAACAATAACGAGTATTTTTTACGCAGTTAAAATTGCATGTTAATTTTTAATGGTAGTAGAACTGCAAGGCATGATAAATATGAATGGATTAGAAAAAAACATGATTTAAAATAATATGAGATTAAGATTCACACCACATGACATTTCATGTCAACTACCCATAAACCTTTAGAAAAGAGATGTAGGTTTCTATGATCATGTACTCTATTAATGGGTATTAACACCAATCTGTCAGTCTGTCAATCTATCATTGCATGTGAGGGTCTAAGAATATGCAAGAGTTCACTGGCTTAATTAACTAATCACTTCATTAAAGTACTTTAATAAATGTGTCACTTTTAGCTATGCGAGTCATTTTCATCCATTGTCCCTGTAGGCAAATTAACAAGAGATCTAAGGGCTAAAAGTACCGCATGCATCATTCCAGTGAATAAATGAGAGAGTGACATTTGTGGCACTCTTACCCTTCTCATCTTAAATAGCTCAATTATGCTGGCCATATTAAGAACATTTATGTCAATCCTGATCAATAGTCCATCAGTTTCATCTGTTTCACACATCCAGGGGTAAAGCGTTGTGTCGTGGAGATTTAAATGTCAGTGATGTGCATTGATTGTAGCCACTGTTGACTGATGAACATAATTTGAGCACAAGTGCCACCAGCTGCATTGACTAACCGACTATTTGTTGCTATTCATAATCAGTGAAATAAAGAACTGATGATTGAATCAGTACAGCGGTTTCTTTACTCAAGAAACACTATATTTATAAAGGCTAATGTTTTTTTGTTTTTTTTAAGGAGCAGAGAAGAGTGTCTTACTCTATCATTTGTTGTCAAGTCACAAACATTTGCTGGTTAAAAACTTCGAACTTGATTTTGGTACAATATTAATAATATAATGACACATGCAACAATCCAAATAAACGTAGCCTATCTGTAATAGGCCTATACATTTATATGGTAACACTATACAATAAGATTTCATTACATTAACTAACATGAGCGAACAATGAACAATACATTTATTACAGTAGTTATTCATCTTTGTTAATGTTAAGAAAATACAGTTGTTCATTGGTAGTTCACATTAGTTCACAGTGCATTAACTAATGTTAACAAACACAACTTTTGGTTTAGGCTAATGCATTAGTAAATGTTGAAATTAAAATTAAGATTAATAAATGCTGCAGAAGCATTGTTCATTCTTTGATCATTTTAACTACACTAGTTAATTAATGTTAACTAATGAACCTTATTGTGAAGTGTTACCTTTTGCATAAATGTATCTGTATACAATAAAGCCACCATACAAACTAATAGGAGGTTTCTGGCCAACAGCAGAAATGTATTTAGCCTGTGTCACAATATGAGGTAAATCTAGCCCTGTACATGATACTGATTTTTGTTGACAAATTGGTTTGGAGCAGTTGTTGAATAAATAATTAACCTGAACTATTATGCCTGTCTATCTGCTTGACTAACAGTTTTATTGATCTCTGAGAGAGCGTTGACTTGGTATGATGTTGATTCAATGTGAAAATTATTATTTTTTATTTAAATAGCTTAGATGTAGTAAACTACTTTTGCCATGTTGCTGTAGCTTAACTTGCTATATTTCCCAGGGCTGTAGCTTTAGTGTAGTGAAGCTTCATTTAATGAAGAGTTACTGTTAGCTTAGTCACTACATTGTCCAAGTAGCAGTATTTGTATATATGTGTGTGTGTATATATATATATATATATATATATATTATTACTATTATTTAGTCATATAGCAGATGCTTTTATCCAAAGCGACTTACAAAATGAGGACAACAGAAGCAATCAATTGTAGTATTAAAACAACTAAAAACAGATCCAAAACTAAAAGCTAAAACTTTATAAATGCTACCTATACACATTTTAAAAATAAATAAATTAAATAAAAATGACAAATGCATACAGCATAATTTCAAAACTTAACATTTAAATGACAAAAAAACTATTCATAATATTAATATTAAATATTAAAGAATAAAAGGTATGAGTATAATAATGATTCTAACATAACACTAAGCCGAACACCAAAAAAACAACTATATATACAGTATGTATATGTACAACCACACACACACACACATACATACACATTTATAAATTCAATATACCTGTATATATATATATATATATATATATATATATATATATATATATAACTTCATTTCCATTTAGTTTGTTGAAGTATTAAAATAACTCAAATTAAATAAAACTAAAACTTAAAACCTATCCAGACATAATGAATTCAGACATTATTTAACTAAAATTAAAATAGATAACAAATACAAATCACGACAGTATAGTTTATCAGTAATCCTAAGAAATAACACTGAGCCAAACACACAGGGTGTGTTACAGTTTTTTTCAATTGTTTACACGCAATTTTGAAAACCGGGTTCATTTTGTCAAAATATAATCACAATTATCCAAACACCACACTCAATTTGCATAATTCCTAGATTGTTTACAAAATGACACACTTCAGTTAAATCATATACACATATTTGTGAAAATGCTATCAGTTTTCATTTAACCAACACAGTCCAAGCACTGCACAACACTGATGCTGCAGACTGAATATTTCAAGTATTTATTTCAATACTTACAGTATTTCTTACCATAATCAGTTACAGTAATCAACCAACAATGAAATCAATGAAACAAATAAAATCTGTAGACAAATAAAAATTACTGCATTAAGTACATACACTTTGACTCTGAAGACAAACTACTGTAAAAGCAACAAGAATACTGTAACTATTCATCATCTCTCCGTCTGGCTGGATCAGGCCATAAGATTTCATCCACATCACAGACTATGTCTTCATTGGCAAGGCACCGTTGGAAGAATCGCCTCGTGTGACGAATCCACCCCTGCACAGAACTGCTTCGATATGATCACAGGCCTGCTCCATGGCCTGAATGAGGGGCAAACGGTCATAGGGCCGCAGGTCATATACCTTCCACCGCCATGCTGAAAAAAACTCTTCTATTGGATTCAGGAAGGGGGAGTATGGGGGAAGGTATAAGACTTCAAATTCAGGGTGCTCATGGAACCAATTCTGGACCAGAGCAGCCCGATGGAATGAGACATCGTCCCAAACGACAATGTACCGCATCTGGTTCACTTGGTTTAATGCTGTGACAATCTCGTGCAATCTGTCAAGAAATGCAAGTATTAAATTTGCATTATAGGGTCCCAGATTTGCATGGTGGTGGAGGACCCCATTTTGTGTAATAGCAGCGCAAAGGGTTATGTTACCCCCTCGCTGCCCTGGCACATTGGTGATTGGCCTGTGTCCAATTACATTTCTCCCTCTTCTTCTTCTTCTTCTTCTTCTTCTTCTAGCTCCTTCCATTTTTGTTGAAGGTGTAGACAGGTGAACTCACCTGCTGCCTTTTATAGCACACCTGAGTGCTGCGTTTTCAAATTAGCACGTGTGCTTCCACACCTGGTGGATGTGATTATCCAATTCGTTCATTAGTGTGGTCATTGGCAATCCGGGGCTTTGTAATGACAAGGAAGTAACCTCACAATCCTTATCTGTGTCTAAGGTGTGAAAATGTGTGTAGAGTTTTACAAATCACTGTGTTTTGCAAAAAGGGTGAAGCAGACATTGTGTGTAATGTTGTACAAATCTGTGGAGGTGTTTTGCTCATTGGAGTAGAATTTTGCAAATTGTGTGGAAATTTTTATTTTAGTGTGTAAACAATCGTAAAAAACTGTAATGCTAAAAACAACTTACTAACACATTGTAAGAAATGGTTATAAAAACTGAAACAGAAGTGAAACTAGAAAAGAGGAGAAATCAAAAGTGATACTTATATCCTTTGCCGGTGTCCCAGCCCGGTGGAGTTGCACGGTAGAGTCGATGGTCTTTACACGCTTCGGTCATCACACGACGGCTGCCGCGGTAAACTAAGCTTTTATATACCCATCTAACAAAATACTAATTGAATTTAGCTGAACACACTTTACTTATTTTTCCACAACAAATGGCCAAGCAAGCACAGACACTGACAAGATACGCGAGACAGAACGAGACCAAACGTGATATCAGCACGTCTATATATATATATATATATATATATATGTGTGTGTGTTTCTGTGTGTGTGTGTGTGTGTTTGTATAAGTATATCCACTATTGTATAAGTATAACCATAAATTATTTTAGATAATCAGTTGAATTGAATTTAAATTTTGTGGTTCACAAATGGTTTTATTACTTTTTTATTTGTTCATGACCTTACTGAGGTAGCAAATAATTGTCAAATTAAAGACACAGGTTATTTTTGCATGCTACCCTCAATAGATTGTGAGGTGCTTGAAGGCCGGCTTTAATATGTAGAACACAGGGATTTAATGAGTCACTTTTTTTTCTTCTAATCCAGTGCAGCAACATATCCAACATGAAAATAAATGTACATCTGCATCCCAACTCAAGCTCCTGCTACTCTCAACTCAAGCTAACTCAAGTTTCAAATTTATTCCAGGAACACATGGCCTCTCGGCCCATAGTTCCACAAAATCATAATAACATGGCAGATAATCGTTTCTTCATTCCATGGTATATATACAATGCCAATCTCCATGCATACCCCAAATTACAAACACTTGACACATCAATACAAACATCACCAACAAGCACAAGATCACCGAAGTATTTCTTACGCAAATCCTCATACAAGGAACAATCATACAAAAAATGCTTCTCATCTTCTATCACAGAAATATGTTATGCTAATTTACAATAACTACAGATTCTCTCTGCCATTGGTGCATTACTCCATCTGCCTGTTTCTATAGCAAGATGATGGCTTGAACATCTAAAAAGGAACAATGATCGTACCAGTTGCATGTTATACACAGACGAAATGGACCTCTCTTGTATCAAAGAAGACTTGCATTGTGAATATATATTTAACTTATTATTTTCCAGATCTGATGTATACCATGCCTCATGTGCTTTTTCTTTCAATCGTTGGTTAAGAATAGCTGTAAATGTTCTTATATCACCTACATTTATAGAAAAACCATAAAAGTACAGCAGAACTCTAATACAAGTGACCTATGTTTTTCTACCTACTTCATCTAATTGAAAAAGCATATTATAACATTTTCTTGGATAACGATGATTAGACATAGACACTAGTTTTATCCAATACATGATACATCTTTTCATATAAGAGGTGGACAATACACATCTACCCAAATCACCCAAGACAGCTACATTGCTCACACTTGTACTGACGCACAGGAGTTTTTTACAAAAATATACCTGAACATTTTCAATACACTCCACTGGTTCAAAACCCCATATCTCAGATCCATAATAAAGTATGGGTGCAACCATGCGATCAAACAAATACAAAGATGATTGCAGCTAATTTTATGTTTACGAACAAACCTTAGCAAGGAAAGCGTTGCTTTCTTGCCTTGGCTTGAAAAAAGTTGTTGGGTTTTTCACCATGGTAATTTTGGTGTAAACCACATACAGAATCAGAATCAGAATCAGAATGAGCTTCATTGGCATAAATTATTGGAATTTGTTGTAGTGACAGAAGCTCCACAGTGCAACAGAAAGACAGTAACAGGACAGGACACAGGTAATAAAAACAAAAAAAACAAGAAATAGCCAATAACCAATGTACAAAGCAGTAAAAAAAAAAACCTAAATTATAAATGAGAAAAATAAAATAAGTGAGTGTGGTGAATGGATAGTGTATTATAGTTGTGTGTTCCACGTTTATTGTTGCGTGTTCATGAGATGTATTGCCTGAGGGAAGAAACTGTTCCTGTGTCTGGTCGTTCTGGTGCTCAGAGCTCTGTAGCGTCGAACAGACGGTAACAGTTCAAAGAGGGAGTGTGCTGGATGTGAGGGGTCCAGAGTGATTTTGCCAGCCCTTTTGCTCACTCTGGATGAGTACAGTTCTTGGAGAGTGGGGAGGGTTGTACCAATGATTCGCTCAGCAGTCTGGACTACCCTCCGTAGTCTTCTGAGGTCAGATTTGGTAGCTGAGCTGAACCAGACAGTTATTGAGGTGCAGAGGATGGATTCAATGATGGCAGAGTAGAACTGTTTCAGTAAGTCCTGTGGCAGGTTGAACTTCCTCAGCTGGCGAAGAAAGTACAACCTCTGCTGGGCCTTCCTGACAATGGAGTCAATGTGAATATCCCACTTCAGGTCCTGAGAGATGGTGGTGCCCAGGAATCTGAATGACTCCACTGCAGTCACAGTGCTGTTCATGATGGTGAGTGGGGGGAGAGCAGGGGGGTTTCTCCTGAAGTCCACAATCATCTCCACAGTTTTGAGCTCCAGGATGTTGAGACTGCACCAGACAGCCAGCTCCTTAACCTCCTGTCTGTAAGCAGACTCGTCACCGTCCTGGATGAGGCTGATCAGTGTGGTGTCGTCTGCAAACTTCAGGAGCTTGACAGAGGGGTCTTTAGATGTGCAGTCGTTGGTGTAGAGGGAGAAGAGCAGTGGGGAGAGAACGCAGCCCTGAGGAGCTCCAGTGCTGATGGTTCGAGTGCTGGATGTGAATTTACCAAGCTTTACTAACTGCTGTCTGTCTGTCAGGAAGCTGTTGATCCACTGGCAGACGGAGGTGGGGACTGAGAGCTGAGTTAGTTTATTTTGAAGGGTTTCCGTGATAATGGTGTTAAAAGCGGAGCTGAAGTCCACAAACAGGATCCTCACATAAGTCCCTGGTCTGTCCAGATGCTGCAGGGTGAAGTGCAGTCCCATGTTGACTGCATCATCCACAGACCTGTTTGCTTTGTAGGCAAACTGCAGGGGGTCCAGTAAGGGTCCAGTGATGTCCTTCAGATAAGCCAAAACCAGTCTTTAAAATGATTTCATGGCTACAGACGTTAGGGCCACAGGTCTGTAGTCATTAAGTCCAGTAATTTTGGGTTTCTTTGGGACGGGGATGATGGTGGAGCGTTTGAAGCATGAGGGGACTTCACACAGCTCCAGTGATCTGTTGAAGATCTGTGTGAAGATGGGGGCCAGCTGGTCAGCACAGGTTTTTAGGCAGGCTGGTGACACACCATCTGGACCAGGTGCTTTCCTTCTTTTGTTCTTCCTGAAGACCTGGCACACATCATCTTCGCTGATTTGAATTGTAGGTGTGGGGGAGAGAGGGGTTGCTGGAGGTGTTAGTGGTTGTGTGAAGAGGGTGTGGGGTGATCGTTCAAAACGACAAAATAACTCGTTTAAGTCGTCTGCCAGGTGTTGATTCTCCAGAGTGCTGGGGGGGGGGGGGGGTGTCTTGTAGCTGGTGATGTCCTTCAATCCTATCCACACTGAAGCAGGATCACTGGAAGAGAATTTGTTCCTGAGCTTGTCAGAATAATTCCTCTTTGCAACTCTGATCTCCTTTTCCAGTGTGTATTTGGCCTGTTTGTACAATACTTTATCCCCCTTTCTGTGAGCATCTTCTTTGGCCTGACGGAGCTGTCTGAGTTTTGCAGTGAACCATGGTTTGTCATTGTTGTAGAATAGATGAGTCCTGGTAGGAATGCACATATCCTGACAGAAACTGATATAAGTTACAGTCTCTGTGAGCTCGTCCAGGTCATTTGCAGCAGCTTCAAAAACAGTCCAATCAGTCAGGTCGAAACAGGCTTGTAGATCCCGCTCTGTTTCGTTAGTCCATCTTTTAACAGTTCTTAATATAGGCTTTGCAGATTTAAGTTTCTGCCTGTAGGACGGAATAAGATGAACCAAACAGTGATCAGAGAGGCCTAAAGCTGCTTGTGGAACCGAGTGATATGCGTCCTTTATTGTTGTGTATCAGTGATCCAGTATATTACTGTCTCTGGTGGGACATGTGATGTGATGTCTGTATTTTGGCAGTTCGCGGGAGAGATTTGCTTTATTAAAGTCCCCGAGAATCACGTGCGCTTGCGGTGGAATGTAAACACTCACGAGAATGAACGAGCAGAACTCCCCCGCCGAATAGAAAGGCTTGCAGTTGATGAAGAGCGTTTCTAGATCTGAACAGCACATCTTCTTTAACACAGTTACATCTGTACACCACCTCTTATGATGTAAAAGCACATCCCGCCGCCGCGCGATTTCCCCGTTGATTCCGTGTCCCGATCTGCTCTTATCAGCTGGTAATTAGGCAGATGTAGCACGCTGTCCGCTATGTCGCTATTCAGCCAGGTTTCCGTGAAACACAGGGCAGCAGAGTTAGAAAAATCCTTGTTTGTCCGGGAGAGCAGAAGGAGTTCGTCCGTTTTTTTGTTGGGTAGAGAGCCGAGATTCGCCAGATGGATGCTAGGCAACGCCGTTCGAAATCCGCGCTGACGAAGCTTCACGAGCGCTCCGTCTGCGCCTCCTGTAGCGTTTGACTAGAGCTACGGCTCCGCCAACTACAATATCCAGCAAAACGTCCGAAAAATCAAAAACCGGTAGAAGATTTTGTGGTGTGTTCTGCCGAATGTTCAGCAGATCATCCCTGGTAAAACTGATATTATTTGAAAAACAAACAAAAACAATCCGAACACTGAAGAGCAATGCCCAATAGCTGCCATCATCGGCGCCATGTTGGATCGATCACATACAATCACATACCTAGATATTTGTAACAATTAACCACTTCAATCTGTTTACCTGCAAAATACCATTTTTCATCCTTATTTAGAGAGCCCCCTCTTCTAAAAACCATAATTTTCGTTTTATTCAAATCCACTCTCATACCATAAAGATTACACATTTTATCCAGCTGTTCAGTATGTTTCTGTATCTGCAATATTAGCCACATCATCAGCATATAACAAGGTCTGTATTTCTGTAATACGTTCAATTTGAATACCTTTACAATTTTTCTTCAACATTGTTATAGATCCATTTAAGAAAAGGATAAACAAAAGTGGACTCACCGTGCAGCCCTGTCTTACACCAATGGTGCAGCCAAAATACTCTGTTAGACCATTAGTTCCTTTCACACATGATTTAAGTTTAGAATACATAGATCTCAATACACTAAACACCTTTCCACCAATACCATTCTTAATGAGAGTGAAATACAAAAGATTATGCTGAACACTGTCAAAAGCTTTAGAAAAATCAATAAATATACAATACATCCTTCCTTTTTGCTTTGTAATATATTTCTGAACCACCGACTGTAAAATAAAAATATTATCTATTGCAGAAGAACCTAACCTATACCCTGCTTGTTCTTCATAAAACATATTATTTACTTCTACATAAGATACTAATCTCCAGTTCAAGACCTTTGTAAAACTTATCCCAAGCACATTAAGCAATGAGATCCCCCTATAATTTCCTACATCATTTTTATCACCATTCTTGTATAGCAGACACATCACAGCCTCGCACCAAATCTCTGGAAATCCCCCTGTATCTAATATTTTGTTATATAAAGAGAGCATTATAGGACATAACATATGTGATGCTGCTTTCAGCTTCTCAATAATAATACCGTCTGGTCCAGGGGCCTTTCCATTACTCATTGACATAATAGCTTTAAAAGTCTTGTTATAAGTAATACTACTATCTCAAATTTGATCTTCATTAAATAATGCAGCTTCGTGATTATTTACACAATCTGGGACAAAGTTTTCAAAGTCAACATCTATATTCAATTTTGAATCAGATAATAACTTTATAAAATATTCACAATACTATAAAATAATATCGCACACTCATGTGCGATATTATTAGACTGTATATTATTAGACCTTCCATAACTTTTCATTTTCTTCCATAGCTGCTGTGTTTTCATGTTTTCCTATAGTATATTACCTAAAACATTTAAATTATACAGTTTTTTCTTTCTATTACATAATGTTTTTAATTTGAATTTCTCAAGAATTAATTGTTCATAGTCTCCGCGTTACCTTTTCTTCTGAACTGATTTAAAACACTATATTTTATAGATTTCTGAAATGAACAATCTTCATCCCTCCACTGTGGTTGTTTAACTTTAAATACAGACTTTTTAATTAGACATTTACCTGCTTCATGTAAACAGTCTGTCAACATCTTAGCTGCTATATTAGTATCTTCTTCCACTGCAGCAGAAAAGCCACCTAAAAAGTTTCCATTTAGTGAATAAGATATTGTTTGCAAAAACTGCCTCTCACCATTAGTTCCCCATTTAAATCCTGTCCAAGGTCTTACATCACTCAGATTTTTCAACATTTTTGTCCTTGATTCAACATACTTAACCTCATGGTATGATAATGGGAAGTGATCAGAAATATCTACATATAAAATCTCAAAATCTTTAACATATATAAAGAGTTCACTGCATATAATAAAATAATCAATCACGCTACATCCAGCTGCTGACATAAATGCAAACTCTTCATTGATATCTTTCCCAGTTCTTCCGTTTACAAAATTAATGTTTAAATTATGACACATATCTAAATGACAGTGACCAAATGTATTAACAACCTTATCTTTTGATTTTCTATGCCCTTCAAAATGATCATTACTATAATAATTACCACATGCACTATATTCAGAATCATCACACTCAATGTAAACACATTCATTACCAGTTCTAGCATTAAAATCCCGTGCAATGATTAACCTCCATTGTTCAATGGTGATCTCCATGATACCGGAAGTCATCCGCTGGGTCTAAATTTGTATTTTAAAGCTAACTCAAGCTATATATATATATATATATATATGTAGCTCAGATTGTCATATATGTATGTAGGGGGGGCCCCGAGGAATAAAGGTTGAAAACTACTCCTTTAAACCACCCATCATGGAGTTATGTTACTAGAGAGGGCAAGAACAGCATATGATCTACTGTAAACATACTGTAGGGAGGCCAGGAACCACAGAGGAGCAGGAATACACCACCTGTAATTGAAATTGGCATTTTGCTGGTGTAAGTCTACATCTATTAGCTCTATGCAGGGCTGTTTCTGACCAGTTTGCTGCCCTGGACGAAATCAATATTAGTGGCCTTTATACAGTATATAGTATTGCCCTATAATTATATGAATGAAACAAAGCTTTTAATGACATTCCCAGTATGATTTAACTTTAGCGTTTTAGTGTTAAATGCAATTTACAGTATATAATACAGCTAATATGACGACTGATGTATTTGATTAGGATAATGATATAATTATTTCAAATATTTCATATGAGACCGATGTTGAAATAGTACTGATCATTAGATTTATTTTCTCCGCCTGTGAGCAGAACACTTTATTTGGTTTTCTGGACAAATATTTTTGGACAAACATATAATTTCAATTGGCATCACTAAATATGCGGATTTCTAAATGCTGTCTTTCTGGTAACATTTTAACATATCTTCCTTATGCTAATTTTCAGCTGTTTCAATGAACTTAACACAGTGAATTATTTCTTTAATGCAGTGCCTTTGCCACTCCGTCCAGCTGGTGGCGCTGAAGGCAACTGCCTAGTTCACATAGGCCTAGAAACAACGCTGGCTTTAAGATCATCTAATGCTAGAGTACTGCTAAACAATAATCAAATTTGTAATCTGAAAATACACATTTAATAAACAGTTCAAGCTATAAAGAGACTTCAAATCACAAAATATCACAATATCACACACACACACACACACAGTTCAATAAGTCCTGCTCTGACTTCATATCTCAATTGTAAATATTTCAGAGCAACACTGTGCTCATCAAGCCACTTTATGGAGATTCAAAATGTTTCTTGCTTTAAGATTAATAAGAATGTACAATACTCTAATTAACAATACTCCAGCAACATAATGGCAGACACCTAGGCCCGGTTTCACAGACAGGGCTTAGACTAAGCCAGGATTAGGCCATTGTTCAATTAGGACATTTAATTCATTTTTATAAACGTGCCTTAGAAAAAAAACATTACTGGTGTGCATCTAAAGACAAAACAAAGGCACTGATATGTTTTAAGATCAGTCAGTGCAAGTTTCTTTCAGTTGAAACAGCTCAGACTTACATTTTAGTCTAGGACTAGGCTTAAGCCTTGTTTGTGAAACCAGGGGGCTAAAGTGTCACTTTGGAGTGAGATTTCAGTGAGCAGTATATGATATACTCCTCTGTCCTCCAGTTTCTTCCTTTCATCCCAAGAGTCCTTCTTACAGTGTTTTTCAGCTGCTTGCACACTAAATCTTTCCTTAACACACAGTTTCTGAGAGCTGAGACTCAAACAGCAGAAGCACTCACCAAATCTGAAAAACCAGACACTAATTCTCAGCCTTTCACTTAGTTTTCAATTTCATTAAACACTTTTTGCAAAACACAACACACAATTCTCTATGTAACACACACAAATCTAACAGGAATTAATATTATGGCAAAGGTGTTTGCAAATGTCTGCTTTTGAGATGTGTTTGTGATATTTTGAATGCAGTGCTTCATTTAGCAAGAGATGTGAGGCATTTTGTTTTGTGTGTGCAGTTCTTGGATTTGTGTATAAAGTTTTGAAAAGGCAACATTTTGAAAATGTGTGTAAGCAGCGGAAAAAAACTGTAAAACACAAAGAAAGGATGCAAGGAGAGGACATGAATAAAGAACAAGGCCGGCAATCAGGCCTGGCTGAGTTTAACCAGCTGCCTCTAATTATCCTCTTAATTGGCTTGATTGAATTAGAAGGAATTGCTTGTTGAAACGCTGCCACTATGTTCAGTCAGAGTATGTACTGCGTGTGATGAAGAAGTGTTTGCTCCTGAATCAATCACGAGTGGTTAAGAGAGACACATGCTCTGAGAACATGGCTCCAGAGCTGATGAATAATGTATAGCAGGATAATATCTCTGATCACATTCAGTATCATAGCAGGCCTACAATATGGTAATATTGTTCATGTGTTCATCTTGTTGCTAGAATGATTGCTTTGCACACTGTACTAGATTATAAGATCAAAGTAAACGGGTAAAATGTTTTAAATATTTAAACTGAAATCAATATTTCATGTCACGTCATACTTTATGGGGTAAAGTCATGGTATTGCGTTATATTATCCCGCAAATGTCCATCTTGTTTGAATTTGTTCATTTATTTGGCTAAAAGTCGCTTGCTAAAGAACTATATTTCTTTGCTAAAGCTTTGCTAAAGGTGCTCATGTAAAATGTCACCAGTTTCTTTGTCTTTAGGAAGCAGCTTGTGTGTGTGTGTTTGTGTGTGTGTGTGTGTGTGTAAGTGTGCCTGGTATTCCCTGCGTTATAGGGACCAAATGTACCCACTAGGATAGTAATACCAATAAATCTTGACCCTGTGGGGATGTTTTTTTTTGGTCCCCATGAGGAAACAAGTTTATAAAAAAAAAAAAAAAAAAAAAAAGGGTTACTTACGCTAGTTACTTTGTTTTTCCATATAGTTCTAGACCAGATGTGCCCAAACTAGGGGTGACCTTTAATTTGGCCATGCCATATACCAGAAGAGGGGGAAAAATACCATTGACGCTAGGATAATTACTATATCAACTTATCACACGAAATATGGACATGACCGCAATAATTTTTGGTGATGCAATATTACCTATTGTGTTTACATTAGTGTTTGCTCACATTAAAAATGAATTAAAAAAATATTTCAACTATCCCGCTGCCTCTGACATCTCGTTTCCTCATGCAGCTCCCACACACACACACACACACACACACACACACACACACACACACACACACACAGACAGAAAGACAGAGATGGGGAATGTTTTCTAATTTATTCATTTTTAAATATTATATGAACTCATAAATTATGGGAATCATGCAAACTTTAATTTCAATAAAATACAGTTTGTAAAATACAGTATTTTTGGCCCACGTCCCTTAATCAAGTTGGCTTTTTGGCCCTTCATAGGAAAGAGTTTGGGCACCTCTGTAGACTAAATGTCAGCATTTATTACTCATCTCACCTGCACAAAAATAGATTCAGTATTGCACAAAATCAATAAAAACTGTGAAATACAAACTCAGAATATGACCCAAACCTGCAATAATTAAATATGTTAAATAACATAGATAACCTTTGTGTATTTAATCCCATTTTATTACCCAGTGTCTTTGCTGTTGCCTTCCAGTGATCCAATTCAACTACACTAATTACTTTAGATAAACATTACATTTGTGTTTCATTTTTTAATGATTGAGAACAAAGGTGTTGAACTTTCTTCTCTTGCATCCTTTTTTTTTATGCAGTCCAGAATGACAGCACATCGGAAAGGATTCACTTTTGGTGGGAAAGTGCTTTTACGTTTGTCAAAAATAGAACTCTTTAAAAAATATACAAGAAAACCCAGACAAGATGAGAAAAAGTCATGCAAAAGTAACATAATACATTACTTTCTATAACAAGTAACTAAGTTTCAGGGAGTAAGGAAATATCATAATGCATTACTTTTAGTACCTGTGATCAGATGAACCTAATGCATGTTAATATTGATGTAAACAATGCCCTCTACCATTAACAAATTACATTCTATAAGCACGCATAATAAAAACCGGACAGACTACGTCCGTCATGTGACCTAGAGTAAGAGTACAGTATTGGCTGTGTTGTTTTCTCCATCATTCGTGAATATGATGACTCCTGTAAAGCATAATAATTAACCCTTAAAAATTTGCTTCATTTAAAGGGTTTTGTGCAAGTTTGCCCAGGTATTGTTCTGCCTACTGTTTCATGAGTACAGCTTATTCATTCATATTCATTTGGCATGGCCTACTGCTTTTGGCATATATACTATAGCAGGAAGGCAGGCATGTTCAGATGTGCAAGTTGGAATCTAAAAGCTAGGTTCATTATGTAAATAAAAAGATTTTAGAAGATTACCTAAAACAACAGGTAGGTTTAAAATATTGCTCAGCTTGTCAGTTCAATGTCAGTTTGTAAATGAGGCAGAAACCATAAAACTGGAAAATGCATGACATGTCACAGTGAAAACATTGTCTACCGTGAGGCATAAATGTCTTAACACCTGGGAATTTGTGCTGTCATAGTGACAAAGTAGCAATTTTCAAATATGTAAACAAACAAAATGTACAAATGTAGCATTATATTTATCAATGTTTTAAAAATATATATTTTTATATATTATATTTTTTTTATTCATGTTTGTTCACAATGCAGTAACTAATCTGAGAGAAAAAAAGTAACACTTTAAATTAGGAAACATATTCACTATATTGCTGCCAAAAAAAAAAAAAAAAAACATGTTGCTGGTAAAAATGAACATTAACTGAGATTAATAAATGAATAACTATTATTAACTAACAAGAAACTCTGATTAATTAATTAGTAAATAATAGCACTCATTTTAATACAGTGGTTCACTATTAGCTCCCAGAGAACTATTAAGAAACTATTTATGGCTGAGTGCTATAAATTACCAATCAAAACATGTTTCGGTTACACTTTAGAATACTGTTCCATCATTAATGAATAACTACACAAGAACACATGAGTAACGCAATATTAGCAATCAAAGATAACACAAGTAAACACAACACGCAGTTTTTAAATGAAGGGTTTTTTTATGAAGGGAAAACTAAATCCAAATCCACATGCCCCCTGTTAAAACATAACTGTGGTTTATCACACCTGAGTTCAGTTTCTCTAGGCACACCCAGGCCTGATTACTGCCACACCTGTTCACAATCAACAAATCACTTAAATAGGACCTGCCTGACAAAGTGAAATAGACCAAAAGATTCTCAAAAGCTACACATCATGTTGAGATCCAAAGAAATTCAGGAACAAATGAAAAAGAAAGTAATTGAGATCTATCAGTCTGGAAAAGGTTATAAAGCCATTTCTAAAGCTTTGGGACTCCAGCGAACCACAGTGAGAGCCATTATCCACAAATGGAGAAAACATGGAACAGCGGTGAACCTTCCCAGGAGTGGCCGACCGACCAAAATTACCCCAAGAGCGCAGCGACGACTCATCCAAGAGGTCACAAAAGACCCCACAACAACATCTAAAGAACTGCAGGCCTCACTTGCCTCAGTTAAGGTCAGTGTTCATGACTCCACCATAAGAAAGAGACTGGGCAAAAATGGCCTGCATGGCAGAGTCCAAGACGAAAACCGCTGCTGAGCAAAAAGAACATAAAGGCTCGTCTCAGTTTTGCCAGAAAACATCTTGATGATCCCCAAGACTTTTGGGGAAATACTCTGTGGACTGAAGAGACAAAAGTTGAACTTTTTGGAAGGTGTGTGTCCCATTACATCTGGCGTAAAAGTAACACAGCATTTCAGAAAAAGAACATCATAGCAACAGTAAAATATGGTGGTGGTAGTGTGATGGTCTGGGGCTGTTTTGCTGCTTCAGGACCTGGAAGACTTGCTGTGATAAATGAACCATGAATTCAGCTCTCTACCAAACAATCCTGAAGGACAATGTCCGGCCATCTGTTCGTGACCTCAAGCTGAAGCGAACTTGGGTTCTGCAGCAGGACAATGATCCAAAACACACCAGCAAATCCACCTCTGAATGGCTGAAGAAAAACAAAATGAAGACTTTGGAGTGGCCTAGTCCAAGTCCTGACCTGAATCCTATTGAGATGCTGTGGCATGACCTTAAAAAGGCGGTTCATGCTCGAAAACCCTCCAATGTGGCTGAATTACAACAATTCTCCAAGATGAGTGGGCCAAAATTCCTCCACAGCGCTGTAACAGACTCATTGCAAGTTATGGCAAACGCTTGATTGCAGTTGTTGCTGCTAAGGGTGACCCAACCAGTTATTAGGTTTAGGGGGCAAGCACTTTTTCACACAGGGCCATGTGGGTTTGGATTTTGTTTTCCCTTCATAATAAAAAACTTCATTCAAAAACTGCATGTTGTGTTTACTTGTGTTATCTTTGATTAGGGATGGGTACCGAAACTCGGTATTAAATCGGTCTCGGGGCTAAATTATGAAAGACCGGAGTATCGATAAGCTCTGACGTTATCGGTACTTCTGTCGGTATTGGAGAAATTAAGAAAACACACATACATTTATTGTTGCTCTCTCTCTCTCTCTCTCTCTCTCTCTCTCTATATATATATATATATATATATATATATATATATATAATGTCGCCAGCTGTTTTTATGTGCAATAATATTCAAACATTTGTCTATGATGCATTTTTGCTATGCGCAATTCAGAAGCAAGATCGCGCTCACGCGGAGGAGCTTCAGCACACGCAACATGAAAGTCCTGTTTAATTATGATAGAGGAGAGAACTAACTATTCAAACATCTGCTCACACTTTAGGCCTGTGGCTGTTATATTAAGCTAAGTATTTTTTATTTTTTTCGATTTTGGCTTCCAAGGATTATAGCCGCATTTCTTCTAGCACAACTCCCTTCCCTTCACAGCGGCGCGGATTCGTTCCTCCGAACCAAAACTTAACATCTGAATCAGCTCAATCAGTGATTGTTATAATATGCCGTCTTTACTGTTGCTACATTGCAGGACATATTTGATAGTAAAACGTTGAAAGTACAATCTGCACAAGTGATGCTGTTCAGGCTGAAATGTGTGTGCGCGCGTGTGCCTGCGCGGCGGCGTGCACCAAAACGGACAAGCAAAGTAGCCTACACTTTGAGCTTCGGGCGCGTCGAAATAACACACAAAAATATGCCAAAAAATACACACACAATGTGTCAAAATGGCCGGTTATGAGAGTCTTCACTTTTATGTTTTAAGTGGACGAGAACAGTTAGGAGAAAATCCGATGCGTGTCAGTATATTGTCTTAAAGTGTCAGACTGGAGCTTGAGCCATCAATGTTAATCAAAGAACAAAATGCAAAGAGAAAATCACCCACAGCTCTTAATCTGAACAACGTTATAGCTTTAATAAACATAAATCTATCAGTACATACAGTGAAAACTATGCAGTGCTCATTTACATTTGATTACTTTTGTAACTATTACTTACCTGAACATTAATATTAGTAGACCTTCATGGAAAAATGAAAGCACTGTTTATTTAATTTCGTTTGTGTGTTTGTTTTATTGTATTTGTCAGTTTGTTTTACTTTGTTTCTTTGTTCATGTTGTTACTGTATCTTATCTTATGTATATAAAACACTAAAATAACATTTTTAGTGTTTTATATACATAAGATAAGATACTGTAAGAATATGAACAAAGAAACAAAGTAAAACAAAAAGTACCGATAAGAATACCGTTAAAGTACCGGATCGATAAGCAGTATCGGTAAGAGTAGTAATACCGTTAAAACCTTAACGATACCCATCCCTATCTTTGATTAATATTTAAATTTGTTTAATTTGTTTAAATTTGTCTTTCTTCAGTCGAAAAGAAATTAAGGTTTTTGATGAAAACATTTCTCCATATAATGGACTTCATTGGGACCCAAACGGTTCAAGGTCCAAATGACAGTTTCAGTGCAGCTTCAAAGGGCTTTAAACGATACCAGACGATGAATAAGGGTCTTATCTAGCGAAACGATCGGTCATTTCAAAAATAAATAAAAAAGTTTAAGTTTTATAAGCACAAATGCTCGCCTTGCTCTGTTTTGTGATGCGCGTTCATGACGTCACGTAATACGCAATTACATGGAAAAGGTCACGGTTGACTTAGGCGGAAGTACCGAAGTGAACTAATCCTTTAAAGTGTGACAAACATGCAAAAAAATAAAAAATCAGGAAGGGGGCCAACACTTTTTCACACCACTGTATAAAAAAATAGTAGTTATTAATTAGCTAATAGTGAACAATCAGTTTCAACTGAGCGCTATTACTTACTAAATCAATAATCATAGTTTCTTGTTAGGTAATAGTAGTTATTACAATGTTAATAGAGCATTAGTGACTTGCTCCTGTGTAGTTATTCATTAACAAAGGATCAGTATTCTAAAGTGTTACCCATGTTTCTTGTTTGTTAAGAATAGTTACTCAAATGATAATATTGTGATTCTCGTTTGGTCCAGTGTGGTTGTTCATTAATGTTGGAACAGCAGTCTAAAGTGTTACCAAATGCTGTAAAACACTGTTCGTTATTAGTTTGTGATACCTAAAGCATGAACTCATTTGACAGAGCTGAGCACTGTTGTCTTACCCAGATCTGGATGATGAAGAGCTGGATGTGTTTCAGGAGTTTTACCCAGTAATTTCTGTGATAACACGCAGATGTTGTACATTAGATAATAGCTGCTCACGTTTAGTTGTGTGGGTCTGAGATTGTGTGCTTTGTCACTGTGTGTTTCACTGCCGGTCTTGTTTGCAGGGCCTGAAATAGTAACAGTGAATTAACCATCCTGCAGCAATCAGACCTTGGAGGAAAGAGATCCTGTGCTTTCAGTCACAGCTGCCTCTGTTCAGATGTTTTACACCAATCTCCCTTCAGCCGCAACGTGAGAGAGAAATCTCTACTGAGCCGTGGGTTTCCTCAAGGTCTTCCTTCAGCTTTCCTCCTGCAAAAGCGTAGGTACTCGGGTGTGAATTAAAGCTGTTTTATATTCCTGCATCTCCGACTTCGCATTTCAAATATTGTCTTCAGATATGAGGAGGTTTTGGGAGTTTGGAATGACACACTATCTGCTGTTTTTGAAAGTAGTATGCAGTGTACAGTGCACATTATGCATGTATTTCTGTATATTTCTGATTAGACTGAAATCAGGAACAACAAATCTACTAGCTTGGGAGCAGAGGATGACTGTTCATCAATGAATTTGCATGTGACTTAAAACCCTACATACATTTTGGCCTGATTCACAGTCTGGATGAGTGCACGCTAGTAGCTGAAAGGCAGAGCCCATCTGCAGATTTTGAGCAGAGTCGACAGATTTCACAGAAAACACACAGCGTATGATGCACTGTAAAAAAATAAATAAAAAGTTGAGCCAAATTAAAATTTTAAGGCAACCAGCTTCAGCAGATTTTTGAGTTCTCTCAACTTATTTTTGTAGGAGATTCTCATCTTTTTGTTGTATAAACTTGTTGAGAACTCAAAAATCTGCTGAAGCTGGTTGCCTTAAAAATTTATGTTGGCTCAACTTTTTTTTTTAACAGTGTGGGCTCAGACTATGAATCATATCTCCTATCATAGGTGAGAAACATGTCTGATATTTTGATCAGATATTTGTTATGCATCTAATAGCAGCAAGGCACATGGTTTGTGTGTGTGTGTGTGCCTTAATGATTTGTAAGTCTGGTAGTGTGTGATCCTAAGTCGTTCTGTTCTGTTACTGGGTAAATAGCACATTATTAGGAAAGGCGATTTGCAAAGATTCATAAAAACCCATATACTCACTTCTTCTGTAGATAAAGCTGGCTCACGAATGATTAACGCAAACATAGACGCATTTATGTAGATTGGGAATCGGCTCATTCACTTCAAAGCAAAAGTAACGTTAATCCTCTGCGTCTTCAGCGGCTCAGATGTCGGGAGGAAATGACGACTGCTATATTCATTATTACATCCAACAACTAAACACTTCAATCGCTTAATCTGAGACATCTTGTCTTCCCCTGCACCTGAGGCAGACAGCTCTCAGCTCACTCAGGGCGGGTCTAAGATAAGACGGCCTTGTCAATCAACTCTCGTGGGAGGGACCTGTACTGAACTACATCCTTCAACTACATCTGAGACAGGAGTCTCAGAACAGCCTGATTTGAGAAAGGGGATTTTAAAATAGGGATTAAAAAAAAACACTGGGTGGATTTTTATCATTATAGGATGGATGTGTACACACACTTCCAACACACATTTATGTTCAAACAACTTGAAAAGTGAATTTTGCATCCAATGACCCCTTTAAGAAACAGTGAAAGCTTGAGAGCAACGACTGACACTACTTTAAAAATGCTGCAGTGTTTCGACTAAGTATAGCAGTGTAGCGACACCAAGCTCTACACCATCAGAGCGTTTGCTTGGAATATGAACTCTTGTCAGGAATGCATCAAATGCTAAACAAAATCATCCAAACTGAGACAATTTGAGCCTGAATAATTCAGCCTGTTTACTTGAGCCCTGACAGTAAAAACAGTAAAACAGGTTTAGCTACTGTTTACAAGCGATGAAGACAATCTTTCAGCTTGTACACAGCTCTGTACTACAGGTAAAGAAACACTTTACCATGGCAAATCCTTGGGAATGGCATGTTTTCATGTACGTTTGACAGCAGTGTTTTTCAGCATGTACTGTATATTTAAGCACTTTGAAGTATAGTGCAAATACTATGGACATGAATATGATTATTAAAGTTCATGGTGACAGCTGCTACTGAAAATAATTACAACCAGCACCAGACTTTTGTTGCTGACTAAATAATTAAACATATTTACAAATAAATTAAAATAACTGTTTATTAGTTCCCGTAGAGGGATTTTATTTCTCTGTTCTTGATTATTATTGTGTTTCACAGCCTCTATCAGCATATGATGGCCATCAGAGAGAATGGATTTAAACTGCGTTTCATACCAAAGTCATTTGTAATCTGATGGATAAACTAACAAACTGACAAATAAATATTGCCCTTCTGTAGCATCTGTCAAATCCCTCTCGGGGCACGAGGAGACAAGGAGATTCCAAAATGATACCCTTTATTGAAATCCACATCGAGGACCACGGAGCTAGGGGAGAGACAAACATAGATGACATTCAGATCGGACACAGAGGCAGGGAAACACAGGGCTTATAAACATGGGGAAATCACCGAGGAACAGGTGAGGACTAATCAAACGGGGCTCGGGACTAATTAACTAATGATCACAGGAACGAGGAAGGTCAAATAGAGACACGAGAGGAGGGGAAAACAAGACACAGGACTGACAGCGTCAAAGTAATAAGCTACTCCGCTCTTTTTGTTAGTAGCTTGTAATGTTGCTGACTACTTTTTCACAATGTTTGCTTGTCTATAGTTGAACCTCTTTAAATGATGAGTATCTTGTAGTTTTTCAAACTGGTTTTAAAGCAGTTTATCCAGCACTGATGACCAGTTTTTCTCTGTAGCCACTTACAAAGTCAGAGTTTCAGATGGGTTCAGATATCAGATGTGGTTTAGATTATTCCAGCCTGAAGAAAGTGTTGATATGAGCGAGAAGGGAGCGGACAGACTTAATGGTATTAGTAAACCTGCGAATGATTTTGTGTCCATCAGATCCGGGACAGCATGACATCGGCTCCCTAATCAACAAATAATTGAAAAGTATGGGAATACCTTGTATAATGAAATAACGTATAAATTAAAAACAGAAGCACAAACCCCAGAGCTACAATCAAACTGTATTAACTCCACAGAAGCACAAGAAGAAGCCACGAGAAGAGCTTCACCCTCGATGCGACTGCATTCAGAGACTCAAACAAAGGTGTCACTATCACAATACAGTCCCAACAGTTTGAGCTACTGTACACAGACACAATTCCCTGAGTAAACGTCTGACTGAACACGACGCTCTTTGACAGCTGAAAAATAGCACTGTTCAGTACACTGAGCTCTCCTCTAGTCAGCGACCCTGATAAAGCCAGTATAAATTGCTTTTTTTCCTTCTTCATCAGGTCCGGGACACTGTAATGAACACACAGGACTACACTTGACTCATCTGACTCCTGCCAGCAACTCCTGTGTGCGGATGCATATCACTCGACAACAAAATAAAATAAAGCATCAATATCACATGGTCTTTGCCCAAATGCCCTAAATTTACAGTGCAGTGTCTCTGGTGCTATCTGTGTGTCTCAGAAAGATCTTGAAAGAAATAGAAATCACTACTAAAATACCCTCTAAATCAACTATTCTGTTTAAAATTGAGTCCTGACAAAATGAGTTGAATAACTGAATAATTGACGACTGACAGAGCAAAAGACTAAAAGAGAAAGGTACATTTATTCTGTGACTTACAGGCATCTGAATATTTACATGTTTAATTGCCCATATTTTAATTGAAGGTATGTCATAATAGAAAAAGTATGATTTTATATTTGAAAAATGTAATAAAGGATTTTCCTCTATTAGCCTGCAGGCTGTAATGAAAGCGAAGATCTCTAAAATGTACATCTAATTAATGGAAATATGAAATAATAACCCAATTAATTAGAATAAGTATTCAATTCAAACACTAGTGTCCCATCTTACCCCAAGGGTCTAATTTTATATTTTCACTTCAAAATAAAAACAATATCCTTAAATCTAAAAACATCAACATTTATCCACAGATCTGTCATTACTGTCAAACTGGTTTATTGTAGGTCAAAATGTTTCATCGTCATGTCAAGTATTTGACGTCACATTGATTTGCATATTTGACCTGTTTTTTTTTACATGAGACATGAGTTTGTTGTCTTTGGCATCGATTGCCACTGGGAATTGTGGGACACGTCAGCTGTTGTCCAGGGCAGTGTTAGACTGCAGATATCAGTGGGCTGTGTTTTTTGGTGCACACTTGAATTGAGTTTGAATCGCTAATGACCCACCTGAGCACACAAGTGTAAAATCCATTGTCCTCCATCTCTGCGGAGCGGAACCAAATGAAGTCTCCCTCCTTACTCAGCCGGTGACCCGAGAAGATGATGGGCTCCTCGGAGTCGCCCTTGTTCCTGTACCAGATGAGCCGCAGCTTGGCATTCTGGGCCACGCTGTAGTTGGTGCGTATGTAGCTGTAGAAGAGAGCGCACTTCACCCTCAGCGGCTCTCCGGCCAACACGCGGTACGTCTTCAGGTCCACCGACCAGTCTATACAGCCGTCCACTGCAGAGAGAGAAGACACATCCATTATTAACACCCTGTGCAGCCATATGGAGGGCTTACTCTGGGAATAGAGTCTGAAACATACGCTCAATGCCAAAGAGTGATAACAATGGATCTGAGGCTAAGTAAAATTGATTCAATGCTGGAAACCAGAATTTTGTAAAGCACCTCTCAGTACACACTGTTTCAATGCAGCTTTACAGAAATCCATCTGAAAGTCAGCAAGCCCCCAGATCTCTAGATCTGCTCCCTCTCTGAATTTAGGTGAATGGAGATATTTTCATCCAGCAGGTCGAAATCATACATCCGGTCGTTTAGAAATGTACTAGCACACCTCTCCATGATATTGAGTGTCCTTCATGTATCATTCAGTCATCAGTCAGCACAAGTTACACTGCCCTTCAAATCATCAGGAGGGGTTTTAGTGTTTTATTTAATGGAGTTCCTTCTGCTCATCAAGGCTGTATTTATTTGATCAAAAATACAGAAAAAAGGTTTCCTATTTTAATATACTTTAAAATATAATTTATTTCTGTGACGCAGTGCTGAATTTCCAGCATCATTACTCCAGTCTTCAGTGTCTTCAGAAATGCTGATTTATAATCAGTGTTGAAACTGTTGTGCTGCTTCATATTTTTTTGGAAGCTGTAATACTTTTTTTTCAGGATTCTTTGATGAATAAAAAGTTAAAATAGAAATCTTTTCTAACAATAAAAGGTTACTATTGTCACGAATCCTGTCCATGCACTTCCGTCTGCTCACCACCAGATGCCGTCTTCTCTTTACATTGACTCTCACACCACACAGACTTTTACATGTCACCCCGGACTACAGTTCCCATGATCCATTGCACTGATTGCACACACACAGCTGAATCCTTTCAGACACGCTTTATAAGCCTTGGACTTCTTCTCTCAGATTGCCGAGTATTCTACCCTGGAGCACAAAAGCAGTCTTAAGTCGCTGGGATATATTTGTAGCAATAGCCAAAAATACATTGTATGGGTCAAAATTATCCTTTTTTTATGCCAAAAATCATTAGGATATTAAGTAAATATCATGTTCCATGAAGATATTTTCCTACCGTAAATATATCAAAACTTAATTTGATTAGTAATATGCATTGCTAAGAACTTCATTTGAACAACTTTAAAGGAGATTTTCTCAATATTTAGATTTTTTTGCACCCTCAGATTCCAGATTTTCTAATAGTTGTATCTCAGACAAATATTGTCCTATCCTAACAAACCCCAAGATTATTTAGTCAGCTTTCAGATGATGTATAAATCTCAATTTCAAAATATTTACCCTTATGACTGGTTTTGTGCTCCAGGGTCACATATTAGAATGATTTCTGAAGGATCATGTGACACTGAAGACTGGAGTAATGATGCTGAAAATTCCGCCTTGATCACAGAAATAATATTAAAATAGCAAACTTTTATTTTACATTGCAATAACAATTTATAAAATCACATGATTTTTTTTCTGTATTTTTGAGATTCAGCCTTTAAGAGGATAAGAATCTTCCTTGAAAAACAATAAAAAATCCTACTGATCGCAAGCTTTTGAACAGCAGTGTATGTGCCAGACCTCATAATTGTGGTTAGGGGTTTGTTCAAATGACTGTGAAATAATATAAAATCTTTAAATAATCAGCGACTAAATGCTTTTATAAAGGCAATGACCTCTGAAACATAAGCAAAGCCCCTGCACTGCCATCTGTAAAGAGCAACAAAGCCATTTGCCTCTCATTCGCCGCTTGCTCACCGAGCTCCAATATTTCACACTGATAGAAAGATGAAACCCATCAAAGTCACGGCCAGCTATCAGCAGCGAACACTGTAATTTATGAGCAATTACAGAGGTGTTTGTGCGCGGACACTGACTCATCACTGCGCCCGCCTCCCATCACATAAATATCTTTCACATTCAAAAGCTGCCAGCACTGATTTATGTCAAGTGCTGTCACAATCGCACATTTACGGCATAGATTTTTGTTATATACGCTCGACCTGATGAATTTCACAGCACTGCACAGGAAGCTGAAGGAAAGATGGAGGGAGAAAGTGATATCACACATGACTAGACAGGAAGAGAGGACTGAATCTGAAGGGCTAGAAATCACACACACACACACACTCTCTCTCTCTCACACACACACACGTTTGTTTTTGTGAAAAGTGGGGACATCCCGTAGGTGTAATGTTTTTATATTGTACAAACTGTATGTGCTATTGCCCTACACTTAAACTTAGCCCTCACAGGAGACTGCATTTCTACTTTATCAAAAAAACTCACTCTGTATGATTTATAAGCGTTTTAAAAAATGGGGACATGGGACAATGTCCTCATAAGTCACCTTCTCCTTGTAATAGCTGTCAACAGAAACAGTGTAGAGCTCACAGGTTACACGTTACGTAAACAGGCAGCCATATGTCACCCCGAGTCATTTCGCATATAATGCGCTTGTCTCGAACGATTAATTTATCAGTTATTAAGTGCAGCACAATGGTGTAATTGGACAGGATACGCCTTGCTTGTCATGCTAATTCGTGTTACACTGCAAGCGCATCACGGTAAGTGCCTGAGCGAGGCTTTGTAGCGAATCCTAAACGTTTGCATATGGATGAGGCCGAGGAGTGTGCAAAACAGGCTCTGAGAAAAGGGCCGGTCAGAAAAGAGCAGACGTCACGCGTGCACAGCAAGAGGGCATTAGTGAACTTTTCAACAAAACACTAACTCGAGAGCAAGATATTACTCACGGCATGACAGACACCTCGGATGGGTCGCGAAAGGCCACGTCACATGATAAGCAATCCAAACATGACACTAACATTTAGAGCGAGCATCCCAAGTATGCATCAAGGCATTTTTGCATGAAAAATCAACTGCATGAACATTTTTGGGAAATTTTGAGGAGAAAAAAATGCATGTGGATTTGGAACAGCAGAAAGGACAGAAAGGAATTAATGACAGGATTTTTAAAATTTTGGCTGAACTGTTCCTTTCTCAGTTTTTCATTGCTTGTTCACCGCTTTGCTCTGAAATGGCACTGTGATTTTAGGCTCCTAATGTGAAATCCATTGTGAGGCCCTGCGTCTGCTTCAGCAATAATTGTCTGACCTGCTTCCAGCGCGCCGGCTCGCTCTATTATCAAGCGGTACAGCAATTCCAGCTATGAAAGCTGAAGGGGTACAAAAAGTCAATATCAGAACAGCAGCCCACCAAACGCTTTGTGCTGATATGCAATTTCATTGCCGACTTGAATCTGATAGCTTGTTTATAATTCTCCTAAAGTGTGAATGAATAGCTTGTACTGGACATGTATCTTCAGACAGGAGTAAATGGAGCCAGCTGGACGAGAATGCCCGGGGTGAAACAGTCTCCTGAAATAACTCACACTCCGCCATCTTATCAAAGGCTAATCAATATGGAAATGCAGCAAGGGTTACGGCCCTCACCTGTATGCGGGACGCAGCCGCTGGCCGTTTGATGTGCATCGACTGCAGCGCAGCTGCTTTGACTCACTGCAGGCCATTTATTTGAAGCCTGTAAAGACTAGAGAGGACCGTTAGTGGGCTGCTGTCTATGTAGGCAGCTACCTTTTAACTAATCCGAGCCTGATTTGAAACATTCTCCACAAACAATCTCAAATACTTCCAATGTTACTGAGCTAATAATGAAACAAACTAATGAGCACACAATATATCAGGTGCATCAGCTGCTTTCATTAAGATTATTGTTATTGCATGAATGTTAACAGTTCATTACTTCATGATCGTATTGTAATTCTGGGTGTTGTCAGACCGGCCCATCTGAGCGTCAGAGAGGATCGTTTATTATTTCAAGCAGTCTCTTCCATCCATTCTCATTCCACACTTCTGTACGCTCGTTCTTGTTCCTGTTTGCTTTCCAGTCTTGACTGCTTTAGTATATTAATCCAATTAAGTGTCATTGTAGCTTTCAGTAAGTTTCTGGGATGAATATCATGAATAATGACTGTTTTCAGAGAATGGTTTTTGGTCCTCCAAAGCCAAATCTACTGTAAAAAGCCTTGCTGTTGCAGAGGCTGAAGACTCATTAAGCATTGTACAGTAAGTTTTGGGAACTCATTTTAGTTCATCTCCTATCCTGAAAAGTCTGTCTTGCAGGATTGATTAAAAATGAGCTCCTAAAATTACTGCCAGATTCTGGAAGATAAATTCTTCAAACAGTGGCACAAGAGGATGTGATGCTGGTCCTTCAAGGGTCACTCTCAACTTATCTGTCCATAAAGCCTATACAAAATCAGTCTTCATGTTTTTCACAACACTTCAGCATGTTATTCTTATTAAGTGAGGGCCATTTTAAATAATTTTTTTACCCTAGCAAAGTCTCTGAGAACCTGACACATTGCACTTGCGGAGACTCCAGGAAGGTTGCAGTTCTGGAAAATGATGGCGCTGGAGACTAAATGGTTCCTGATGGTTTCTCACCTACTTCTTCACATTAATTCTTCATTTTTTTGCAGTTAACGTGTCTTTTCTTCTCCACCTGTTTTTTTCTGACCGTGCTGACCCAATGAGCATTTCGCTTCACAATTTGTCATGCCTTAACTTTGCTAATTCTATTATTGCATTAGTATTGAATCCTTCTCATGTCAGGGTCTTGCCCTGACAGCTGTGTCAGCCTTGTCTGTCTTGTCTATGTTTAATGTCTCTTTGTTTGTCTTGTGCCTGAGCACATGGTTGTGTCTTTGCTTGTGTTGGCCTTGTGCTACCTTTGTCCTGCCTCCTTGTTTCCAGGTACCCCACCCCCTTGTTTAGTCTTAGGCTCTTTACCCCCTATACCCTCATTCACTATTCCCTACATTAGTCCACTCATACATACAGTTCACCTGAAGAGAATAAAAACGAGTGAGTGAATTCGGACACTGAGTGCACCGGAAGGACTGCCGCTTTTGCATAGTTTGCTTGCTGTTTAATAATCATTTGAAATGGGCCGCTCCAGTAGTAAGATTAAAGGATTTATCTTGAACTCTGTCACGGAAATTATGTATAAACCCTAATAGTCAGTTTACAATGAATTTGTCCCTGTGTTGTATTATGCTGTATTACGCCGATTCTAAAATAAATGAATGGATGATTCAGTTGTGGGCACCATCTTCTGGCGAGACGCAAGAATTCATTCGGCGCACGACTCTCACAGTGCATTCTGGGGATTCTCTAGCCGTCGAGTGTACATCGGTTGTACACTCGTTTTTGTGGTGCATTGTGGGATTGAATGAGTGCACTCGAGAACATCCACTATGGTTTCGAACATCACTTAAAATGGCTGTCCCCTCAAATAGAGCACTATTTGAGGGTATAGGGGCGATTTCGGAAACAGCCCTAGTCTAGTCATCATTTACTTGATTGTGTCCACCTGATCCTCATGTGCTCTGCTCCTTTATATGGTGCTCATTTTCCCTCTCGTCTTTGCTGGTTCGTTTTGTACGTTGACTGTGCTTGCTCCTAGCTAGTATCATTAGTCTTATTAGAGCTTTCTATTCTAGAGTATTTTGCATCCTATCTAGTTTTGTTTTTTTCCCTCTTGTTATATTCTAGTTTTTATTTGTTCTTGTGTTTAGTCTTTAGTCCAGTTCCAGTCATGGTTTAGTTCTTAAGTTTTGTTTGTAGTTCTAGCCATTTATTCCTAGCGTTTTCCTTTTGAAGCAGTTGCTACACTAGTTCAGAGCTCTGAATCTGAGTGAATCTTTGCTTGTCTCCGGTGTGTTGGGCTTCTTTTAGAAACAGAGAGATCACGAGGTCATCCAGTAAGAACTGCAGCGAGTGTGTTTGGGCATGAGACCTCTGCACTTCTGAAAGATGTAGATTACAGTGTGAACATTTATGTAAAACAAACTCTGCTCTATAAGCACCCCTTTTTCAATAAGACCAGCCAGTAAACAAGCCTTCACATCTTTAAGTAATGCTCTAGAAACAAATATCTCATAATGCTGAGCAGTAATGAACAAATCATCCTTTCGAGAGTTGTCCAATTTTTCAACACTTGGTTGCTTAATAAAGTCATTCAAATCAAACATTGCCATTACTCACCGCTGCGTTTACATAAAAACCAAGCAAGCACACCGTGGACCTAACTTCCTACCCACAACACTAACTACAACCTTCCTAGTCTTCAGAGGGTTACCAGTTAAGAGATAAATCTCTTCCCCGGAGTACCTCCAAAAATAATAAACTAAAACAAAAAACTCAAAACAACAAACAGTAATCTGATGGAAGGTCCGGCGCTAAACACGGCAAATAAACCCGGAATGTTAACTTACTTCATCTCTACTCGCTAATTATCCCAGACGGGCCCCCAATTTATGTTACAACCTCTCATTAAATGGCTCAAAAAAGAGAGAGATTATGTAACATAAACAAGAATGAGTACGATGTAACTGTTCAAGACTTTTTATTCACTCACTCAACGTTTAACAATTGCGACAAGCACAGAATAAGACTCAAAGATGCTGTTTGCTGGCCGGCCCACAAAAAACTGTCACCTCTCCATTTCTCCTCCTCGTTGGCGTCTTTTAACTCCTCTCAGTCAATCATTCTCAATAACGAACAGGTGCGTCCACCCAAGTTAAAGAGAGAGCATGCGCGTACACGCTCGTAGAGTAAATACGAAGCCAAGAAAAAACAAGGGAGGAGCAACAAAAAAGGTAAACAAGACACCGTAACACAGAAGCTTCAAAACATTTAGTGATCGCTGGAACTGCGTCGAAGCTCTCCCTCTGGACGTGTTGTGAGAAAGCACACCAAAACTAAGCTTTTCATTTGCTTCTTTTCCCGCTCATTCATAAGCCACGTAACACGGGTTCGTTCATTCAGTAGTATCACCCGTCACACCTCATGAAATAAGAGAGGATAGTCTCAATGAAATACACAAACATGCGGTCAGAGAAGACGTGTTACTGAAAACACACCTTAATTCCAAGTGGAGGCTGGGCCTGATTCCCTCAAACAAAAGAATCCTGACTGCAGGATGGAAGAGTAAAGCACTGATAGACATCCGTAGTCACACATTCTGTGTCCATGCCTTTCACCATTTTCCACTGTAAGGTCATTCCTCATCATCTCAAATGACTTTGCCATGCAGGTTTTTAAAAGCAGGACCATGTTTTACACTGTGAAAGCATCAAATATTTAAATAGCTGGTCATGTCTGCTTCTTTCAAATTTTAAGTTGTGTCTTTTTCCAGAGTTTGTCTTCAGCTTGTACACTGGTGGTTTGAAGCCTATTATTCTCTGTAGAACAGTATTTATGGTGAAAAATGCTATACGCTGGACTTGAACTGAAAGAGTTTCTCTTCTAAAAAGAAGATACACCTCATATGATATCCTTCAATAGAAAAGATTTTTCTGTAATGATCAGTGTCTTGGTTAAGTACAGTATGTAGCCTTGGTTTCTGGAGTAGGAATGAGCCGCTGCATCAGTGGCAGATGATATGGGACACATCCTTTATGTCTCTCTATCTCTCTCTCTCTTTTTTGGCCTCAACTCAACACATTCATAAATTAAAAATAAGAAATTACATTATGAATCTTGGTAAATAGCATATTTTCAAAAGATGAGCACTTGCTTTCCTGGATACTGTTGGTTAGTATAACATTTGTATGGTAAGACAAATATTGTGTGCGTTTAACCTCAAATCGTGTTGCTGTCCTGCTGGAATAATTTTCTATATTCACGCTTTATCAAAACTCAACTCACGTTCTTTGATTTAATTTGCTAACTCAAATATTTGGATATTGGCAAGCGGCATTTGATCTCTGAGCAGCTACAAATCAAGCCTTTAATATCTGCTCAGTTGTTATGGCCCTTGACCACTCAGCAGCTGCCTTTGGTTATAGTGTGTTTAACGGGAGCTGATCATATTCTTCTCTTAAGTGTGAGCTTAATTGGTGTCATCGCTTGAGGCGCAGCTACAGAACAGACCAAGCCTCATTTTAGAGCTATTTTTACATGATTGGTTTTGTAATAGGTGTTAACCAGCACAGGCGCTGCTATCCACGGTCAGATGCACTTACACAGGTGTCAGACTGACCACTGGGCAGCAGTTCAAACGCAAAGAGCGCAACACTTATTGTACTAAAATTATACAGATTTTTTACATATATGAGATTGAAATGGAGATTCAGTTTTAGTTCAAGAGAACAGCTGCAGTACTGAACTGACCATCAGGGTGCATTTCTGTCTTATTTCTCAGTTGAGAACATATCAAGTAAACCAATATTTGCATTCCCTACTAAATATGCTATACACATATTGTAATGCATACTCACAAAGGTAACTTAAAGACCATCTGGCCTTCCATAATACACAGCCCCATGTTGTTTTCAGATATTAATTTTTCATTGAAACCATATGCTTGTATTATAGCGCCATCTGAAATAACAAATTAATTTCTGCTATTATAATTACTTTTCACTTGCATTCTGTTACAGTGTCATGAATTGGCCACTAGACCGATCGGTTAAATCGGTATCCACAACCATGACGTGATCCGACACTTATGATTGAATTAATAAATAATGCATTAGTAAAAACGTGGTTACATAAGCATGCATGAAATCTCATTAGAGCGAGACTGATGAATAATCTACAGTAACGACAGCACAGGTCGGAAATATTCCTGGTCGTCAAAGCAGTGGTCATCTCTATGTAATAAGAGTATGCCAGATTCATTCATTTCAATCTGTTGTATAAATATTAGGCATCGATGGTAGCTGTGTGTTTCAAACTCATCTGTCTGATCCTGTCAGTAACGGGCTCGTCTCGTCTCAGTCATCAAGACGTCTGATAGTGATGTTGTGTCATGAGGATTGATCTCCACATTAAACATTAATGCCAAATGTTTAACTAGTGATCTATGTTTTGCAATTCAGCATGAACTCAATAAATGTACACAGTAGTTAAAGTCACCTAATATAGACTGCTTGATTCTTCATATCACTGCTGAATGTAAAGCTCTCATCTGCTAAATGCAACTTTAACGCTTGAATATATTAAGATATTATATTGCAGAATTTTTTCTATAAAGCTGCTGTGAAACAATGAAGAGTGCTGTATAAATACATTTGACTTGACTTGAAATGAACCTTACTTCTGGTTTCTTGAGGTTTAACAACACCGGAGATCAGGGATTCAACTTGAAAGCAAAGCCAATACAGCAAATTAAGAAGTGAGCTTTAGGTTTTCTGAAGAATATGTGAGCACCATTTGCCTGTGTGATGTAACACTTATTAGTGCAGCTGTTTAACTGTGAAACCCACAGCAGAGCCACTATAACTCAGACAGAGAGAGACGCGTCTCTGAGAAATAGAGACAGAGAAGAGGACAAATCATAAGCTCCAGCAGTTAAAATGAAAGAGAGCATATGAGATGAACAAAGAGGAAGACATGACAAATGTCTCTGTGCCACAGGACAATAAAACACATACAGACAGCTGACTCATCAAAACATGGAAAATGCATTTTTGCTTTCTAAATGTCAAGTTTTGGGAAAAGAATTGAATCAGGTAATGAGTTGAATCATATAGGAGCTGTGAATGTATGCTGTAAGTGTGTTGATGTGTGAGGACAAACACTCGTCTGCTCAGGAGTGTTTAGTGATGAATTAGACGAGCTTGTCCTTTTGAATGTTTGCTGATCATTAAAGCGGTGAAGTGTCTGTATTGGACACTGACAGACTGAGACACACAAGAGCAGGTGAAGGTGAGCGGAGACAGAGACAGAGAGAGCTGCTCTTAATGAACTCGCTCACAGCTCAGTGTCATGTCCAGGCTGCTTCCCGGTCACTGTGTCTTCCTTCTGTGAATCAGTGTGACATTTGCCTCTGACAGCCAATCACACCACAGCAAACACAGCCAAGCCCTGAAATATTACACATACAGAGCCGTAGCAGGGAAGCTCTCAAACAACTATGTGCTGTGTGGCATTATGAATATGCAAACACTGTAGTTGTGTTGCTTCATTTTTAATAGGAAAGCAAGTCCAGTTAAACTGAGTAAGTTCATTGAGTCTGCTGAAAGGATGTGGAAAAGCTAAGCAGCAGAAGAGGTGAAACATGTTTGTTTCAGAGATGACCGTCTCTTGTACATGTAGTTTACTGATTCATGTGTGAATCCTCTGTAGTTTGATCCTCTGATCTGCTCCAGGCGTGCTGGTATTAGTAAAACAGCACTGAACATCAGCTTTTACTGCACAAACAAATATTTTCCCAAGCAAGTCCAAATGTGGTTTCATAAAGACCCATACAGAAATATAAAATATACCATATAGTTTTGTTACCTATAAGGTAATCTACTATATATGACAAACTGAACATATTTTTTAACATATGTATATATTTTACTATAGGTATTAAATATAATTAATCTTTTATATACAAAATTATGTACAAAATATAAAGAAAAATACAACAGGGAAGTGTTCCCATATCATCAGCATATATACAAAAAGTTTACAGTATAAGCTAATATTACATTTAAATGCATAAATAATGAACTATAATAATAATAATAAAGGTACATATTTAAAATGTAATTTATGGTTCAGTAGGTGTGTGCCAAATCTGTTTAATATAATGTGTGTTTTCCTTCACTATATGTACATATAAAAGAAAAACACATGTAAGTGAATCTGGGATGTAAATCTACAAATGATATGAAAATACAGCAACAAAATAAACCCATACATAAAAACAGAATATATAAGGGCTTTCAATCATTGCCCTATGTGTGCTTCCAACATATGTGAATGTATAAGACTACCAGATCGTTTCTTTATAGTGTTTTATATATGCAAAATATACAATAATATTTACTGTCTAGGCGTGCTGCTCTGATCCCGGCAGTCATGAAGGTTTATGAAAAACTCATCCTGTCTCACCTAAAAGCAATCATGATGAACCCGTGCAGTTTAGCTAATGGACATGTCACAGAGCAGCACTGATCGAGTCTGTGTGTGCTCAGTCACATGTATATATCTGTATATTACACATTTATATAAAGGCATGGTTTAAGTGCATAAATAATGAAGAGCATGACGAAGAGACAGGGGAAATCTGAACAGTCAGCTCTGAAGTGAAGGAGCTGTTCGTGGAGCTGTGTTCCAGTAACTGGCGTGTTGTGTGTTCTTGCAGTGACCTCAGCTTTGGTTTTTTTGCAGCTGTTTTTAAGGTGACCTGATCAGGCTTTGGTCCACCTGGACTGTGTTGCTTACAGGCTTTGAGGTGTTTGCCATGTTGGCTGTACCTGTAATACTGGTCAAAGAGTTTACAACAGAAAACAGACTGAGAAAACTATTTCTAAAAGAACATACAGTACAGCTGAAACGCTCATTTATTTACGGCAGTACTGTTCTATATGAATCTCTGAATAGTACAAAAACTTGTAATCACAGAAACTTCAAACAATTCAGAGAACTGTTAATGAAAAAAGTAGTAATAGCTAATAAAAACAAAATAATACATTACAGTAAATATCCATCATCAAATTGTATTTATTTAGTTGTTCGTTTGTTTGTGTGTGTGTGTGTGTGTGTGTGTTGACTTGCTTCAAAAATGTTATAATATGAAATAATTATCCATGCTGTTCGTCTGCAGAACTATTTTGACGTAAATGAAGAGTTGAAGGACAGAAGTGTATTAATATCTGTCTGTTCATGGTGTGATTTCACTGCATCTCTGTCAAAGAAAATGGACCACAGAGTTTATGACTGATGCAACCGTATATTAACTCCATTATTTGCCATGACAGCCGGAAAACACCTCATGAAACTCTTCATGTGCAATAACATTATCCTTATGTAAAATAACTGTACTGATAGCATCTAAAATACAAAGCACTTACTTTCACTCACACCTAAACCTAAGCATGTCTCTGTGCTGGAATAATAGGCAGATATATGTACAGTGACAATGATGGTTATTTTTAGTATTTCAGTATGGATATTTTTACACTATCAACCCCAATCCATTTCTTGACGTCATCTACAAACGTAACAGGCACATGTACAGTCACAATACTTTATTTCAAAATAGACAAATGACATCAGTGCTGCATTTCCTGTGTTTTACAGCAAAGGATGGTTTTATTTTGTGTGAGTCACAGATCACAGATGAACTGATCCTCACACACGGGACAGAGCTTATTCTCTACAGGACTGATGCCACGCGAAGGGTTAAAACCAAAGTCCACCCTTTCAGAAAGTGACCTGCCACAAGGCCATTACACGCAGCGCTCAGAGTTCATCATTTATGGTCATGTGACCCAGCGTGTCACATCCTTACTCATCTGTAAACCTGATGATGGGAGAGTTTGAGTTACGCATATATGTTAGTAGAATTCAAGCTGTTCTGTTTTGTTGGACTAAGTGAAGAAACTAAAAAATGTAACAGCATTTAATAAGACATTTCCCTCATAAGATCGGCTAATGTGGCGAATGATGCTGTGCTCTGTTGTCATGGTAACATGATGAGGAGGAAATGATGCTGCTTCCAGAGTGAGCAGAGCCTACAGAGACTCACATCACAGACCTTATCCTCACATTTCTGAAGACTTCATTTAGAATCAGTGTTTTAAAGGAATAAATGATGATGACAGAGTGTTCATTTATTTTCAGCCTTGGGTAAAGTGATAGAATCACTTGAAGTGAATGGAGTAAACCATGAGAGAAGGCAGCAAACTGAAGGAAATCATTATAATGTCAAATGAGGGATGGCACTCAACATAATGCATTGCAGTGTGGACACCGCTCATCTTCTGAGTACAGATGAGACTGACGACCGTCTAGTGAAGAAATGACATGGGCACAGAGCACTAACCACTGTGTTCTTATACTGTATTGCATGGCACTTATCGTTTGTGTTTTCTCAGCATTATAAGAGTGTGAGTCCTCATGTCCAGCTGCCGGCGCTGAGTGTGTGAGTCTGAACTCTGGTTTGGCAGTGAATGAGAGTCGAGTGACCTTGATTCCTGCTGCTTTCCGGACTGAATCCTGCATCTGACCCGTCACTAAAACCTGCCAGCAGCACTCAAACCCGCCGGACTCGTGAAGGACACACTGCAGCTTGTGTGAGAAAACAACATACATGCACTCATAATAAGCACATTTTTCTGTGGCAATGGTCTTTTCTCTGACTGTCTCCCGTGTTTCAGTTTATATTCATATGCGGCAGGAGCTTTGGCTTTGGCTCCTGTTAGCTGGATTATGTGGACATTTGTGGCACCAGCCTTCAACATGCTCATTAGTTCTGTGTTTCTCTGGAGACAGGTGATTTTCTTCGAGCCGGATCCAGCACCTGTGCCAGACACCCTTTCACACGCACCCAGACCTCACAATTCAAGGACAATTTAACATTGCGCTGGCTCCAAAACTTCATGATGACGTCAGCCGTGTCAGACAGCAGCCTCCTCCATCAACAGTTTCCGACTCTGCCTCTGGAAAGTGAATCGAGCAGTTGATTCCAGAATATGAGTTAGTTTAGCAGTTCAGTGCTGGAAGAGGAGGTGAAGAGCAGTGCTGAAGCACGTCTGAGGAGTGAGCAGTGATGTGACGTGATGTGAGGAGTGTAATGACTGTTGAGATGTCTGAACAGGGCATGACTGCGGTCACACTGGACTTTGATTGTGGGGGGGGGGGGGCAATAATGGACAGGACATGATGCCACACAGTGCTTAATAAAAACAAAAAACAAAACACAAATATATGTCATAAGTGACATTTTTGAATCTACTATATTTGCTCACAGCACAGCAAACCATGCATTATCCGTACTGAGTCAAATACTTATTTACCCTTTAATCAAAATCTCATTCAATTGTACATAGGGCAACACAATTATTCTATGCATTTCTTCACACTCACCTTTATAAATAAAATTCACTTACTCCAGCATGACTGTAGTGCAGCTCTAGCTTTTGTAAAATATTCTCCAAACACATCTGTGACCTCATTACTTGAATGTTACTGCATCATAGAAATACATTTTGTATGATTAGTTGAAAGTCCAACAGCCATTTCACTGTTTGTATCACTCCGTTTGCTGAAGTTGCTGTATTTCTCACAGCAAGTGTCATGGCGGACACCCAAATCCACTGTAATGAAAAAAATAATACAGTTTTGTGTCACGGAATGTAGTTTTAAGAGTTTTTTAAGGCGAGAATGTGCTTGTTTGGACTTCAAATATGCGGTTTGTTAATAAAGATAACTATTTGAAAATTAGCTTCAATGCTTTCAGAGTTGTGAGCTCCAGAGCATCAGTGGTCGCTCAGCGCTCATGAACCTGCAGAGACAGCACCTCACTTCGGCCAGATCTTCTGGAATTTACCGCTGGCTCTGATGTCTCTATAGTGGTTAAACATGAGATGCAATTTGTTTTGGGTAAATCTTACAGGGAGTCTTTGGTCTTAATCTATTATTAGTTTCAGAGAAAATAGTTTTGACTGAGGGCATAATCTCCTCACGTTATGTCACTTCAATGCTGTATATCAGAATGCTGTCTTTGTACTTTTGACTGAATTGCCTAGCAACTTTCATGATTGCTGTTGTTGTTGTTGTTTATAAAAATGTATTATTATTCAATAAATAATATTTTAAATAAAATAATAGTAATATTTAGTATTAGGAAAGGGTGTGTCTGTCTGTTTGTGATAGTGATTTAACTTACATTGTTCTGCCATTAGATGGTCACAAGTGGTTGTTTTTACAAATCAGCAGTAAAGACTTTTATATTGACAAATACTGAAATGGAAGTTATTTTTTACTTTTAACAACAGCTTGTAAGAAGCAGCCAACAAATGCACTGAGCAGCGCTGTCAATGGAAATCACCCTTAACAGATGAAAGGATAGTACGGCGAATATATCACTTTCATTCAAATGAATGTTTTATTGTGAATATGAGATTGATCTGAAGAATAAATGCTGTATCAGATGCAGGTTATAACACTTGCTCAATCCATCTCTCTCATAATACTCTACTCCACATAATAAACTGCTTTTAATACAGTAATACAATAAGCTTTTAATGAAGCAACTCAACGTTCATTCATTACTAGTTCTAAAGTGACGTTTAGGAATTAGTAATAGAGGCTTTATCTCAGCTGTTAAACTGTCAACTTTAGATTTGAATATGTGGTGGTAGTAAGTAGTTTGGCACAAAAGAGGGATTTTAAAGACACTCCGTTTTTGTTCCAAATTTATTTACACACTCCTGTCGTCATACTGTTGCATAACAGTTCATAGACATGAGATATGCTGTGATTACCTATGGCCGAATCACAGCCGTGTTGAAATACAGCCATATCTCACATCTACTCATGTGATATTGCTCATATATTTTTTCTATAGATTGGTGTGGGCCAAATTTGGTGGTATTAGCAGAGATTTTAAGGTATGGTTGCTAGTTGATTTTGTTTTGGAACCTTCAGAAAATTTTAACTTGATTTTTCTTAAAATTGACTTTGCTGACTCTATCAACTTCAAAAAGGTGTAGCTCAGTCATTTTTGTCCAATTCTAAAAACAAATCATACACACATGAATACATTTTTACCATTTCATAGATATATTTCACATCCCTTAATTTGAATTTACACATCACCACTTCTATAACAAATATTAAAGAATTTGAAGTTATCTCCTTTAATGTCACTAATGTACTGTAAAACCTTTGTTCTAACATTATTGTGTAATCCTGTGGAAATAATTTGGCACCAGAATCACACAGAACAGAATGAAATCATTTCAAATGAAGTAAATTAGTCAACTGTGAAAAACAATTGTGAACCACATTTCTATTGTAGATTTTATATCAATTCCATACAGTCACTCAGTCAGTAGCTTCCCGACACTGAAAGAGCATTCGAGAAGCTTGTTTCATCACTTTTGAAATCCCATTTGCAGTGGAGCAGAAATGACTCACTTTCATTAAACAACGTTTTAACAAAATTAGATTTTTTTTTTTTTTAACATTCAATTATTCACATGCGATTTAAGGTCAAGCTGTTAGTCTACTTAATTCATTTTCCCACTTTAAAATGATTCTAGAATGATTAAACATCCCATTAATTGATTTAATAGCATTTTTTTAAAAGTGGGGTGCATGGTGACTAATTATGGAGTGAAAGCGATCTCGATGGCAGAAGAAATTGAGATGTGGCTTAGGGTCTCTGGAGACACAGAGAGAGCATATGGAGAAATACAAAGACAAACCGTAGAGTCAGAACAGAAAGAGAGAGCGGCGGTGAACAGATGATGACCAACCCAAACGCAAGAGAGGAGGAAGGACACAGAGAAGCACAGGATAAGCTCTGAGAGGAAACAGATGGAGAGTTTCCACCTCCTCATAAGCAGCACACGTCCAGCTCATCCTTCACCCAGGAGCCTACAGCGCCTGACACCTCCTACAGTGCCGCGCTGGGCCGGCCGGCTCCTCCACTGACAGCTCTGACCCCACAGGCTCCGCTCGCATTATATGCACCTGTGCTGTCTGCGCTTGCCACTTTTGTCCCTCGCTGGCCTGATATGAATGACACTCATTATGGGGAGAAGGACTTTACAGCGTGAGGCACAGTACTGTAAGTGAAGCCTCAGCACACACACACACACTGACTGGAGCTCACTTCCATCCGGCCTCATCCAAACACAGCCCACCCCCACACTCACAGCAATCAAATCATTACAAAAGACCATTCCTCTGAACCAAAACAACAACTACTAACACTATGACCATTCTGTGACCATCAATCAGTCAATCAATCAATAAATCTCAACTAGCATTGGGAAATTAGAAACTGGAATCATTTTAGTAAATTGGATCATTTGGACAGTTTGAACTTGGTCAGAACAGCAGTGAATGTTTTTTTATGTAACATCATCTAAATTACTTTCTGAATACATCTTCATGGTGTCATTGTGAATGATTCACATTCAGTCTGGATCCAGCCCTCACAAAGATCTGAGATGACCGAACACCTGAGAAGAGATGATGCTAACCCTGAAACAACAGACAAAACGACCAAATTTTGCTATAGGTTTAATCGCAACATTGCTGTTGATTGTTCACCATCTGATTGATTATGTCATTCACTAACTATATGATTTGTGTACAAGTCTGTCATATGGATATCAACTGCTAACAGTGGCATTCTGCTGGGTTTCAGTCAGGGCCTTCAATAAGCAACTGTAAACTACATGCACACATCTTACACATCTCTGTTACAGCTAACGCAGCCATATGCATATAATGCACACATTATACCTCACACATGCTCTCAACAGCAATGACGCTGATCAACAATTTCAACAGTAGGCTAGATTAGTGTGAGTTAAATGCAGAGTAAATTCCCCTACATGGTCAGTAAATGTAATCCGCTAGTAACGTAACACGGGTCACTGTGCACATTCACATCACTCATAGCACATATAGTGCAATCTTTTTTTATTTATTTATTTTTTTTTTTTATGCAAACAAACATGCTATTTACAGGTGACAAATCAGATACAGAGTAACCAGGGTCAACAAAACATACATGACAGCCAACATGGTTTGTGTGAGTATGAGTGTGTGTGTGTGTGTGTGTGTGTGTGTGTGTGTGTGTGTGTGTGTGTGACTGGGTGTTGGGTTTGGAAGTATAAGTAAACAAAATAATAAAAAACAATTAAATAAATTAATCCAAAAAAAAAAAAAGAAAAAGAAAGTACAACAGTAATGATAACAGTAATAATAATAATAATAGTAACATTAATAACAAAAATTAGAAGATAGTAATTAATAAAAAAATAAAATAAATAAATAAATAAATGTGGGGAAAGTTGGAGGATTAGAAAGAGGTAGTAATAATAATAATAGTAGTAATCATAGTATTAATAACAAAATAATAATAATATTAATAATAGAGAGAAAATAATAATAATAATAATAATAATAAAGAAGCTAAAAAGAGTAAGATATTGTAAGGCTGCCTCTGGGTCCTCCGTGGGTAAGGCATAGTTTAGGCCCAGGACGAGCCATGTAGCAGAGGAGCTGCAGGGCACAAGGACCAAAGTCTCACCCCCGGCCGCCACTCACCTGCCATGTTTACCTCACATATGTACTGTATATGTATTGTTAAGTGTATGATGCATTAAAAAAGTGTGACGTGCAGTGTGGAGCCAGCCCAGTGCAAAGCCCAGGCCCCCATGCTCACGTCCCACTTACCCTGTGTGTGTCTGATACACATGTATGCATTTTTTTTTTTTTTTTCCCTTCCCCTCTTCTCCTTCCTCCTCTCTCCTCTTCCCTTGCTTGTTTTAAAATAGATGCATGTATACCGTCTAGTGATGCATTAAAAGAAACAAGGCATGTAGTGCTGAACGTGCCAGAGGCAAGAAAACGTACCAGGTTACGTATGTAACCCAGGTTCCCCGAAGGGAACGAGAGCTGCGTCCGGAGACGCTATGGGAACGCCATCAGCGTAACCGGCGCTCTGAATATTTTATACAACCAGTCTAATGGATGGGCGAGGCGTCACGGGCGGGGTGACGTCAAGACCAGGAAGTATATAAGCACGTGCGGCAGAGCCCGCGTCAGCTTCAAGTCATGAAGCAAGCGCTGGCAGGGATGGCAGAAGTGTGGCCCGAGACGCAGCTCTCGTTCCCTTCAGGGAACCTGGGTTACATACGTAACCTGGTACGTTCCCTTCCAGGAACATCGAGCTGCGTCCGGAGACGCTATGGGAACGCTATACCAACGCCACCAGACTGACAAGTCCCTGCCTTGTGTCAGGCTGAAAGGACGGAGGAGCCTGGAGTGGCTCTGATGTCGAGGTTGTAAAACCTGGTGAATGTCAGGGGCGTGGACCACCCAGCAGCGTTGCAGATGTCTTGCATGGAGACACCTGCCCAGAAGGCCTTGGAGGCCGCCACACCTCGGGTCGAGTGCGCTCTGACTCCCAGCAGCGGGGGAAGGTCAGAGGTCTCGTATGCCAGATTGATGGCATCCACTATCCACCTGCTAAGAGTGGGCTTCGAAGCTGGAAGACCCCTCTTAGGCGGACCAAAGCACACGAGCAGTTGGTCCGTCTTTCTCCACAGGGCAGCTCTGTGGATGTATGCGTCCAGTGCTCGCACTGGACACATACAGTTGTGCCTTTCCTGGTCGGGCACCCTGAAGGGAGGAGGACAGAAGGCCTGGAATACGACTGGCTGTGGTACGACCGTCAGAACCTTCGGTATGTACCCCGCACGGGGGTAGAGGAAGACTTTCGCCGAACCGGGTGCAAAGTCGATATGCGAAGGGGCAACAGATAGGGCCTGAAGGTCACTCACCCTCCTCAGAGAGGTGATAGCCAGTAGAAAAACGGTCTTGATCGTGAGGAGTCTATCAGTTATCTCCCCGAGAGGCTCAAAGGGTGCTCTGCACAGAGCCTCTAGTACCACAGCCAGGTCCCACGTGGGGACACGGGGTCGTACCGGTGGCCTCAGCCTCAGCGCACTGCGGAGGAAACGTGTAACTAGGGGGTGTCTGCCCACTGACTGGCCACCACTAAGGGCGTGGTTTGAAGAGATAGCTGCCACGTAGACCTTAATAGTGGAGTGGGTTAACCCTGCGGAGAAACGGGCCTGCAGGAACTCCAGAACTGTGCGAATCGGGCAGTTGACTGGGTCGAGCTGGCGGTCCCCGCACCATGACGTGAAGAGTTTCCACTTCAAGGCGTACAGTTTCCTCGTAGAGGGAGCTCTGGATTGGAGGATGGTCTCGACAACCTCGGTTGACAGACCGGAAGCTATGAGTTGTGCCCCCTCAGGGGCCACACCCACAGCCTCCACCACTCCGGGCGGGGGTGCACGAGGGTGCCCCCGGCCTGTGAGAGGAGATCGCTCCTGATCGGTACCGGCCACGGGGTGCCGTCGAGGAGAGAAATCAGATCCGAGAACCATACTCGGCCTGGCCAGAACGGCGCTACTAACAGTAGACTGACCGCGTCCCGGCGCACTCTCGCCAAAACTCCCGGGAGCAGAGCGATCGGGGGGAAGGCGTACAGACGAAGCCTCGGCCAAGTCTGTACCATAGCGTCCAGTCCCAGAGGAGCTGGAGGAGCTAGAGAGAACCAAAGGGTACATTGTGCCGACTCCCGAGTCGCAAAGAGGTCCACCTGTGCTTGGCCAAAAACCTTCCAAACCTGCTTCACCACCTGGGGGTGAAGCATCCATTCCCCGGGCCTCGGCCCCTGTCTCGACAGGACGTCTGCTGCAACGTTGAGATACCCAGGAATGTGCAGAGCTCTCAGAGATAGGAGCTTGCCCTGGGTCCACACAAGGATCTGGTGTGCCAGCTTGTACAAGGTGCGTGACCGCAGACCTCCTTGGTGGTTGATGTAAGAGACCACTGCCGTGCTGTCGGTGCGGACCAGCACGTGGCGATCTCTCAGGTCTGGGAGGAAGTGCTTAAGAGCACGGAACACAGCTAGGATCTCTAGCCAGTTGATATGCCACGTCAGGTGGCGACCACTCCACAGACCGCGGGCAGGGTGGCCACTCATGACCGCACCCCAACCGGTGAGGGAAGCGTCCATAGCTAGCGAGACGCGGCGACAAGGAGCTCCCAGCACCGGGCCCTGGGACAAGAACCAGGGTTTCCTCCACATGTCTAAGGCACGGATGCAGCGCCGTGACACCTTGACAGCGCGGAGAGAGTTTCCCCTCAGGGAGACCCCCCTGGTCTTGAGCCACCACTGTAGGGGCCTCATGTACAGCAGGCCAGAAGGAATCACGCTGGACGCAGCTGCCATGAGCCCAAGCAGCCTCTGAAACTGCTTAACAGTGAATGGCTGGCCCTCTCGCACTCTCCTGACTGCCGTGAGGATCGACTCGATCCGAGCAGGGGTCAAACGAGCCTTCATCGTGGTCGAATCCCACACCACGCCTAGATAAGTGGTTCTCTGAGCTGGAGAAAGCACACTCTTTTTGGCGTTTCAAGATTCAAGATTCAAGAGTTTTTATTTGTCACATACACAATTATACAGGGTATAACCAGCAGTGAAATGTAGGTCAGGTCCGCTGCAAGGACAGTGCAATTATATAGAATACAAATATTAAGAAGGAGAAGTACAAAAACATAAAATAAAATAAAAGAATAAAATAAAATAAGATAAAAAATATAATATAAATGTGCAGGTCAGTATGTTGTTGACTTAAATAGTAATAAGAGGAATGTGCAAAAATAATGTGCAAAAAGTTGTACAGGGTATTTGAATAGCAGCAATATGAGGTAGAGAAAAATTATGAATAGCTTATTGATATGGTGATATTACATGGAGTCAAGTGATGTTATGACACAGAGTTAGAGTTTAGAGCCTGATGGCCTGGGGGAAGAAGCTCCTCCTAAGTCTCTCAGTTTTTGCCATCAGGCTACGGAAGCGCTTACCAGATGGAAGCAAAGTGAATAGTCGGTTAGCAGGGTGATTAGAGTCCTTGAAGATTTTAACAGCTCTATTTTTGCAGCGTTTGAGGTAGATGTCCTGCAGAGAGGGGAGAGCAGACCCTGAGATGCGCTCAGCTAAGCGCACAACTCTCTGTAGTGCTTTGCAGTCCTGATTGGAGCTGTTTCCATACCACACTGAGATGCGCTGAGTCAATACACTTTCTATGGTCCCTGAATAGAAAGTTTTCAGGATTGCTGGTGAGACCCTGAATTTCCTCAGCTGTCGCAGATGGTACAGTCTTTGCCTGGCTTTCTTAACCTGTGATTGGATGTGTGTAGTCCAAGTCAGGTTCTCGGAGATGTTTACGCCGAGGTACTTGAAGCTACTCACGCTCTCCACAGGGGTCCCACTGATCCTGAGAGGAGAGTAGGGCTGCTGCTGTCTCTTCCTAAAGTCCATGATCAGCTCTTTAGTTTTGCTCACATTCAGAGAGAGACAGTTGTCCTGGCACCATGATGTGAGTCTCTCTACCTCATCCAAGTATGCGGTCTCATCGTTGTTGGAGATGAGGCCCAGAACCACAGTATCATCAGCGAATTTGACAATAGATGTGGAGCTGTGAGAGGACACGCAGTCATGCGTGTAGAGAGAGTAGAGCAGGGGACTCAGGACACAGCCCTGTGGGGCTCCTATGTTCAGAGTGATGGAGTTTGAGGTGAATTGGCCAACTTTCACCACTTGAGGTCTGCCGGTGAGGAAGTCTTGAATCCAGTCACAGAGTGAGGAGTTTAGGCCGAGGTCTGTGAGTTTAGATGCCAGCTTGATGGGGACTATAGTTTTGAAAGCTGAGCTATAGTCAATGAATAGCAGCCTTACATAATTCCCATTGTTGCTGTCCAAGTGTGTGAGGGAAGAGTGGAGAACGTGAGAAATGGCATCGTCCGTGGATCTATTTGGGCGATGAAGAGGGTCCAAAGTATCAGGGATGGAGGAGCAGATGTGGCTCTTTACAAGTCTCTCAAAAACCTTCATGACTATAGATGTGAGGGAAACTGGGCGATAGTCATTCAGGCAAGAGGGTTTATTGTTCTTTGGCACAGGGATAATAATGGATTTTTTGAATGAAGTGGGAACCACGGAGGTAGCAAGGGACTCATTAAAAATGGAAGTGAACAAACCAGCGAGCTGATCGGCGCAGGACCTCAGAACACGGCCGGTTATCCCATCAGGTCCGGCTGCTTTCCTGACGTTCACACTCTTTAGCGCCCTCCGAACCTCATGCTCCAACACGGTGATTACAGGATCGTCGCTGCTCTGCTTGTTGCTTCCTGACACGCTGGACTGCAGAAACGCGCCGCCGCCGTTGCCATCAAAGCGGCCGTAGAAGATGTTTAACTCGTCGGCCAGCAACGGATCTGCTCTCACCTCCGTGGAGGATTTGTTTCCGAAGTCACAGATGGTCCTCAGTCCCTGCCACATCCGTCGAGAGTCGTTGAGCTGGAAATGAGACTCAATTCTCTCTCTGTATCTGTGTTTGGCGGCTCTTACTGCGCGTCGGAGAGCATAGCACGATGCTTTGTACTCGCTCGTATTCCCAGACAGAAGAGCCTCATTGTAAGCGGCAGTGCGTGTGTTAACCGCGGCACGGATTGTTCTGTCCACCCACGGTTTCTGATTGGAGAATGTCCTTATCGTTATTGTTTCTGTAGCTTGCTCGGTTAGCGTGTTTACAAAACTTAATGCTACATCCGTGAACTCGCTGACGTCAGAAGAACTCGCCCGGAACATGTCCCAGTCGACGTCATCAAGTGACGCCTGCAGCATAGTCTCTGAGTGGGAGGACCAGCGCATCACTACTCTCTGCACCGGAGGTTCCTGAACGAGCCTTTGTTTGTATTCCGGTGTTAGAAAAATGGTGGCATGGTCCGATTTGCCAAAAGCCGGTAGTGAGCGGGCTTTGTAGGCATCCTTAAACTGAGTGTAGCAATGATCCAGTGTGTTCGGTCCTCTAGTTGGACAGGATACATGTTGATGGAAGTTCGGCATGACCTGTCTGAGGTTGGCTTTGTTAAAGTCCCCCGCGATGATGAAGGCAGCGTCAGGATGTTTGTTAATGTAGCCGCTGAGCACATCGTGAAGTTTAGACAAAGCCAAGCCGGTGTCCGCCTGTGGTGGAATGTACACAGCAGTAACAATGATCGATGAGAACTCCCGGGGCAGATAAAATGGGCGGCAAATAATGGAAAGATGTTCCAGATGAGGCGAGCAGGAACGCGACAGAATGGAGATATTCCTGGGATCACACCATTTCTTGTTGATCATGGAACATACTCCTCCACCCCTGGATTTACCGGCCTCTGCTGTTCTGTCCGTCCGAAAGACAGAGAAGTTATCACTCGGCATTACAGCAGTGTCCAGGACCGAGGACGAAAGCCATGTTTCTGACAAACAAAGGATGTTACAGTCCCTTATGTCCCGTTGGAAACTAATCCTGGCTCTAAGATCGTCCATCTTATTCTCCAAGGACTGGACATTAGCGAGGAGAATACTTGGAAGAGGAGGACTGTGAGCCCTTTTCCTGAGTCTGACTCGAATTCCAGCGCGCTTCCCGCGGTGTTTCTTGATCCGTCGCCTCGGGGGGTTATTGTTCGTCTCCGCGTTCCGAAGAATCTCCAGAGGCCATGATGGATTCGTGGATAAGGTGTCCTGAAGCAGGTTGGTGTAGCGGTTTCCAATGTCCAAAAGTGTTTCTATGTTGTAGGTGATCAGTGCCGACGTGAAATGTGTAAAAAGAGAAAGTAAAAGTAAGTAAAAAAGTAAGCAGAATCTCAGTGGAGCGACCCGAACGGCGTCCGAACGCAGCGGCGCCATCTTGGTATTAGGCTTAACCCCAAATCTTTCATGTGGGCAAGAACGACATCTCGATGCCGAACTGCCAACTGCTCTGATTGAGCAAGAATCAACCAATCGTCGATATAATTTAGTATGCGGATGCCTTGCAGTCGCAACGGGACCAGGGCCGCATCCACACACTTGGTGAAAGTGCGGGGTGAGAGTGCTAGGCCGAAGGGAAGAACCCGATATTGGTACACTTTGCCCCCGAAAGCGAACCTCAGGAACTTCCTGTGAGAGGGAAGGATAGACACATGGAAATAGGCGTCTTTGAGGTCTATCGTGACAAACCAGTCAGCATCTTGAACTTCAGCGGTCTGACTGAGAGGTTCAAGAGACGCAAGTCCAGTATGGGCCTCAGCCCTCCATCCCTCTTCGGAACAATGAAGTACCGGCTGTAGAAGCCGGTGTACACTTCGTGAGGTGGAACCAACTCTATGGCTTCCTTTTTCAGCAAAGTGTTGACTTCCTGTTCCAGGACCAGAGCCTGCTCGGGGCGGACCGTAGTCACACAGACCCTGTTGAACCACGGGGGCGGCCCATCGAACCGTTGCCAGGCTGCCAAACGATCTACTAAGGGAATCAGTCTCTCGAGACTGACCTCTGGTGTTAGAGAAGCGGCCAGACCGCTGTCTTGCTGCGGCGCACCGACAGGAGACGCGTAATCTGGCGGCTGAGGCGAGTTTCTCAGGCCCGCTGAAGTCACAGGCGATACAACCTGAGAATAACACTCGCTGGGACCTGCTGACATCCCTCAGGTCTGTCTTGGGCTTTGAAGTCCCCGGCGCGGAGCACCGCTGCCCTCGGCTCCGTCTCGGGGGAGCACGAGAGGCGACGCTCTCTTTCTGCGCAGCCCTGTGCGAGGAGCTGGTATGCGGAGGAGGCTGCTCCCGCCCAGCAGCCTCCAGAGTTAGAGAGCGGCGGGGGAGGAACCGCCGAAACGCCTCCGCTTGCCTGCGGGCCTCCTGAAACCTGTCGACGACGGTGCTCACAGCGTCGCCGAACAGGCCAGAAGGCTGAAGCGGGGCGTCCAGGAGGCAGACCCTGTCCTTCTCTTTGAAGTCGGACAGGGTCAGCCACAAATGCCTCTCCGCTGCCACCATAGCTGCCATGGAGCGGCCGATAGCACGGGCCGACTCCTTGGTGGCGCGGAGAGCCAAATCGGCGGTTCTCCTGAGCTCCTTGATATCATCAGTTCTGACATCCCCGAACTCATCTAACTCCTTCAGCAGTTCGGCCTGGTACGCCTGCAACACAGCCATCGTGTGCAGACACGCACCAGCCTGTCCTGCTGCCGTATACCCCCTGCCCACTAGGGATGATGTGGTGCGCAGAGGCCTAGTGGGCAGAGTAGGAGCCTTCAAGGACGATGCCGTGGAAGGAGACAGATAGCCCGCAAGCGTCTGCTCAATCCGGGGCATCGCCCTGTATCCACGCCCGTCCAATTCCCGCACATTACCATAGTAATCTGACGCGGGAACGAAAGGGCGGGATGCATAAGGTTTCACCCAGGATTTCGACACCTCGGTGTGGAGATCGGGGAAAAAAAGGAAGGCTCCTGCGCAGAGGTGGCGGCCGCGAGCGCAAGAAAAGCTCGTCCAGCAAGCTGGACTGCGGCAGAGTTGTTTTCTCGGGGGGCCAACTGATGTCGAGCTTGGCCACTGCCCGAGTTACCACCTCTAATAACTCCTCATATTGGGGCGAGAGAGGCAGCGCAACCTCATCCACGCTTGTCACATCAACCTCCTCGGAGGAAGATAGACGAAGCGCTGAATCCTTGTCTCGGGGGGAAGTAACCACTTCCCCGAGAGACGGGACCCCAGATCTGGCGGATACGGGAGGAGATAGAGACATACCCGTCTCACTCCCGCCAGCCAGATCAGCCTGCGAGCCCCACGAGTGTAGCAGCCGCTCTGCCTCGGCAGCAGCAGGGCCAGCACCACGTGGGAGGCTCGCGAAGGCTCCCTTCTCGAAGAGAGCCTTCCGGGTGCGGAGTGTGCGCAGCGGGAGCCGCTCACAGTGCAGGCAATCGGCTCCCTCGAGAGCCGATGCCGCATGCTCCGCACCCAAACAGACCACGCACAGGTTGTGTGTGTCCCCACTCGTGATGTAACGAGGGCAAGGATAACACACAACCTGAAACGCGATCTGGGATCGCCCCTCGTCTTTGCCTTAGCTTTAGGCATGTTCTCCTAAGTTTCTGAGACAGACAACACCAAATAAGACTCACAAGACAAAGAATCAGACTGACAACACACAGAGCGCTTGCTGAATGACAGAAAGCTGACGCGGGCTCTGCCGCACGTGCTTATATACTTCCTGGTCGTGACGTCACCCTGCCCGTGACGCCTCGCCCATCCATTAGACTGGTTGTATAAAATATTCAGAGCGTCGGTTACGCTGATAGCGTTCCCATAGCGTCTCCGGACGCAGCTCGATGTTCCTGGAAGGGAACCAGGCCAAAGCTGGTACAGGTTGGAGATACAAGGCCCCCGGCCCCACAGCACACCCACCAACCACTAAACCCAACCACACAGGGCCACAGCCAGCCGAGGCCCAGAGGCGTGAAAAGAGAAAGAGAAAAGAAAAGAGAGAGAAGAAAAAAAAAAAAAAGTACAGAGAGCAGAAAGCGACCGTAAGAAAGGATAGAGAAAGATAAAAATATAAATAATAATAATATTAATAATAGAAAATTATTTTAAGTTTTTGATTTAGTTTGATATTAGCCTTTGTTGCTACCTCTTCCTAACCCCCCTCCCCCAAAATCTTATGTAGATATTGATGAATGGTGTGTTGTTGAGGGTGGCTTCAGACAGAGAGGGTCAACGGATTCATGATTGATGGAAGTTTATGAGAGATAACAAAGAGGGGTTCAATTCTGTTGTATTATTTTGAGTGGAAGTTGATAGGTTTTCCATGGAGATGTAGTCTGTTATTAAGTTTTTCCAAGATGAAATATGTATGTTATTCCTTGATTTCCAGTTCATGAGGATAGTTTTCTTGGCGATAGTTAGAGCTACTAAGAGTAATTTACTATCTGTATCGTTTGAGTTGATTATGGATGTGTCACCTAATATACAGAGGGAAGGAGACAATGGGATGTGACATCCCATATGGTTGGATAGTGACTCAGTAACATTTTCCCAAAATTCTTTAACTGGGGTGCAATGCCACAAGGCGTGAAGATAGGTGTCTGGGGTGTTTTGTGTACAGTGTGAGCATGTTTCTGAAGTAAAACCCATTTTAAATAATTTTCGTCCAGTAAGGTGAAATCTATGAAGTACTTTATATTGTATAAGTTGAAGATTGGCATTTTTCGTCATGAAGTAAATATTTTTGCAGATTTGTGTCCAGAAAGGGGCATCGGGGGCAATAGATAAATCTGATTCCCATTTAACATTTGGTATACCTAATGTATTGTCCGATTTTGATATAATTCTGTATATTTTGGAGAGTAGTTTTTTAGAAGAAATATTTAATAGCGCTGATATTGGGAGGGGGAGGTCTAGATTAATTGTCCTAGTGTCAATTTTTGATTGAATTGATGATTTGATTTGTGAGTATTCCAAAAAACAATTGCTCCCAATGCCGTATCTCTGAACCAAGTGGGAGAATGGTGCCAGGTTATTATTATGAAAGATATGCTGAAGTTGTGTGATTCCCTTTTCTGCCCATGTGCGTAAATTAAGTGGCTTCTTGTTAGCTGTAAAATCTGGGTTATTCCAAATTGGGTTGTATTTAGATGGTGCAAGAGGAGAGTTTGTGATTTGATGGAATTTCCACCAGGCTGTCAGAGCTGCTGCTATTGTCGGCATTTTAAAACAGTGATGCTTTTTGATTGCCTGGTTGTAGATGGGTAAATCTGAAGTATTAATGTCCTTACAAATTGTTTGTTCAACATCTAGCCATGTGCTTTCTGATGAGTTAGGTTGAATCCATTTTTGTATATTTTGGAGCTGATTGGCCAAAATGTGGTGCTTCCAGTCCTCCTTGTGTTCTCTGTTTCTGTAGGGTGGTCAATTTGATTCTTGGGGTCTTGTTTTTCCAGTAAAATTGGGTAATTATTGAATCTAGTGATTTAAACCAGGAAAGGGTGGGTTGTGTTGGTGTCATTGTAAATAAATAGTTTAATTTGGGGAGTATAGTCATTTTAATTGTTGATATTCTGCCCATAATAGATAGTGGTAGGTTCATCCAGCGTTGAAGATCCTCGTCTATTGTTTTAAGTAGTGGAGTGTAGTTGAGTCCAAACAGCTCTGACAGCCTGGGGGAAACATTAATACCTAAAACGAATGGTTATTGTCATGATAGTGCAATCTTTTAAATGGCGCATAAAAACTTTGCTGGCCTTTGTTAGTGAATTCAGTTTGGGTGTAGGTCTTTCTTTCTCAGTTATTCTCTTTTGTGTGCAAAAGAGCGCCTTGAAAAAGGCGTTTTTAGTAGATGGGCAACAAGATCTAGAGTAGGCGCCGATGACTGCAGCTGTCATTTTCTTTTCATTGAATTTCACTTTCGTTCCTTGGAAATCCTTGACTAAAGGGGCGGTCTAACACTGGGGGTAGCACTGGGCACGTAGCTAGACCCAGAGGGCGTCAGCATTTGATTGGCTGATGATTCTGTCACTAATGCTCGTAACATATGTGATACATGTGACATGTAATCATATGTGACGTCTTTCAACAAAAGGGTAGCACAATCTGTAGTGCTGGCTGCAGACTTTTTTATGTAGGATATTCCAGTTCAACCTCAACTAAACTAATGTTAGGCAATTTTGTGGACATTAAATAAATGAAAGTGATACCTAAATAATCAATAAAAACATTTTTCACACAATTTTATTTTTTATAGGGCCAGCAGAGAAGGCCCTGCTGCCACTGACGGCCCACCACTGACTGATAAGCTACTCCTAAATATAATATATAATATAATATATATGCCACGGACCCTGGGTGCACCAGCAGCGGAAGACGCGAACCGGGCCCCGGGCGATGACCTCTCCGCCTCTGGTCTTCAAGATCTCCACCGGGACCGCTTCGCTCCCCTCTGCGAGACAGAACACGACGCTGTGATCGAGACTCCATCGTCCGGCACGTCCGTGCAACGTTAGCTGAAGGTAAAGTGCACACTCACTGTTTCCCCGGTGCTCGTGTTCTCGATGTTTCTGCGCAGATACCCGCGATCCTGAAGGGCGACGAGAGAGCATCGGTGCTTTTGTGCTGCACGCGGGGGTTAACGACACCAAGCTGCGGCAGATGGAGACACTGAAGAGGGACTTCAGGAGCCTGATCGAGACGGTACGAAGCACATCGCCCGCGACAACGATCATCGTGTCAGGACCGCTTCCCACGTATCGACGAGGACACGAAAGGTTCTGTAGACTTTTTGCTTTAAACGAATGGTTATTGTCATGATGTAAAGAACAGAAACTGCTCTTTGTTAATAATTGCAATCTTTTCTGGGAGCGTCCTAGGCTTTGCGGTGCTGATGGCCTGCACCCCAGCAGAGTCGGAGTGAAACTCCTGTCGGACAACATCTCCAGGACACTACGCTCCATATGACTAGTAAGCCAATTCTCAAATAACTACTATGATGACTTTTGTTCTACCCACTTAAAAGAAGTACTTGCGTTGTCCAATCTATACAGACTGTGTCTGTTCCCCGAATAGCGAGGTCAAAATATTAATTTAATGCAGGATCTAGAAAAAATCTGATCGTGATTAAAACAGAAAAACGCAAAATAAATGAACAAAAGCAATTTTTAAAGCTTGGGCTCTTAGATCACTCACACCCAAAGCAGTTATTGTAAATGAAATGATCACAGATAATAATTTTGATGTACTCTGCCTGACTGAAACCTGGCTTAAACCAAATGAATATTTTGGTCTAAATGAGTCTACTCCACCAAGCTACTGTTATAAAAATGAGCCCCGTCAGATTGGTCGTGGTGGCGGTGTGGCAACAATATATAGTGATATTCTCATTGTTACTCAGAAAACAGGATACAGGAGGTTTAACTCATTCGAAATACTTCTGCTTAATGTTACACTGTTAGTTATGCAAAAGAAATCTCTTCTGTCTCTTGCTCTGGCTACTGTGTATAGACCGCCAGGGCCATATACAGATTTCCTAAAATAATTTGCAGATTTCGGAGATTTTTACATTCACGTTGATAATACAAATGAGTTAGGACTTGCGTTTACTGACCTAATAAACTCTTTTGGAGTCAAGCAAAACGTCACCAGGTCCACTCATCGTTTTAATCATACGCTAGATTTAATTATATCGCATGGAATTGATCTTAACGATATAGATATTGTACCTCAAAGTGATGATGTTACTGATCATTTCCTTGTATCGTGCATGCTTCGTATTACTGATATTAATTATATGGCTCTGCGTTATCGTCCGAGCAGACCTATTGTTCCAGCCACCAAAGACAGATTGACAAATAACCTGCCTGATTTATCTCAACTGCTCTGTGTACCCATAAATACACATGAACTAGACGAAATGACTAGCAACATGGGCACTATCTTCTCTAATACATTAGAAGCTGTTGCCCCCCTCAAATTGAAAAAGGTTAGAGAAAAATGTACTGCACCATGGTACAACAGTTATACCCATTCTCTCAAGAAAAAAACTCGTAATCTTGAGCGCAAATGGAGAAAAACTAACTTAGAAGTTTTTAGAATTGCGTGGAAAAACAGTATGTCCAGCTATAGACAGGCTCTAAAAGCTGCCAGGGCAGAGCATATCCACAAACTCATAGATAATAACCAAAACAATCCAAGGTTCTTATTTAGCACAGTGGCTAGATTAACAAATAAACAGACGCCACCTGATCTAAATATTCCCTCACAGTTTAATAGTAATGACTTTATGAAATTCTTTACTGGTAAAATAGATAACATCAGAAATACAATATCAAATATAGATTCTATTGCGTCTAGTATTTCAGCTTCATTCATCGCACCCAAAGAAAAACTGCAGTGCTTTACAACTATAGGACAGGAAGAGCTAAATAAAATTATCAGTGCATCTGAACCAACAGCATGTTTATTAGATCCTGTACCCACTAAACTACTGAAAGAGTTGTTACCTGTAGCAGAAGAATCGCTTCTCAATATTATTAACTCATTGTTATCTTTAGGTCAGGTCAAGCTGGCGGTTATTAAGCCTCTTATTAAGAAACCATAACTAGATTCTAATGAACTGGCAAATTACAGACCCATTTCAAATCTTCCGTTTATGTCTAAAATTTTAGAAAAAGTTGTGTCTGCTCAATTGTGTTCCTACTTGCAAAAGAATTATCTCTATGAAGAATTTCAGTCAGGTTTCAGGCCTCACCATAGCACAGAAACTGCACTTGTTAAAATTACAAATGACTTGCTTCTTGCTTCAGACCAAGGCTGCATTTCATTGCTAGTATTATTTGATCTTAGTGGTGCATTCAACACTATATGACACACTCATAGATCGATTACAAAACTATACTGGTATTCAAGGGCAGGCTTTAAGATGGTTCCCCTTCAGGAACTCAAGCTGCGTCCGAAGATGCTTAGGGAATGCCTTCAGCGTGACCGCGCTCTGAATCATCTGTACAATCAGTCCAATGGAAGGGCGAGGCGTCACGGGCAGGTGACGTCACGACCAGGAAGCTATAAAGGCACGTGCGGCAGAGCCGGCTTCAGCTTTCTTTCATTCAGCAAGTGCTCTGTGTCTGTCAGTCCGATATTTGTTTTGTGGTCTTATTTGGTGTTGTTTGTCAAGATAAAGCACTATGTCCAAGGCCACAAGTAAATCAAAGCATAAGGGCGATCTCGGATTACGCTTCAGGCTGTGTGTTCCTCCCTGCTCTCGCTACAATCACGAGCGGGGATACACACAGTTTGTGCGTGGTCTGCCTGGGCGCGAAGCATGCGGATTCGGCTCTCGAGGGAGCCAACTGCTCACAATGTGAGCGGCTTCCGCTATGCACGCTTCGCTCCCGGAAGGCTCTCTTCGAGAAGGGAGCCTTTGCGAGTATTCCTCACGGTGCTGGCCCTGCGGCTGCCGAGGCAGAGCGGCAGCTGCACTCGTGGGGCTCGCACATGGATCAGATGGAGGGGATGAAGACGGGCGAGCCCATCAGATCCAGCGTCCGCTCTCTGTGTTCGGAAGCCCGCCCCGCGGCTTCTTCCCCCAGAGAGAGGGCTCGACGCTCCGCTTGTCTTGAGGTGGACATGAAAGACGTCGATGAGATTTGTAAAACTGCAGTGTTTGCACAAACATATTATGAATGACGACATCATAATATTCGCGCTGTCAGCTCTAAGATAAAGGGCTGATTGTGCTCCTCCCCGCCGTAAGATCTCGCGGTTCCGGTCCGCCACTGCTGAGGCATGGCGGCGAGTGAGATCGCGGGGATCGCAACATGGATCTGGCAGATGGGTTGGAGACGGGTTCACCCTATCTCCACCTGCATTCCCCAGATCTAGCTCTCTCGCTCGGGGCTGGAAGCCCGCGGTTCTTCCCCTTTGAGTGAGAGCTAGCCGTTGCAGTGCGCGTTGCCGAGGCGACCGCGTGCATTACGTCATTCTCATTCTTATTATGAATCCTTTTCATATCAGACCGTGTTCACTCGTCTGGTTGTCTTTCTGCATTTAATTTTTGAGGAATTAAATGATGTATTCATCTAACTAGGAGAAGTTAGTTGTGTATATATGTATACACATACATGTATGTGTATATAGGAGCCTCTTGGGACTTTCCTCGAGTGAGAGCACAATGCTTTACCTTTATTCCTCTGAGGAGGTTGAGGTGACCAGCAGGGGCTGCTGGGCGGAGCAGCGCCAACCGTGTTCCAGCTCCTCATTTAGGGAGCATCACCTCTCGTACTCCCGATAATATTGGAGTCAGAGTCGCGCTCCCGGGCCAAAGGCTTCTAGCAGAAGGCTGATCTGCGGATCGTCATTCTCGCTGGATAGTCTTTGGCTAAAACGTCCTGCTGCCTATGACCCAGGACTTCTGAGGGCCGGCCCCTCTGGGGAAGAGTGGCGTACATCGCATTACACGGTGCCCGTCTCTCCTCAGTGCCCTTGGAAGATCGGTCTGCCAACCCTGCCGTGTTCCAGGGCGCAGCGGTCTCCAGCGAGCGCTTCTCTCAATTACTTCTGCCCGGAAATGTAGCGGAAGAGCAGCTAGTTCGGCCATCTCCTGCCGGTGTGCTGTTCCAGGACACCGAGCTAGCAGCTCTAAGCACACCATAGGTCAGTCTCGAGAGACTGGTTCCCTCAGTAGGCACTTGGCGGTGAGGGAACCCCTGCTAAGCGTGTCTCATTGGGTCTTGCCTGAGCAGGCTCTGGTTCTATCAGTCTAGTCTTCCTATAAATGATGCGGGTCTGAGGACCGTCGTCTCAATAGGAGACTTCAGCTGAGGCAGTCCTGATGCTATGGTCCAGGACTCATGAGGGCAGGCCCCTCTGGGGAAGTTCGGCGTACACCGCGGTACACGGTGCCCGTCTTTCCTCAGTGCCCTCGGGAGATCGGTCTGCCAACCCTGCCAGTGTTCCAGGGCGCAGCGGTCTCCAGCGAGCACTTCTCTCAGTTACTTCCGTCCGGAAACATAGCGGAACTGAGAAGCTCGCCACCCCTTCGGGGGTCTCAAGAGCAGCTAGTTCGGCCATCTCCTGCCCGTGTGCCGTTCCAGGACACCGAGCTAGCCACTCTGGGTACACCAGAAGCCAGTCTCGAGAGACTGTTTTCCTTAGTAGACTATTTGGCTATTGCCAAATGTGTCTCCATGGGTCCTGGAGAGACCTACAGAATAGAGAGGCTACAGAATCCAGTTTGGTTCTCCTCCGCCTCAATTCAACGGGGTGAATCCCACTCAGGTGGGCCCTGAGCAGGCTCTGGTAAGGGAACGAGAAGTAGAGTACTCTCTTGAGGAAGGAGGCCATCGAGGTGGTCCCTCCTCACGAAAGAGAGTCCGGGTTCTACAGCCAGTACCTCATAGTTCCCAAGAAGGATGGAGGATTGCGTCCCATTTTAGATCTGCATCAGTTGATCCGCTCAGTCAGCAGACTGAAGTTCAAGATGCTCAAAGTATCTCAGATCAAGTCCGAGGACTGGTTTGTCACGTTAGATCTAAAAGACGCATACTTCCACGTCTCCATCCTTCCCACTCTCAGGAAGTCCCTGCGGTTTGCTTTTGGGGGCAAAGCTTACCAATATCGGGTTCTTCCCTTTGGCCTTGCACTCTCACCCCACACTTTTACATCAACGATTGGTTGATTCTAGCTCAATTGGAGCAGCTGGCGATTCGACATCGAAGTGTCGTTCTCGCGCACTTGAAAGAGCTGGGGTTGAGACTGAACACCAAGTAAAGTGTGCTTTCTCCAGTACAGAGAACCACTTATCTAGGTGTAGTGTGGGATCCGACCACAATGCAGGCATGCATTCCCCTGCTCGGATTGTGTCGATCCTCATGTCAGTCAAGAGAGCGAAAGAAGGCCAGTCACTCACTAGCAGTTTCAGAGACTGCTGGGTCTGAGGGCAGCTGCATCCAATGTGATACTTTTTGGCCTGCTGTACATGAGACCCCTACAGTGGTGGCTCAAGACCAAGGGATTTTCCCAGAGGGGAATCCACTTCGCATGATCAGGGTCTCTCAACGGTGTGTGCGAGCCCTAGACATGTGGAGGAAACCTTGGTTTTTAAATCAGGGCCCGGTGCTGGGAGCTCCGTGTCGCCAGTTATCGTTAGCGACGGACGCGTCTCTCACCGGTTGGGGAGCGGTCATGAGTGGCCACCCTGCCCGCGGTCTGTGGAGTGGCCACCATCTGACATGGCATATCAATTGGCTGGAGATGCTGGCCGTGTTTCGAGCACTCGAACACTTCCTCCCAGACCTAAGAGGTCACCACGTGTTGGTGCGCAACGACAACACGTCGGTGGTCTCGTACGTAAACCACCAGGGAGGTCTGCGGTCGCGACCCTTATACAAGCTGGCGCACCAGATCCTTGTGTGGTCCCAGGGCAAACTCCTCTCATTAAGAGCAGTGCACATTCCTGGGCATCTCAATTTGGGAGCAGACGTTCTGTCGAGACAGAGGCCGAGGCCCGGGGAATGGATGCTTCACCCCGAGGTGGTGAAGCAGATATGGAGAGTTTTTGGCCAGGTGGACCTGTTTGCGACTATAAAGTCAGCTCAATGTCCCCTCTGGTTCTCTCTGACTCCTCCAGCTCCTCTGGGACTGGATGCTATGGTGCAGACTTGGCCGAGGCTTCGTCTGTACGCTTTTACCCCTATCGCTCTGCTCCCGGGAGTTCTGGCGAGAGTGGGCCGGGACGAGGTCAGTCTACTACTGGTAGCGCCGCTCTGGCCGGACCGAGTATGGTTCTCAGACCTGATTTCTCTCCTCGATGGCACTCCATGGGAGATTCCCGTCAGGAGAGATCTCCTCTCATAGGCGGGGGGCACTATCGTCCACCCTCACCCGGAGCTGTGGAAGCTGTGGGTGTGGCCACTGAGGGGGCACAACTCATAGCTTCCGGTCTCTCAACCGAGGTTGTCGAGACCATCCTCCAATCCAGAGCTCCTTCTACGAGGAAACTGTATGCCCTGAAGTGGACACTCTTCACTTCATGGTGCGGAGACCGCCAGCTCAACCCAGTTAACTGCCCGGTTGGTACAGTTCTGGAGTTTCTGCAGGCCAGTCTCTCCGCAAGGTTAACCCACTCCATCATTAAGGTGGACGTGGCGGCCATTGCGGCCTACCGCGTTCCTGTCTGTGGTCAGTCAGTGGGTAGACACCCCCTAGTTACACGTTTCCTCTGCGGTGCACTGAGGCTTCTGTCCTCCTCCCTTCAGAGAACTGGGCACGTACATCCACAGAGCTGCCCTGTGGAGAAAGGTGCAATGGTCCTCCTAAGAGGGGTCTTCCTGCTACTAAGCAGACCCTCAGTAGGTGGATAGTGGATGCTATTAATATTGCCTATGAGTCCTCTCAGCTCCCCTCGCCAATGGGAGTCAGAGCTCACTCAACCCGAGGTGTGGCGGCCTCCAAGGCCTTCCTAGCAGGTGTGTCTATGCAGGACATCTGCAATGCTGCTGGGTGGTCCACGGCCCTCACTTTTGTACGGTTTTTCTTGCTTCATTCCTAGAAGCTACAGCCGGCTCTGCCGCACGTGCCTTTATAGCTTCCTGGTCATGATGTCACCCGCCCGTGACGCCTTGCCCTTCCATTGGACTGATTGTACAGATGATTCAGAGCGTACAGATGATTCCCTAAGCGTCTTCGGATGCAGCGTCTCGTTCCCTTCGGGGAACCATGGTTACATACGTAACGTGAGACGTTTAGATCCTACCTGTCCGATCGCTACCACTTTGTTCATTTAAATGGGGAGTCATCTCAATTATCACCAGTAAAGTATGGAGTACCACAAGGATCTGTCCTAGGTCCTCTGCTATTTTCAATACACATGTTGCCCCTTAGTAATATTATTAGAAAATACGGGATTAGTTTTCATTGTTATGCTGATGATACTCAACTATATATCTCAACAAGACCAGATGAAACTTCTCAACTATCTAAGCTAATATATTGTGTAAAAAATGTAAAAGATTGGATGACCAATAATTTCCTCCTATTCAATTCAGATAAGACAGATATATTACTCTTGGATTAAACTAGACAGATGTACTGTTACGTCCTCTAAAGTAAAAAATCTGGGTGTTATATTAGAAAGCAACTTGTCCTTTGAAAATCATATTTCCCATGTTACAAAAACAGCATTCTTCCATCTTAGAAACATTGCCAAGCTTTGAAACATGCTACCTGTTTCTGATGCAGAAAAGCTAGTTCATGCATTCATGACCTCTAGACTGGACTATTGTAATGCACTGCTAGCTGGTTGTCCTGCATCTTCAATAAACAAGCTACAGATAGTCCAAAATGCAGCGGCTAGAGTTCTTACCAGGTCAAGAAAATATGATCATATTACCCCAATTGTACAGTCTCTGCACTGGCTACCTATTCAGTTCCGTATCATTTACAAAATACTATTACTTGCCTATAAGGCCCTAAATGGTTTAGCTCCTGCATACCTAACTCGTCTTCTACCACGCTACAATCCAACCTGCTCCCTAAGGTCACAAAACTCTGGAATTTTGGTAGTACCTAGGATAGCAAAGTCCACTAAAGGAGGTAGAGCTTTTGCACATTTGGCTCCCAAACTCTGGAATAGCCTTCCTGATAACGTTCGGGGTTCAGACACAGTCTCTCTGTTTAAATCTAGATTAAAGACACATCTCTTTAGCCAAGCATTCACATAATGCATTTTATAATCTTGTACTGCAGTTATATCTGATCAAATGTACATTATTATTATTATTCTTTAGCTTGGGTTGAACAAATAATTTTCGCTTAGATGGAACAGCAGTTACGTTAATTATGTCTCTATTTGTTTCTGTTTCTGTCACAGGATTAACATCCCGCGGTAACTAGGAATTACAGAAGCTTCAGTCTGGATCAAACCCTTAAATGATCTGAGATGACCGAACACCTGAGAAAAGATAATGCCAACCCCTCAGAGGACCTCAGAGGATGCCAATGCTCAGACAACATACAGAATTACCAAATTTTGCCATAAGTTAAATATATTAAGGTTCTGCAATATATAAATATATTGTGGAAACTTAATTTCCTGTAGAGCTGCTTTGCAACGATTTGTATCGTAAAAAGCGCTATACAAATAAACTTGAACTTGAACTTGAATGATTTGAATTGTGAGAAAAGTGATATACAAATAAACTTGAATTGATTTGAAAATGATTAATCAGTGCATGCTATTTCAGCAACCAACATTGTTTTAGTAATATTTTAATAATTTTGCTTTACCACTATCACAACTTTGCTTTTTTTGTCCACATCCTGCGTACCAATATGACTACAAAGGCCTGGCAAGACTAAATATGTATTCATAGTTGCTGTTGTTATTAATCTTAAAGTGGATGTGTTGAGGACAGATCCTCTGCTGCTGGTGTGACTTGAGCCGGTCAGATACTCACAGCTCTTCTGAAATTATTCAGTATTCAGTGTTAGTCAGCGGGTGATTCGCTACTTGTTGTGTTGAGTGCTTGAAGTGGCTAACATCCACAGATTTGTTCTTGTGCACCAGCAGCTCGTTTAACTTCATGTTACTCTCTTGCATTTTCTAGTTCAGATACTAGACATGTGGTTTTCATGAAAATCATTACATGACTGATGATGAAACTTATTCTCTTCAAGGCAAACTCTTATTTGAGATTCGAATGAAATTGCTGACTACCTGAGATTGTTGTAAAGTGGCATAGATAATGAATAATACAGCGAAACCCAAGTGTGAATAATTCCTATCACTTCCTGTCTCTGTCTCACAGTCATATCATCACAAAGACAAAAACACAACATGAAAAAAGAACACGTATTATCAACAGGTGCAATCATTTACTGTATATCTAGGCCATTTTAAAAAAATGCATTCTGTATCCTTAGACAATATTATAAAAAATTACTGTTTTTATATACATGTATAGTGATTGTTTTCTCATTTATGAATGGTTAGCAAAAGAGCACAAAGCATTTGTTTTGTCCACAAATTGTCTACGACGTTGAACTTGTTGTGAGTCTGATTTTAAAGGCAAAGCTCAGACCCATAAGAATAATGCTGCACTGCAAAGAGCTCATTCCAACAATCTATTTATTGAATTTATTAATCCTAATATTAGCATTTACTAATACAATCACATGTTGTATCTTGTAGCTTTTCCATCTGCATCACGTGGTTGCTCAAATCTATGATGTGTTCAGATGCACATCTGTAAGTGGTTAGGATCAGACAGAAAATCCTATCTCAAGCCTGTTTTCTTGTTTGCAAGTGTGCAGCGATATTCAATCTATGTGAGATGAGTAAAAAATCTAAATTACATTGCGACAGTGTAATCACAGTCTTAATCAGATAAAGCCACACACTTTGATCAGTGTAAAACTGTAAAAACTTCAGGCTAATGCATCATTTACAGATCATTTAGTTATAAAACAACTACCACAAAAACACCCCAAACTCTACAGTGCTGTTCTTATAAACCTGCTGCTTGAATACACCGTGAAAGGCTCCACTATCAGACACATGACCTGTAAGCACGGCTCTGGAGCTTTTGTTGCTAATGCTAACCCATCTGAGGTCAGAGAGCAGTCTGTTTGTTTGGTGTGAAAGCTGTTTTCTTGAACACATGTGTGCAGCACACTGGAACCGATGCGTTGGATATGCTTTATGTGGACTAAAGTTCTCAATCTAGTCTAACTGCAGCTAATTGATTTCTCGCAGCTGCTTGTCTCAGAAACTGTCTTTATTGAGCAGAAGTCTTGGCTTCTCTGCCATTGATCTGTGTGTGTTTGGGTTTAGAAGCAGTACAATCAAAATCAAGAATGAAAGTGGAAGCTGCGTCTTCTGCTCCAGAGTCATTTCCTCGCTAGCGATTGATGAAAACCAACCAAAGCAGACGTAGCACAGTTTGGTCCCAGTAAAACAACAGACCTGGAGACGCTGGGGTAGAGTTTCATCTGAACCTCATTCTGTTAACATCTGTGTGTCACTAGTGTCTGGCGGTGAGGACGCTGGTGAACAGAACTTTTACTGATAGTAACGTTTATGAATAGAATTCACGGATCTCATTCTATTTTGTTGATATATTCCACACATCGGCTCTCGTTGGGCTCATGTTCAGTTTAGTGAACGACTCAGTGCCTGAGAATTCAAGCAAAAATTATGAAAGAGAGCAAGTAAGTCAAGACTGTACAGACAGAAGTCTGGCCTAATGTTACGTTATACTTCCCGAGCATTCCAATACGCAAATATTTTCATAACAACTGCCACTTAAAACGAAGTGAGTTATCAACATAACTGATATTCAAAAAGGTAAGCAAGTGCTGCTTTGTTTACGTTCTGTGTATCTAGTCGCAGTTGTTGCGAGCCAACAACACCGTTGGCTTTCTCCGGCATTAGCTCTAGGTGTGTCCCAGCCCTAATGTCCATTTCCAAAGGAGGAATCATTAAGCCATTTCCCCAATGGACAGCTGGCAATTTGTTGTGAGTAGCTTTTATTAATATATTAAGCTTTGATGAAACAACTACATACGCTGAGCGATTCACTTCTCCGTCTTGCACTGCAGTATCTGACAGATAACTCCAGTAACTCAGTAACTCCACTCACACTGTAGCCACTCCGAAGAGTCGCTGCTCATTTGTGTAGAGTTGAACATTTCTCAAATCTGTCATGTCGCCGGACACGTCCACATGCTGTCAACAACAGTCAGTGTCGCTCAGATCGCCGGAAGTCGTGGGCTCTCTATTAAAATGCATGAGATCTTGTTGCTTCATTTCATTGGCACTGTGAACTGAGCTTAAAAAGATGCTGGCTAACTAACAAAAACTGTTACTTACAACTCGACGCAAAGGGAATATACAGTACGTGTATAAGGTCATGCACTGAAGTGAAATCTATGACATAGCATTTGCTCTCCTTGTTACAGATTTCTCTCGCTGCAGGTCTGGTGTGGCAGCACTGCACCAAACTCCACGCCGCTCTGATGGAAGTGCCACATAAGGATTGCCAAGGTGCTCACATGGCCCTGAGGGGCCAAAGCACAACAGCAGCATCAGTCTTGAGTGACACTTTGTCTCAGAGACGGCCTCACAGAAGAGTCTGGGAATAAGGGCGGGAGCAGAGCTCGGCCCATCTGCACACCATCTCAATGCACACAGTCTCAGCGGACGAATACTGGAAAACAAACAAGAACTCATTTAATGCTTCACTAACCTCTCTTAGTGACACCAGCAATCCTGCACTTTTTCTGTCTAACCATTCTCTTACCCTGAATCAATGACATAGTGCATATATATATATATATATATATATATATATATATATATATATATATATATATATATATATATATATATTATACAATTATACAATTATATAAAATTATATAAACTGGTGGTTTAGTACGTATTGAAACAAACAATACAATCACTACACATATCACAGTGTCTTAGCCAAGATGTTGCAGTCACATAATGTTTAATAAGCATTTTCTAATGCAACTGATTACAGTTTAAGCATAGAAAGATATAAAGAGCAAATAGAGCTGGTTAAAATCACTTATTCGGAAACTTAAGTGTCTCTCAAGGAAAAACGTAAGATAATAATGTGAACTTGAGCCTCTGTTCTTCATGTTTACAGTAACTGACCCACAGACAGTGAGAGTATCAACTGCTCAGTGTTTAACAGCTGAAAGATAATTAGTGTCTGCAATTTGAAGCTATTGATATATCTATCATAGTTTATGTTTATTTCTTTCAGTCTTAAAGAAATCATCAGCACATCTATACTGTTCTTCTCTAAAATGATGTTTTGCATAAATGTTGACTAGAACCAAACAATGTGTGCACATTTATATAAAGAAAATAATGAGCAAATGAGCATAATGATAGATGGAAACACACTAACTTATGTGTACTACAGTGGGAAACAATAATTTGGCATACTGTAGGGTCATTTCCACAAACTACACGGGTGTTTCTTGAACTAGGGTCAGAAGATGTAAATGGCTATGGCAGGTTCAGTAATTCACGCTTCACAAGCTCGGTCACTCTTGAGTCGACGCGTGGATCAGAAACAGGCCTCACGCTAGCGCTCCGCTCATCATCTCACTCGCAGGTAAGTGCCCTCAGCCTGGCCAACAAGAAACGGATAAATGTGTGTACAAACCATCAGCCAATATCCCAGCAGGCTCTGGGAAGAAGAGTGAGCCGCTTCATTTACCACATTCTTCCTTCGGCTTTGAGACAGAGTCTCATGCTGGGAAACACTCGTCTCTCCTGTGCCTGTTAACACAACTGAGATTCCAAGCATATAAATTGGTTTACTTCGACTCTTAACAACACTGGAAAGATGATTTCATCATTATTTTATGACAACATCCCTGTTTTCATCCATTTAAAGTATCGCTATTATGCTAAAGTTTCTTCATTTTGTTTTGGAGGCCTCCTACAACAGGTTTACACTTTCATTTTCTCATAGTATATTTATCTCATATCTCAAAGACTCAGAAATTATTAGTTTGAAGATTCAGTCTCTCTAAACCCCTCCTTTACATGAGCCTACGCTACTCTGATTGGCCAGATGGAGCAGTCTGTTCTGATTGGTCTACTGCTTACAGCACATGACAGAAAAGAAACGCCCGTTACGATATCTGACTGTTAGCTCTGGAGGCTTCTTAAACATCAAACATCATAATGACGTGATGATGGTGTTGATTTAACCATATCAATTTGAGTTCGAGTCAGTATAAAATATGTTCAACAATAATTAATCAGACACCCTCCACCTCCCCCAGCTCCACATGTCTAGATCTGCTATGAGCTAATGATCGGTGGAATTGTGGGTACTGTAGTTCTTCACAGTGTAAGCAGCAGCTGATAGTGTTTCTGGAGACACACCAAAAGTACACATTTCATTTGTCTCCATTATTTGACCCTTACATTTCAGGGCTGCATCTGAAATCACATACTTCCCTACTAAATAGTAAGAGAAAAACGGTGTGTGACAGAAGAAGTACGTCTGAATTCACAGTAGGAAAAAAACCCCAGATGACCTACTACATCTGGCTTTATTCTGATAGACTCTTTACTGTCCCATGAGGCCATGGGAGAGGATTTATGAATGACAGTGATGCAACGCAACTGATGCTGGTATATCACAAAATATGACTGATGTAATATGTCCAGATCACATTAATACTACACAAATGAAGTAAGTATTCAAAATAAGTTCACTTTATAGTTTCCATATAGGTATTTATTCACTTTTGGTAAGACTATTATATTTGATTGCACTGTGCTCATTTTCATTTACTGTATATAGTTTACACACATTCACTTTACACACTTTTACTTATTCATCTAAATCTTGTACTGTCAACCGGCTCACATTATTAAGCAAGCGCAAATATTTACAGCATCTAATAAATACTTTTTCTATCATGTAATTAAATTCATTATTCATATTGCCAAATAAGCTATTCGGTCACATTCCTAGTGCCGTAGAGACAGTTCCAAAGACCCAGTTAACTGAGAAAATATAGAAACGGAATATAGGCACGTGTTCTGTAAGGCATGTGAAGCATTAAAAACCCTGCTCTGTGTTGTTTACTTCTGTTGACAATGGCCTTTCAATCCCAGTGGCTCATTGTAAACAGCAGTGGGACGATAGAGTGGCCCGGCCGGGTAACCCGTGTGACTCAGCGGCCTCAGGGAGCTCAGATGATTCAATCATCCTGTTCCACCTCCACAGCAGCATGATGGAGAGATGTCAGCCCAGGTCTCAGCTGCATTTGTTTGCGTGTCTAGATTTAATTTATCACCTGTTCACGGTCTACTGTGGATGGCCTGTGCAGGGGCGAAACAGCCACTGATACTGAGACACAAAACAGCCCCTGACGACAGTATACCCCTACATGGAAAAACTTAATTAATATTATACATTTATTAAAATTATAAACTTAAGGAATATTATTAATTAATCATAACTCCTTATAATTAATTATAATATTTGGATAAGTTAAAAGAATTAGCTTGATAAAGAAAAAAAAAAATTTACAGTACAATCAATTGACCAGGTCGTCTAGTGAACGCTCAGTATTGATTATTTATGAATTCAAAGAAATCTTAATTTCCAGGGTAAGATAAATACCCTTTTTTAACCCTTTAGGCGCCAAGGTTTTTTGGAAAAAATGCTGGATTTTGACATCAAGATTTCAAAAGCTTGTGGCTTGAAATGGCTTAAAGATAGAGATCTACTGTAAATTAGAAAAATGTTGGGCATGACCGAAAGTTTATGTGGGGTGTAAATATACTTATCTAATTTGCATATTATGACGTCATCAGGGGCGGCCCTCTTGAATTTCATAATATTTAGGAAATAGTAGATATTGAATTGGTTTGATTTTTTTGTTTGTTTTTTTTTTTGTCTTTTTCTCCTTATTCCAAATGATCAGAAAAGATGAAACCAACAATAAAACAGGAGAAAGTACTAAATTATTACTATATTACTATTCTATATAGTAGTAAAACGCATGTGAACAGTAGCCTACTTTTTGATCAGTTCATCAGTAATATTCAGGAAATAATAGATATTGAATGGATGTTTGAACTTATTTGCATGTTGTTGTTATTTTTTGTCTTTTTATCCTCATTCCAAATGATCAGGAAAAGAGGAAATCAACAGTAAAACAGGAGAAAGTAGTAAATTATTACTATATTACTGTGCCATAGTAAAATACATGTGCCTATTTTTTGATCAGTTGACCAGCTATCTGCCCAATCAGGTATCTATGTGACAGTTTATAGTTCTTGAGAGAATGGTAGCTCTCATTGCATGGAACAGCGCACAGACCTGCCCCAAACTGACTGCACCTGTACTGTCTGCCGGCGGCCCTTGGAGCGCGCGCGATCAGAACAAACAGCGCAATCTGGCCGATTATCAGAGAGCAACAGCTCTCCTATGGACACTACGACCACGTCCACCCCTGCCACCCCCATCCCCGTTGGGCAAAGTGTTGAAATGATCACTTGTTTGTGCTTTGTGAACGATCGCGCCTTGCGCGCAGCACCGTTGCACGGAAAAGATGTACCGGGAGAAGCGCGAACATTAGACAGCCGATCGTCATTTCCAAAAGGCAAATATTCCCCTTCAGAGTCAGAATCGGCGAATGACTTTTGCAACACATCCTCACAGTACAACTTTTTATTAGCCGATTGGCGATTTTCTCTCACAAATCTCACAATTTACTCAGATGCTATGAACTGAATTGCTTCCGCATCAATGACACGATAGCTCACTTACTCTGCTATTTCCTCGAACAATTTTGGTCTAGAATCGAAGTACTACATGTCTGCCATCTAGTGGAAGGGAATACAAATGAGCCATTACACCAGATTAGGAACTACAGCCCATTTCATGAAGTATGACGTCTTGTCGCAATTTTGCGACTTTGGCGCTTAGACGGTTAAGGTACAGTACTACTCAGAGCATGTAACAAGATCGAAATCGTTAAATTGACTTTGTTGCAAGCAGGGAATCAGAAACAAATACTAATATGTATTGTGCACAAAGTTTTATTAACTAAATCACAAAGACATAACTAGACTGAACAAACACATACATATATACACACACACGTCACACATACATGGTACATGGGAAGGGTAAGTGAGACTGGATGAATGAAACCGGACAGAAACAGGAGAAATTAGGCTGAGTTGACCATCTGAAAAAACCATCAGTCTCTAATTCAAAGCACAGTATACAATAGTTTACAACAAACCTCTGTGTGGTGAAAGGAACGATACTTGCATACTTGCATCTCTTGAAACTCTTTGTTCTTGACTCTGTTGGGGTTGAGAGAGTCCTCTCTCCTAAGTAAGCACATGGCTGGTGTAGCATCTGCTTATGATCCTTGATGGTCATTGTGGCTTTGTGTCTTAAGAGACCCCTTTTAGCCTTTGACATTGGCTAAATAATTCACAGACCTGGCCCCACATTCTACATTTATATGGTGCTTAATTGCCAGTGGTTGTCCCCCCACTGTCAGATGCTAAGCAGAATTGACTATCTGTTCTCTCCATCAGACTTCAAACACATTCCAAGAGAACTAAATGACCCTTGGTACCAGGCCTGGCTGACCAGCGGAATAACTCCACGAGTGCAACACACACACACAACACACTCGCATAGAGATATTTCCTTTACTTAGACCATAATTATTCAGTTACAAATGTATCTGGTATATGCATGTGTTGTTTGTGTGTTTCCTTATTATATTAGCCTAGTGACCACTCATTATTTGTATTAGTAAGCTGTTGTAAGAAGTGGTCTGAACGCACACATCTAACAACAGACATCCTGACGCCATATGGAATGGACATCTTTATCTCCTGGGACCAGAAAAACATATATTTTGGGTTTTTGAGAGCCCTTGTCATTTGGAGAAACTCCACAGAAACCCTCCCTAACTGCTAACTCCATTAAGTCGCAGTAATTCAACAAAAAAATATAGTGCAAGAAGACTTTTACGAGCACGTCCAGGCACGGACCCCTCCAGACCTCCAGGGAACTGACTTTATGACCTTGCTATCAGCACATTTCTGGGAATGCGCCTTTTCTGTGCGTTCTCTATCCAACAAAGAGAGAGCCACACCTTTGAATTAGAAACGAATGTTTTAAAGAACAAAAGTTATACTGGTTTCTTCTATTGAAACAAAAACACTATAGACAATATAGTTTATACATATTTTAATAATGTTGTTGGTTGTGACATTTATAAGCTTGGTGTGTTTTATTTTAAATCTATGGTAAATCTGTTTCCAGAATGTATAAAGTTTACCTGATGACGAGATGTCAGGTCACATGCGCGATGTGTTTATTTAGAATTTAGGATCTTTTAATCGATGCATTTAACCGAGTAATATCCTTTGTATTCATATGTATTTTTGGCTATGCAAAGTTACGTGGTCTTTGGTGTCAAACGAACGTTAATTTCATGAATAATATTATGGTGAATGAAATCTTATCTGTTTTCATTAATGCATATTTACAAGACGAATAGAAGTTTGCTGTTATAAGTTTTTATGTGATAAAATACTTGCGCAGATAATGTATGCAACACGAAACTGTGCAGGGGCGGGGCTCCGCCCACAGCTACACTTGCGATTGGATCAAACGCCCAACAGGAAAGAATCCGATTGGCCCAAGCGCCCGAAGGCAGATCCCAAATCGGCTCGCTTAAAACCAGATGCACAACCGTGTGTTGTGTTGGAGTTGAAAACTAAAAGGAGGCTCACGCACGCCTCGCTCGTCTCTCGTTCTGCTCACGCTGCAAAGCGCTTCTGGCCTCTAACATCACGGCGGAGGCATTGCACAGCGATCAAAGTTAAACCTCAAAGACACCAACATTTGACGCTAAGAGCTAACAAAGACTTCCTGAGAGCTTCATCGAGTCAGAACAAAGTCCTCCAACCACTGAAGAGTATCCGCGTCACACGACCTACCGAGCAGCCAATCCGCACGCGGTCCGTCTCGAATTCAACAAAGGACGGAATTCACCTGAGGAGAGACTCTTTGAACCGAAGGAAAGCCGAATTCAACCTAAAGAGAAACACGAACAGTAAGGCAAACAACTTTCTCTTGAAACCTGTTAAACTGGTGTTTATTTTTTAAGAAGTAAAGATAAGGGTTCTTGCGTGTGATTTTCCCTCAGGCTGAAATGAGCATTAAAACCTAAAACTCTCTCTCTTCACATACCAAACAACTCGTTCCTATCTGTGTGTATGTTTAAATCGTCTGTTTTGTGTTGTCTAGTCAGTAGTGTATTAGAGTCGTGAATAAACTTTGATTTTATTAAGAAATCTCTTGTCTGTGCTATGGATTTTGCATATCGTAATTATTTGCCAAAAAGATTGCGTTTTTTACCTAAGCTCATAAACCTGAGAACTAAGTTAACTAGTTGTTTATTTTGATCGTTGGCCGCGAGTAAAATAAACAAAATTGTTAAGAGATAACTTGCTGATATTAATGCTTGCTGGACAAGTCGTTAATAAGGTACAAGTTGGATGTTCTGATTAATATCCATTAATCATATGACATCACTCGTAAGAGTGGTTCCCTAAAGCTAAAATAAATAAAATAAATATTGGTAGGATTAATTTCTTACACTGTAAACACTAATTTTCAAGTGTACGAATGGATCTCTGGTTTAATATATGTTAGATGTCTCTTTCTTGATATCAAAATGATCTGCTCTTTATTTCTCAAACAATGATGTACACTATTTGAACGTGAAATAGATCATACTATTTTTACTGTACTGCGGGAAGAATTACACCGATCGAGCAGAACAGTCATAAAACATGCAAATGAGGTGTAAGTGAGACAAAGAAACACTTTCCCGCTGAAACTATGTGCCTTGCGATCGGTCAAACTGACCAAAAGTGGGGGTTACTGGATCCAGATAAAACTTCTCCCACACCCAAAGGGACTCTCTTCTCTTCACCTTCGGTGCCCTGAACAGGCACATCACCGTGGAAACCTCACGACTCCCCTTTCGGGGGGAGTCCGAGCTTCTGGCAGTTTTGAGTTCAGTAACTGAAGGTTTGTCTATGAGTGAAAGTTTTGTTTGTATGGGCATTGCGTGGGTTTCAGAAGGGTCCGTTCTTACGGCATGTACCATCTCACATATTTTGAACAATAAAACAGTCTTATCAGATGGTTGCCCTGGTAACTGAGCCATTTAGGGTGCTCTTTCGGGGGGAAGGGTCCATAGACCCTCACAGATGTTTGTTGAATGCGAGGTTTTTCTGGATTATTCATTAAATATAATGAATAAATGTGTGTCTGATTGGTCCAAATGCAACACTTGAGTACATTAAACAAATAAACAGGAGTAAAACTGACTGATTGGTAACTTTACAAGGAACTACAACAGAACATTATCGATAATTATAAAACAACAGTCATGTGGAATATATTTTGCATTAAAGCATTAAACGTGAAGAACAAACATGTTTGTGACAATTGCAGTTTCACTGAGCTCAAATGAACCTGTGCTTACAGTCTTCCACAATCATGAATGAATAAAAGGTGTCATATGCTATTTTTAAAGATCATTATTTTGTGTATTTGGTATAACAGAATAAATATGTTGACATGCTTTAATGTTCTTTTTCAAATACTGTACATTATTGTAGTTCCTCTATGCCCTGCCTTTTCTACAAAGCCCTTCCTTCCTACAAGCGCAGTCTGCTCTGATTGGCCAACTGACCCAGTGCATTGTGATTGTGACTTATAAACAGCTACATAACACTAAAGAAAAGAAGAAAACAAGAAATTACATCATATGACCCCTTTAATAGAGCAAAAAATCTAGTGTGGTCATACCTTTATTATACAAATCTGGCGATGATGCCAATACATCGTTTACTTTTGAAAGGGACAGTTTAACTGATTCACTGAAATTAATCAAAACTTCCACCTCTAGGACTGTTTTTGCTCCTGAAGTTTAAATCATGAAGATTAAAACATGTCTGTCTCAACAAAGACTGCCTTTGGGTAAGCAGCTGTTCACTGGTGCACGGCCCATTTTGGTCAAATTAAGTAAGCAGCAAGGTGCGTTTGTTTGCATTTTATTTTCTGATTTCAATGATCTCGTTATCATTCAACCCAGCTTCACTGTTTCACTGCTTTAGTAGGTGAGCTGACTTCTAATGGGCAGACAGACAAACAGAAGACACGATTCATTTTCAGTGAACCGATACGATCTCTGTCTCAGGCTGTGCTCTTGTACTGTATATTATAATTGTATATTATATTGTGAAAATTCCTTTTGTCCTGCGGCCTGTTCAGCCTGATTCTAGAGCAGACAGAGTAATAGTCATTCCGCTGCTATTCTGAAAATCTAAAGTCCTGTGCATCTGTGGCTGCGGAGCGTCTGAGGGCTTTCCATAGCACATTTGAAGCTACAGTACACTACAGTACTATCCAGTCATTAAGAAAAACTCACTAGCAAACACGTCTTCTGTGCCTGATGTCTGCGTGTGCAGTACAATACAAGTGTATCGTATACACAAATGCAGTACGTGTATTGTCGCTTTTGTGTTCATGAATCATGGTTTGCATCATCTGCTAATTCTTCTTCCATGAATGTTTGAATTTGATAAGTTTATTTACATTTTGCTGAAGTGCAATTAAATGCCATTGTAGTGGACAGCATCCAGAGGGGATGGAAACCCTCAAAGCCTCTTTACCCACAGTGATGTAGTAAAGTTTTACTATAGCAGGACTGGGTTTCTGTGGGCAAGACAAACACATGCTTGTTGCCTTCAAATAAGACACCACCACATTTCGGGGAGAATGAGGGGTTAACATTAGCACACAGTGAGCCCCAGTCACAGAAACTGCTTTTTTTCATCCTCGATCTAAGTCTAAGTTTGCTGTGTATAAACCATACAAAATGCTTGAAATGGTTATTGCACTACTATGTGCATGACTTTAACATTAAAACAAGGTGATCTTGCTTTTGTGGGAAAAAAGCAAACCTGTCCCAGCAGGTAAAAAAGAGCACTAGCAAGGGGAACATAGCATTAGCACTAGTCAGTCTTGTTAGTTTTTTTTTTTTTTGTCAGATTTTGGTTTCATCAACTAGCTAGTCAAATGTGTTCATTAAACTTTAAACATTACTGCTTGCTATGGCAATATGACAATATATATGTTGGCGATGATATAAAGTGTAAATCGATCGAACTTTTTCTATATCATTTATATATTGTCGTGGTTTGCAAATATATCTGTGGAGCTTTTAGTGGGCAGGAGCTATTGACATGTCAGAGCGATAAAGAAACATGGATGAATGAGTAATAAGCAGTTCCCTTCCAGGAACTCGAGCTGCGTCAACGACGCTACGGGAACGCCTTCAGCGTGACCGCGCTCTGAACTAGAGTGTAATCTGTCCAATGGATGGGCGAGACGTCATAGGCGGGTGACGTCACCGACCGGGAAGCATAAAAAACACGTGTGATGGAGCCAGCTTTTGCTTTTTGTCATTCAGCAACCGCTACTCTGTCTATGTATCTGTCGATTTGTGTTGTGAGTCTTATTTAGTGTTGTTTGTCCTGGCACAATCACTTGAAATAGGTTCTAGCAATATATGCAAGCACTGGGGCGATAGCAGATCGCATTACGGGCTGTGTGTTCCTCCCTGCACATGTTATATCACTGCTTGGGATACACGCAGTCTGTGTGTGGTCTGCTTGAGAGCAGAGCACGCAGATTCAGCTCTCGAGGGAGCTGACTGCCCGTTTTGTGAGCTTTTTTCATTGCTTATGCCTGCTCTCTGAAGGCTCTCTTTGAGAAAGAGAGCCTTCAGAGAGGAGTGAGTTTTCACTAGCGTTGAATGAAGATGGGTGAGCCCCTATCTTCTTCCCTTCCCTAGACCTGTCTTCCTCCGAGGAGGTGGACGCGTCAATGAAACAGTGTTTGCACAAGCATATTATGAATGAGAACGGCGCGCAGTCAGCTCAAAAAAAAAAAAAAAAAAAAGAAAAAGAAAAGGGGGCTGATTGTGCTTCTCCCCGCTGTACATCAGATTGCGGGGATCGCAACATGGATCTGGCGAACGGGTTGGAGACGGGTTCGCCCTATCTCCTCCTGCATTCCCCAGATCTAGCGCTCTCGCTCATGGAAGCCCGCGTGTGCGGTTCTTCCCCCTTTGAGTGAGAGCTCGCTGTTGCTGCGTGCGTTTCCCTCATTCATATCAGAGCGATGCCCCGGGTGGAACAGATGCTCGCGAGCTATCTGTCCCCTTGCGTGGCGTTGTCTCTGAAGGCTCGCGGCTGCAGGTCAGGCTGGTGCGTGTCTGCACACCATGGCAGTGTTACAGGCGCACCAAGCTGACGTACCTGCTTAGAGAGCTGGATGAGGGATGGGGCTCAATTTGACTGGAATATAAGCTGATCTCTGAGCTCCCTAGAAACGCTGTCTGTGGTCGACCCTATCTGACATGAAGGAGAAGATAGGGTCTTCCTCATGAATGCCCCGCTTGCGCGTTCTGGCCGGTTCGGCGACGTCGTCATTTCCGTCGTCGACAGGTACCAAGAGGCCTGTATACAGACGGCGGCGTTTCAGCGGTTTCTCCCTCGCTTATGTCTAGCTCAGGGGGCTGCTGGGCGGGAGCAGCCCTCGCCACGTGCCAGCCCCTCTTCAGAGAGGCACAAAACAGAGCGTGGCTACTCGTACCCCACCGAGGTGGGGCCGTGGTGGCAAACGCTCTGGGTCGGGGACCTCTAAGGCTAAGCCGGCTCTGCGGACCGTTCTTAAGTCTAAGGGGTCCTCGGCCAAGAAGCTCTACGAGCGTAAGGCTCCAGGCTTATGAGGGCAGACCCCTCTGGGGCAGAGCGGGTGTCCATCTCCCCCCAGTGCCCTCGGAAGACCAGTCTGCCAACCCTGCCGGGGTTCCAGGGCGCAGCTGGCTCCAGCAAGCAATGTTCTCAGGCTCTTCCGCCCCGAAGTGTAGCGGAGCTAAGAAGCTCGCCTCCCCTGTGGGGGTCTCTAGAGCTCCTGGTGCCAGCAGCTCTGAGTAAACCAGAGGCCAGTCTCGAAAGACTGGTTCCCTTAGTAGACCATTTAGGCAGCGTGGAAACTACTGCCAATGTGTCTCTTTGGGTCCTGCCTTGCAGAGTCTGGTTCTATCAGCCTGATCTTCCTAGGAATGACGCGGGTCTGAGGACCGTCGTTTATTAGGGGGCTTCGGCTGAGGCAGTCTTGATGCTATGGCCAGGACTTACGAGGGCAGACCCCTCTGGGGCAGAGCGGATTACACCTCATTATACGATGTCCGTCCCCCCTCCCAGTGCCCTCGGGAGACCAGTCTGCTAACCCTGCCAGAGTTCCAGGGCGCAGCTGGCTCCAGCGAGCGATGTTCTCAGTTTCTACCGTCCAAAGTGTAGCGGAGTTGAGAAGCTCACCACCCCTGCGGGGGTCTCTAGAGCTCCTGGTGCCAGCAGCTCTGAGTACATCAGAGGCCAGTCTCGAGAGACTGGTTCCCTTAGTAGACCATTTAGGCAGCGTGGAAACTACTGCCAAATGGATCTCATTGGGTCCTGCATACTGTAGAGAAAGGCCTTTGTATTCAGTTCGGCGCTCCGCCACCGCCTTTCACCGGGGTGATTCCCCCGTGCGTGGGCCCCCAGCAGGTTCTGATCATGGAACAGGAAGTAGACACTCTCTTGAGGAAGGAGGCCATCGAGGTGGTCCCTCCTCATGGAAGGGAGCCCGGGTTCTACAGCCGGTACTTCATTGTTCCAAAGAAGGATGGTAGATCTGCGTCAGTTGAACCGCTCAGTCATGTGACTGAAGTTCAGGGTGCTTACACTCTTCAGTCGTGTCTCAGGCCAAGTCTGAGGACTGGTTTGTCACGATAGATCTAAGGATGCATATTTCACATCTCCATCCTTCCCTCTCACGGGAGGTTCCTGAGGTTTGCTTTTGGGGGCAAAGCTTACCAATATCAGGTTCTTCTCGTTGGCCTTGCACTCTCACACCGCACTTTTACATCAACGATTGGTTGATTCTAGCTCGATCAGAGCAGGTGGCGATTCGGCATCGAGATGTCGTTCTCGCGCACATGAAGGGGTTGAGACTGAACGCCAAGAAAGTGTGCTTTCTCCAGTATAGAGAACCACTTATCTAGGCGTGGTTTGGGATTCGACCACGATGCAGGCACATATGTCTCCTGCTCGGATCGAGTTGATCCTCACCTCAGTTAAGAGAGTGAAAGAGGGCCAGTCACTCACTGTCAAGGAGTTTCAGAACTGCTGGAGCTCATGGCAGCTGCGTCCAACGTGATACCTTTTGGCCTGCTGTACATGAGGCCCCTACAGTGGTGGCTCAAGACCAAGGGGTTCTCCCCGAGGGGAAACCCGCTTCGCATGATCAAGGTCACACGGCGATGCCTACGTGCCTTAGACATGTGGAGCCAAGCTTGGTTCTTGTCTCAGGGCCCGGTGCTGGGAGCTCCTTGTCGCCGCGTAATGCTAACGACGGACGCATCCCTCATCAGTTGGGGAGCGGTCGCCACCTAGTGTGGCATATCAATTGTTTGGGAATGTTGGCCGCGTTTCGTGCACTCAAGCACTTTCTCCCAGACCTAAGAGATCACCATGTGTTGGTGCGAACCGACAGCACAGCGGTGGTCTCTTACATCAACCACCGGGGAGGTCTGCATTCACGCCCTTTATACGGCTGGCGCATCAGATCCTCGAGTGGTCCCAGACTAACTTCGCTCGCTGAGAGCCGTACTATCCCTGCGTATTTCAGGGAGCAGACATCCTGTCGAGACAGGGGCCAAGGCCCGGGGAATGGATGCTTCACCCTTGGTGGTGAAGCAGATATGGAGGTTTTTGGCTTTGCGACTCAAGAGTCAGTGCTATGCCCCTCTAGTTCCTCCAGCTGCTCTGGACTGGACGCTATGATACAGACCTGGCCAAGGCTTCTTCTGTACGTTTTTCCCCAATCGCTCTGCTCCCGGGAGTTCTGGCGAGAGTGCGCTAGGACGAGGTCAGCCTACTTTCGGTAGCACCGTTCTGGCTGGGCCGAGTATGATTCTCGGACCTGATTTCTCTCCTCGATGGCTCTCCGTGGGAGATTCCCATCAGGAGAGATCTCCTCTCACAGGCGGGGGGCACTTTCCTTCACCCCCGCCCGGAGTTGGGGAAGCTGTGGCTGTGGCCTCTGAGGGGCTTCTGTTCTCTCAACCGAGGTTGCTGAGACCATCTTCTGATCCAGAGCTCCCTCTACGAGGAAATTGTATGCCCTGAAGTGAAAATTTTTCACTTCTTGGTGCGGAGACCGCTACCTTGACCCAGTTAACTGCCCGGTTGGTACAGTGCTGGAGTTCCTGCAGGCCCGTTTCTCCGCAGGGGTTACTCACTCCACTCTGAAGGTTTACGTGGCGGCTTTATCGGCCTACCATGCCCTTCTCGGTGGCCTTACAGTGGGTCGACACACCCTGGTTACTTGTTTCCTCCACGGTGCGCTGAGGCCTCCAGTATGATCCCGTATCCCTACGTGGGACCTGGCTGTGGTTTTAGAAGCTCTCTGTACCTCTATTCGAGCCTATTGAAGAGATTTTTGATCGCATTCTCACTTTGAGACTTCCTTCCTTTGGTGATATCTTCTCTTAAGAGAGTGGGGATTTGCAGGCCCTTCATGGCCCCTTCTTATCTCGTCTTTGCCCCTGGTCTGGCCAAAGCGTTTATCTACCCTCGAGCAGGTTATTTCCTAGATCCCCTCTTCTATACCACGGCCTGTCGTGCTACAGGCCTTCAGTCCTCCTCCCTTTGGGGAGCCCGGCCAGAAGCTTAATTGTATGTGCCAAGGAGTATGGCGACCTCCTAGGCCTTTCTGGCAGAGGTTTCGATGCAGGATATCTGAAATGCTGTGGGTTGGTCCACGCCCCTCACCTTTGTTCGGTTCTATGACCTTGATCTTAGGGCCACTCCGGGCTCTTCTGTTCTTTCGCCCTCGTAATGCTCCTGAGGGATACACACAGGGCAGGGACTTGGAAGTCTGGTGGCGTTGGCATCTCGTTCCCATAGCGTCGTCGACGCAGCTCGAGTTCCTGGAAGGGAACGTCTCAGGATACGTATGTAACCCCGGTTCCCTGAAGGGAACGAGACACTGCGTCTCGAGGCCATACTTCCTGAACTGGACTTTGGGAATCAATCATGCTTAAGCACAGATCAGATCTCCTAGTGTGAGAACATCTTAAATCTAAGAGAATAGCAGATAGCACACCACAACTATAACCATAACAGCACAAAAAATGATGAATGATAAAAACACTGACAGCCAATCGGAATGATTTCTGCTTTAAAGAGCTTGAGCATTTAAAGTGACAGATGACACAACTCCATTGTATAATTAGAATACACTAATATAATGTACACTATATTTCCAAAAGTATTGGGTCACCTCCTTCTAATGAACAGGTTTGACTACTTTAGTAATTTCTATGAGTACAAATCTTAATGTTAGGGAATTTTGTTCTTCTAATTTTATAGCAACAGTTTGGACAGGAGCCTTTTCTATTCTAACATGACAGTGCCTCTGTGTACCATTAAAAGTACCAATGGCAAGTACCATTAAAAAAAGGATATTTTATATCTGAGAAACTAATTGTTATTGTTTAGCACAATATTAAATCTATTTGTGAACATTAAACATTCTTAGATGTGTAGCATTCATCATGTTGTCGTTTGGGAAAAACCCAACTAAATGCGTTTAGGTTTGTCACAATAACACGCTAACTAATGCAAAAAAGAAGCTTTAGGCCTACTTACTCATCAGATCGATCAATCTCTTCTGGATGAACTCTCCTCTTGTTCTGAGGTAAATCCAGCCTTTACTCGCGGCTTCTTCCAGAAACGAACAGTAGCAGAGATGAACAGAGTCTCGTGACTGTTTGTTTGTTGTTGGGCGTCTCCAAGCGCGCGGGTCACGTGGTTATTTACATGTGAACACGAGGGGGCGGGATCTCATTAGAAATAATGAGTTAGACTGGACAGACAGAACATCGTGTCGGTTTCATACGGATTACTTTATCACAGAACATTTGTTTTCGACAACACTTACTTCAGTTGAAAGCAGACACTTTAGGCTTTCTATAGAGATAACTCCCATGTTTCTCTGTTTAGTATTTGCTGAGTTACACTTCATTTTAGTGACGCGTTACTATAAACAGATCGCGGAGACGGAGAAGACAGAGAGCGCACCCTGTTTGTTTTCTTTTTTCCCCAAAACCACAAAGTTTTGTTGTAATCGTGAGTGTACTCAAAACAAAGTAGACACTTAACAGTTTCGATTGATGTATAACACTTATTTGTGTGACCAAAATCAACAGAGTATTTTTAGTGTCTTTTGCACTTATCTTAAAAAAAACCAGTTCGTATCGCCGGCGATACAGCCGACCCCAATGGGTTAAAAAAGACATGATTGATTGAGTCAGTGTGGAAGAACTTGACTGGTCTGCATAAAGCAAAGTCCTAATCTCAGCTGAACACCTCTGGTGTGACTTTAAATGCAGTCCTTGAGCCAAAAACTCATCACCAAACGCCAATGACTTGTATAGGGGTACAGTCATTTTAGACACTTTCAAAACTGTTGCAACAGAGATGGAAATGCAGTTTTTAAATACATGAATAATGCTTCCATCTTTGTTGCCACAGTTTTGGAAGTGCCTTCTTCTGTTCTAAAGAAGGGGGTGTCCCAATACTTTTGTCCATATAGTGTATGTACAAGTCATTGGTGTTTGGTGACGAGTTTTCGGCTCAAGGTCTGCATATAAAGTCACACCAGAGGTGTTCAGCTGGAATCTGGACTTTGCTTTATGCAGACCAGTCAAGTTTTTCCACACTGACTGAATCAATCATGCCTTTTTGAACCGTGCCTTATACACAGAGGCACTGGCAGGTGAGAATAGATAAGGGTTCTGTCCAAACTGTTGCTATAAAATTAGAAGCACACAATTCCCTAGAATATCATTATATGCTTAAACATTACGATTTGTTCTCATAATTATCATTGTTGGTGTAAACAGGGCTTAATAGAGTTACTTCACTGGACAGCCAAATTGAAATGTATTTTGTGTATTTTCAAAATACAAAATACTGTATTTGTATTTAAATAGATTTTGATGTATTTGTGCCCATCTCTGTTCTAAGTGTGGATGATTGTAAATACTTACTTATATTCTTTACCTTAACTTACAGCCACAAAGAAAAGTTCAGCATTTCAGATTCATGTTTGGATGTGTTCAGCACAATTTCTGGGTTAATCTGGAAATATTTTGAAAAGTAAATAATGGATAGCGATGACCTTTAAGCAACAGTTCTACAGACCGGGCCATGCTGTGACCACCTTTCACAACAGCAGACAATCACGTTGTTGGATCGGAAAGGTGATGAAGTGCTATCCACTTCTTGTTCGGAAGGAATAAAAGTCTCCTTAAGCAGACATGTTGACCTAACAGAAAAGAGAGAGTTCTGAAAAAAAGGACTCTTGGAACTCTCTTACTGTAACAGTTTGGGAAGTTCAGAAACAGTACGACGACATCCTCCTCCAACAAACAAACCGGCTCTTCAAGGCTCCTCTATATGCATGTTCCAGATTATCAGAATCTTCTGACCATCAGAACTTCATTAGTTTGTATTGTTAGCACTTCATGTGCTATTGCTTTCTCAAGATGGATCACTTGATGGATCACAGGACATCTACCTCAAACGCTGCAAAAATAGAGCTGTTAAAATCATCAAGGACTCTAATCACCCTGGTAACCATCTATTCACTTTGCTTCCATCTGGTAAGCGCTTCCGTAGCCTGATGGCAAAAACTGAGAGACTTAGGAGGAGCTTCTTCCCCCAGGCCATCAGGCTCCTAAACTCTAACTCTGTGTCACTTGACTCCATGTAAATATCACCATATCAATAAGCTATTCATAATTTTTCTCTACCTCATATTGCTGCTATTCAAACACCCTGTACAACTTTTTGCACATTATTTTTGCACATTCCTCTTATTACTATTTAAGTCAACAACATACTGACCTGCACATTTATATTTATATTTTTTATCTTATCTTATTTTATTTTATTCTTTTATTTTATTTCATGTTTTGTACTTCTCCTTCTTAATATTTGTATACTTTATAATTGCACTGTCCTTGGAGCGGACCTGACCTACATTTCACTGCTGGTTATACTCTGTATAATTGTGTATGTGACAAATAAAAACTCTTGAATCTTGTTGTGTTTTACATATAAAGTAACTTTGGATAAACGCACCTGCTAAATTAATAAATGTAAGTGACCTCTCAGACTCTCTGATGTAATTCCACTGCTTTGACAGGGACAAAACAGGGTTGGATACCCTTACGAAAAAGAAGTTTATTCAAGTGTGTTATTAGTATACTTCTTTTAAATTAAAAATAGGAAAGTACATACTTTTTATGTACTTCTCAGAAATGGGCTTTATGTACTTCTCAGATATATTCTTAAAATGTAATTTAAGGATACTTGACTTATACTTAGAAAACGTTTAAATATATTTGAGCTATACTTGTGCTCCTAGAATCTGTGTTTCCATTGTTATATGGTAGGAAAATGATATGTTATTTGAAGAAGAAACCGAAACAACAGATGCTTCCACATGTAATCTAACATGATCATCAGACATAAAACAGCATCAAACTGTGTAACTGTCACGGTGCACACAGCAGGGAGGAACAAGGAACACGCAGAAAAGGACGTAAACTCAAATAATAGTCTTTAATGAAGACATCAGGACAGGACATGGCAGGACAAGGCAAGGCTTACAGACAGGAAACACCGGGGGTAAAGAGTAGACCAGACTAAATCTCACTGAACAGACAGGACTAATATACACACGTAAATCATAGATAATGAGACGAACACGGCTGGACAAGAATTAACTAAGGATTATATTTAACAAGGACAGGAAACAAACCAAATATGGACACAAGAGGCGGGAACACATGACACACACGACAGAGGACTGACAGTAACGTTATGGAATAAAATCCTGAACAGTGAAGAGGTAATACTGACTCTCAAGCTTTGGGTGTTGATCGACTCCATCTACGTTTTGATTATCATTCTGAATCCAATTCATAGTCTTTTTTTCAGATTTTTGTTCAAAATGTTGTTTATTTCTTTATTTTTTATTTATGAAACTTACCCACATTCAAGTATTTAAAAAAAAAATGCATGAAGATAATATTTTTTTTTGTTTACAAGCAGATACTCATATATCACTTATATAGCATCTAAGCAGATATTCATATAACAAAATATATACAAATTAATACCTAATAGGGACATAGTAGTATACTTAAAGTATGATATAAAGTTCACTTAAAGAAAATGTACGAGTATACTTGCAGTATAAAACTACTAAACTAGTAGTTTACTGAGACTATACTTCAAAGTGTACTAAAAATGCTACTACAAGTATTTAATTAGTAATCTATCAGTATACCTATAAGTTCACTTTTAGTATAGTTGCAGTACAAGCTAACAACATTGATGTAAACTAGTTGTGTACTCAAAGTTTACTACTGCTATACTTCAAGTATACTTAAAAGTATATTTTGTATACTAGAAAGTGGGCCAATTTAGTCCCAAGGAGTACTGAAATAGTACACTTACAAGTATACTACTAGTACACTGATATTTGTATACTTACTACATAAAGTATACTTAAAAATATACTTGAACTGGTAACACTTTATTTTGATAGACTACTTTAGACATTCTACTAACAGTAAGTAACTTTGCAACTACAAGTCAACTAGCAATCATTAGAGTATTAGTAGACTGCCTGCTTAATATCTTCTAACACTTTATTTTTATGGGTCCACAACATATAATATACTGACTATGAGAAACTATAAGTATATATAAGTATATGTCAACTTATTCTACTAACCCTAAACCTACCCTACTGAGAATTTGTTGACATGTAGTTACAAAGTTACATATAGTTAGTAGAATGTCTAACGTGGACTATTAAAATAAAATGTAACCCTTGAACTTCACTTAAGTATACTTAAAATAAAGTTGAAGTATACTACTTTTTGGTAAGGGTAATCTGGGTCTTTTGGGATTTGTGTGCTTTTGCTTACTGTATGTTTTCTTTCAGGAACTGAGAGTAGCGTCCATACAGTTCAGTATCAGTTCTTCTATAGGTAGGCGAGTACGTGAATATATGTCACCAAATTGATTTGAAAAATATTGTTGTCTGCATTAGACAAGATAAAATGAGAACAGAATGCAGCACAATAATAATTTTATGTTGCACAGAATTTGATTGATTGCACATTTGGAAGTTCACAAAGCTCATTTGGATTTACTGACTGGACTGGAGGAAGAGAACCAAGCCTACTTTGGGGCTGCAACCAGACATCTTCTGCAGAGATTTACAGCCTGCACAGGAAGCAATAGTTTCTCAATGGACACAAGAGAAGGAAGGACAACCAGGCCATCGGGTAAGGTTCGTTTCCCAGCTCTAACAACAGACTTGGTGAACTGTAAAGCGATTAATCCTTTGGCCATTCCATTGGCAGCTGATGAAGCAGGTATGTGCAGCTAGCCATGCAGCAGCCAGCTCCTGGAGCCTCTCTCCTGTGACACAGGGTGGCATCGAGCTCAGCATGACCCGGCTGCCTATATATGCTGATTATGTTCCTGCAGCCACACTCTAGTATTGTAACATACCGCATGCCAAAGCCATTGCCAGCTATTATCGTATGTTCTCCACAGCAGTTTGGCTTTTCTCTATCTTCACATGCCAAGTGTTCCTTGAAATATTTCTCAGTAATTGTACTGACCTGACTTCCTATACCAAGTAAACAAGGGACTCCACCAATCAGCTCCAGGACATGCTTGAGTATCTGGTCATGACTAGAGTCGATGTCGGTTGAGCCAGCGTATTGCCCTCACATTACCCGCTCACAGCAACAGAGGCTTTACATTTTTGTACAAATCAAATGCATTAAGATGAAATTACCAATTTGTTCTGTTTTCTCATGCGATGACATTAATGGTAGACATGAAGAAAATAATTATTTACTAAAATTGAATTGTTGAAAACTAATGTACCACCTTGTATAAGGCACACAATCCAACACAAAGCTTTTTACTGTGCACCTTTAGTAGAAATGCTGTGCAATTCAGCTGCAAATGAATCTGATGCTTTGAGGGCAGTTCTGTCTGAGACACACGTGAATCACAGAGAAGATCTGAAAACTGTGCGCAAACGCTACGATGGCCGTCATGTAGCTGGAGGTGTTTCTCAAAGCTACAACAGATGTCTTGAACTGAACTGCACACGAGAAGAATCTCTGCAAACGAGCCTTAATGATTCTCTTCAACGCTCTCTAAAGCATCTATGAGACAAGATCTTCTGACGCAGAAGGGAAAACCTGAACATATTTTCAACATAATAAGATGACCTTACGGCAGAATGAGGTCAATGCATATCAAAGTATGTGAGCTGCTTTTCGCAGTAGTGTGAATAGTGCATTTGGAAAATGGTGTGAAAGTCTGATGTATTCCACCGTATAATTTTGGAAAGGTTTTTCAGTTATGGACTCTCATTTGACTTCTTTAATGTGATGTATTTTTTAATGTAAGTTTCAGTCAGCGGCTAGCTCCTGTTTGTTTGAATGGTGAATGATGGAGATGCAGATGATGAATCAGTGGTGAATTTCAATGGCAATAGTAAAGGGTAGTGTCACAACCAAATATGAACTCATGTCCTATTGTGGCTTAGTATATATAAATGCAAGCGCTAGCCACAAGAAAATCACAATCTTCAAGGATGTTGGCAACTTTAAATAAACGATTATTGTGTGATACACAACAATAACACAATTTATGCAGCTGTTAAAATAAACTATAACCAAAGACACTATCAAATAAACAAATAAATGTGAATTAAACATTTGGAATGAGTTAGTAAGTATAATTGTCCTTTGCTCAAACCATGGAGATCACTACAAAGTTTTCTTCGGATCAGAGTGAGATGTCAAGGTCTACATTTCTATCCCCAGATAATTAACCATCATGCATGAGAGCCTGTACTATGCTTTGGGAAATGCATATATGTGACCCAAAAATAGATTTGCCCTAAAAGCAACAAAATAAATACAAACTCTCTCAGAACATGAGAGCTCTTTGTATAGTTTGGCATATTTCTGGAATTTTGTGATTATTGTTATTGAGTTACAGATAAACTGGCATAAATTCAGATGCTGAATGACAAAGCAAGGACGAACCCCTCCAAAATTTGACACAATATTAGTTTGTCAACAATGCGACTGAAGAGTTTTAGCATTTAATGAGATATGTATGATATATCCATTTAAACGCAGCCTAGGAAATCTGTGTCACATTTTGGAGCGTTAAGGACCCCAGAGAACAGCTTTGCTTCACAAAATGCACTTCCAAATGCAGTAATAAGGTGCAGTTTAGTGTTTTCATAAGCTACAGAATATGTGGAAGGCTGAATTGCTGCATTTACTGATACTATTCTTAATATTCTGGAATAGCAACAGAAAATAATTAATAATGCATGTCCTCACTTCAGTTTCTAATTTAAAAGCATATATCTGGGTGTGAAGACATTACAGTTATTACTTACTTACTTTACTTTTGTCATTTAGCAGATGCTTTTGTCCAAAGCGACTTACAAATAAGAAAAAGTAACTAAAACTAAAAGTTACAACTCTATAAATACTATATACCCACATATTTAAGAAAATAAAGAAATTAAATAAAATTGACACATGCATATAACAACATTTCAATAATAAACATATAAATGAAAAAAAAAGAAAAATGTAAAAATAAATATAATTAAATATAAATGAAAAATAAAAAGCGATACTTCTATCCCTTGCCGGTGTCCCTGCCCGGTGGAGTCGCACGGAAGAGTTGATGGTCTTTACACTCTTTACTTTTTACTTTTGTCATTTAGCATTTTGTTATTTATTATTAAGTCATAAGTAAAAAGTCTGTTTTCCATAAATGAAAATGCAGGGCAATCAATGCCATTTGAGTTCAGTTGGAGTTTTGCTTGGTTCATTATAAAAAATGTATATTAGATCAGAGTTTTACCTGGGCCCATGCATACTTTAAAATGACAGCACTAGACTCACAGTGTTCATGTCACGGTCTGTTCCAGGAGAGATGGGAGAGTTGAGGAAAGAATCTAATTTCAACCAGTCTGATATATTCAGTAAAGAAAAGAGGGAATCCAGCAAGATGAGGAAGAGGAGAAGCCAACAGGTGGTAAACAAAAACTACAGCAACAACCCACCAATGAAGACACGATGTGCAGAACCATTCATTATTTGTACTTCATTATGGCCTATAATGTTTGTTATAAAGGTGAAATATTTGTATTGCCTTTTATTACAAATAATCTACCTGATCTCATTGTTAGGGTGCGATCAAATTTACTGTTTATATTTTGTAAAATTTTCCCTGCGTGGATTTTGTGTGCGGTTCAGGTTTGGTTAACTTTGACATCTATTGGCTCAGCAGCAATCTATGAGTGAGCCGAGATTTATAATAGCAATTGTCACAATCACCAACTGGAGTGCTCATGAGCTCCACCAGTGCACACTCCATTCCTGACTTTTACCATTCACCCAGGATTCCATTTCCCATAATCCTTTGCCTGGACTCATCTGCACTCATCATCAATTGCTATCACCTGTCTCTCATTAGTCTCACAATAAGAATGGCACACACACACTTTCACATCGCTGTTGATTGTTAGCCTGTAACTTTTCCTGGTCTTTCGTGTTTCCTTGCTGTGCCTTGCCTTTGTGTTTTGATCTTGTTCCTTGTTTCATGATTGCTTGCTGCCTGTCCTGACCTTTGCCTGCTCTGTGGATAACTCTTTTGGATTGCCTTGGGTTACTCTGTTTGCTGATACTGACCCAGCCTGTCTGATTAGGTTTTATTAAAAGCTGCATTTGGATCCACAACCCTTACGTTACAGAAATGCAAACTAAAGATAAGATTTAGTAGAAATACAAAATAATTACGAAATCTTTAAATTATAAATGATTGTATAGATACTTGACAATTATGTTAGTTATCATTGTACATCTATTATTGTATAATTATTATGAGCCACTAAACACACTCTTATCGCTATACTTTTCCCTAACAATTTCTTATCATATATAAAAGGAAACGTGTAACAAACAGCAATCACAATCATTTATTCCCAAATGTCCAAATTATACATTCAGATGCTTTCTTGTGTTTTTTTAATGTTGATTTGATAGTGCTTTCATTTTGACCTGATGCCTTACCTCATCCTTTTATACCAGTGTTTTAAATCATGATCCTGAATTCACAAGCTGCACTTCGTGTCAGTTTTGCGCATGCTTCTGTGCCGATGTAAATGCATGTTGCAGGACTGCGCTGGAAACGCGGTTGATGTTTGAAGTGTGAAGTTTTGAAGCTGACACATCACTTTTCTTCAGACCACACTCCCTCCTGCCCATCTGACCAGCCCGGCATTAATGTCTGCCGGCTCATGCCAAATTTATGTGTGTGAGGAAAGCCCAGATAATACCCAGAGAGCCAATTTCAAAGACTGACTCAGCAGAGGGGTGACCTTCCATTCACCTGCGGGATGGTCCACAGAATCCTCCATCAGAACCACCGCCTTTCGCTTTAACCTCAACACGCTGAACTAATAAACTCTTATGCTATTACGCAAAGAGTTTATGTGCAAATCTGCCTTTATTTCAAAAACCCTGCTAAATATATCTGGGTAAAAAGAGTGAGTTAGGCAAAAATTAAAAACAAAAGATAAGTTTAGTATTCACAGTGTATATATATATGTATATAGATTCAGTGTAAGAATATAGAATAAGTAGAAATGACTCGTGGTAGTTTGGGCTGATAATTAAAAAATGACCAAAAACAAAAATTGTGCTTGATTGTTATTATATTTGAATTTACAGGTATTGGTTTAGAGCTAAAAAAAAGTGTGCTATCCAAAAATTTGCTTTATAAAGGAAAGTTTCAATTCACTTTTGGATTTGGGAATTATGAAATTAAATGAATACCAAACTTTGGTTTTGGGTTTAGATATATAAACAGTGGAAGGAATGGGTTTAGCTGATAATCCAGTCAGACTCAAACCTCATTATTAAAGCTCATTATATGTCATAAGTAACACACTACTGTCAGCGCTAGTGCTCTAACAGAAATAAGCTCATGTCTCTGTGATTTATCTTAACCTGACCCTGTGACCCATCCAACCTCTGCTGGAACATATTAACATGATGATGGATGTGCAAACACATTTCTTCAACCTCCCTGAAACCCTCCTAATATCCTCTACCAACATTATACCAGCCTTAAAATACATGTCTGTCTAAATCACCTGTATGTCCTTGCTATTCAAAGAAATTACTCGGGTGATGTTTTCATTTCTATTCATTAGCCATTAATTATGCAAGTAGCTGTTAATATTGCACGTAGACAGGCTGTCATTCAGCGGATGCTTTTATTTTATGGGAACTGCGTGTGATTGTGTCTATCAGAAGGATAGTGGTTGGTTGAAGGCAAGGGCAGGATGACAGCAGCTCACGGGCCGTTCTCCTCACACAACGGCTGCAGCATCTCCAGAGAAAACAACAGTCCCTTAGTCCAGCCCAAATATATCAGCCACATAAGTCTATTTGAGCTGAAATGTATAGTACACTGATTTCTCATTGATGCAAAGTTCACACTTCAAAGCCAGTTTGTGTTTGGCTGATAATAGCATGACCGAGAGGCGTTCTGCACTGTCAGTGTGAGGCAGAATCCAGCGGCTCTGTGGAAAACTGTGACTTTTCCCCTCTAGACTGAAAGCTTCAGCTTTGACCATTACTGAACTACTGTAAATACCCAACAAACCTCTGTGTGAACACATATACTGTAGCACATGTATGAATTAATAATGTGACCTATATGTGTGTGTGTGTGCATGTATGTGTATATATATATACAGTATATATATACACAGTATCTCACAGAAATGAGTACACCCCTTACATTTTTGTAAATATTTTATTATATCTTTTCATGTGACAACACTGAAGAAATGACACTTTGCTACAATGTAAAGTAGTGAGTGTACAGCTTGTATAACAGTGTAAATTTGCTGTCCCCTCAAAATAACTCAGCACACAGCCATTAATGTCTAAACCGCTGGCCACAAACATGAGTACACCCCTAAGTGAAAATGTCCAAATTGGGCCCAATTATTCATTTTCTTTCCCCTGTGTCATGTGACTCGTTAGTGTCACAAGGTCTCGGGTGTGAATGGGGAGCAGGTGTGTTAAATTTGGTGTTATTGCTCTCACTCTCTCATACTGGTCACTGGAAGTTCAACATGGCACCGTAATGAGGGTGAACCTCCGGCCCAGGAGGTAATAGCGCAGCTCCAGGACTGCCCACTTGATGGCCAGAGCTTTCTTCTCAGCGGTGGCGTAGTTCTTCTCGGCCGGGGTCAGCTTTCTGCAGATGTAAGGATGGGATGCTCCTCACCTTCCTGAACTTGGGACAGGACGGCTCCAAGTCCTGTGTCGGAGGCATCCGTTTGCAGCAGGAAGGGGCAGCTGAAGTCCGGGTCTCGTAGGACCGGCTCCGAGGTAAGCGCCATCTTCACCGCGGCGTAGGATTGGTGGGGCCGCAGTAGGATGGCCATCATGCACTGGAACGTGGCAGGAGCCCCGTGCAGGCCGAAGGGAAGGGTCCGGTACTGCCAGTGCCCACCGGGGGTACTGAAGGCCGTTTTGGGTTTGGCTGTTTCGGACAGGGGCACTTGCCAGTATCCTTTGGTCAAGTCCAGTGCAGAAATGTACCGGGCCCTTCCCAGGTGATCGAGGACCTCATCCACCTGAGGCATTGGGTATCCGTCAAACTATGAGACTTCATTTAGGCGGCGGAAGTCGTTGCAGAAGCGGAAGGTGCCATCTGGTTTTGGTACCATAACGATAGGGCTGGACCAAGGGCTGTTAGATGGTTCAATCACCCGTAACTTCAGCATTTGTTGGATCTCTTCCTCAATAGCCTGCCGACGAGCCTCTGCGACTCGGTAGGGCCGTTGCTGGACGATGACTCTGGCTGGTGTGTGGATCTCGTGTTGGAGGATTTGGGTCTGCCCGGGGACTGGGGAGAACACATCGGCGAACTGACCGACCAGGTGCTGCAGCTCCGTCTTCTGATCCACCGACAGCTGTGGATTAATATCCACTACCACTGTCCCCACGGTGGCGAGGGCGGCGAGCTGGTCCCTTGTCCCCACCCATTTCTTCAGCAGGTTGACGTGATAGAGCTGGTCTGCTTTCCGCCGCCCCGTCTGACGGACAGGGGAAGTAACGGGCCCAACCTTTTCGGTGACAGTATATAGGCCCTGCCAGCTGGCCAGGAACTTGCAGGCAGAGTTGGGGACAAGGACCATTACCCGGTCTCCAGGCTGGAACTCTCGTGGCTGGACGGCTCGGTTGTAATGCTGTTGCTGTGCCTGTTGCGAGGTGTTCCCGGACTAATGGCATGACCCGGTCAATCCTTTCCATCATTTCCTTTATATGTTCAATAACTCCTTTGGCCACGTCCAACAGCCCCCAGGGCTGGCGCCCGAACAACAGCTCAAACGAGGTGAAGCCAGTTGATGCCTGAACAGCACGTAGGGGAGCATGAGTCCCAATCTCGCTTGTCTTCAGCCACTACCCGCCGCAACATTTGTTTGAGGGTTTGGTTGAACTGTTCTACGAGGCCATCAGTCTGGGGATTGTATACGGAGGTCCTCAGTTACTTCACCTTAAGGAGGGCGCACAGGTCAGCCATTAACCGGGACATAAAGGGGGTCCCATGGTCGGTCTGTATCTCAGTGGGGATGCCTACCCGGCTAAAGAGCAGGAAGAGCTCACGGGCGATGGATTTGACGGTGGCCTTTCGGAGGGGCACTGCTTCGGGGTACCGGGAGGCGTAATCCACAATCACTAGGATGTGTTCGTGGCCCCGGGCAGACTTAGGCAACGGCCCTACTAGTTTCATCCCGATGCGCTCGAAGGGCACCTCAATGATGGGCAGCAGAATCAGCGGGCTGGGGGGAGGTTTCCGAGGAGACGTTCTTTGGCAGGTTGGGCAGGCCTGGTAGAACCGTTTCACTTCGGCATCCATCCCCGGCCAGTGGAAGCAGTGGGCCAACTCTAGCACCATTTCGGTCTTCGTCCGGGACACCACCAGTAAAATTTTTTCCTCCCTCCTTCGCTGCGCGACACAGTAGAGCAGGCCATTTCGGACAATGAAATGTGGGAGAGGATGGGGCCCCGGTTGAGTCTCTTTTCCCACCACCATGCGCACTTGGGCCCAGCAATGCTTTAGCCGGTCGTCTTCGCGCTGTTCCTTGGTGAATGACCCGCCTCCGAACACCTGCTGAAACAGATCATGGTAGAGGTTAGCGTTAGATTGTGGGGACTCACCATCTCTCCCGCTGTCTGAGGCCAACAAGGCAGGGTGACGACGGGCTCCTTTCGCTGGCTTTTTCAGCCGGCAACTCCCTTTTGTGGTGACAGGCTGTACGGCGGCAGCCAGCAGGCGGTCAAACCCTGGCCTGTCTCTCCCAATAAGGACGGGGACCGGTAAATCCTTTACCAGCCCACTTCTAGCGGCTATGTGCCAGGGGAAGCGGAGACGGACACTCTCCGGGTCGGGACGTGTCACGTGTCTCCGTGCACGCAAGTGATTGGAAGGGTAGCCTTGGTTTCTCCGTGGGGCGTGAGGATGCAGGATTGAACTAGGCTGACCACACCGCCGGAGTTCAGAAGAGCTGGGAATGTGCATATGAGCTTCCGGAACCCCCGGGGGTAAGTTGCGATGCACAATACAGCCACGCCACGTCCGCACGGGAGATGTTGGGTCCGCTGTTGGCATGGGTTCGTCCTTTGGAGAGGGAGCCGCCGGCCTGACTACTGGTCGCAAGGTGCCCTCCAGTGCGCGTCGCTCCTGGACCACCCTCCGGGGAAATGGCCTCACTTGCTCCCCAGCATCCCGGTGTTGGGCAGCATCTGCCAGCTCGCCCGCCTCGACGAGCTCGGCCACAGTGGTGGGGTTCCACATCCCAACAACTTGGCGGTGAGACCTTGGGAGGGCCCGGAGGAACCGGTCGATGACGACGCACTCCGCTACCTGGGCAGCTGTGGGTTCCCCATCGAGCAGCCAATGCCGAGCGAGGCGGGACAGTTTCGGCTTGGGCTCGGGCTGGGAGGCGGGGTTTATACTCCCAGTCATGAAAATACTGGGCTGCACAGACCGAAGAAAGCCCCAACCGTGACAGGATTTCTTTTTTTAGCTCGCCGTAGTTGCTTGATACTTCGGACGGCAAGGCGAAGTAGGCTCGCTGAGCCTTGCTGGTGAGAAGGGGCGCCACCAATCGTGCCCAGTCGTCACTCTCCCAGCCCTCCTGGGTTGCTGTGTTTTCGAACATTTGGAGAAAAGCCTCAACATTATCATCAGCTGTCATCTTTGGCAACAGTTGCGTGACTTTCGCCCGAGGATCGGGTAGCGGAATGCATCGTGCGGCTGCCGTGCGCAGCTCGCCGAACTCCTGCTTGGTCTGCCCCTGTCGGGCAGCAAGATGCTCCGTGATCTGTTGCTGGCGGATGCTGACCTCCGCTAGCCGCTGGAGGATTTTGTCCATGTCGGGGAAGGGGAGGAGTGGCTGCCTGAGAGAGGGAGAAGAAAAAAAACAGAGAACGGTGAATTGCCGGGAGATCGCTGGTCGGTGTACCTTCCACTAATCTGCCCGCATTCTCCACCAGTGTGGCAGGATGGAAGGAACACGCGACAAGCAGAGCTTGGGTTAAGGCTCTTAGTGATTGGGTGGATTTTATTAAGAAATGGGTGAATACGTGGATGATGGTGGCATTCACGCTGGTGGCAGTGCTCTCGGTCGTTTCCAGGTGCGGGTGAATCCGTGTGGTGCTCGTGGCGGTGCTGATCGGTTACACACTGCTGTCTGGAACGGGATAGAGAAAAGAGCGTTAGGTTGCTGTCTCATGGAGAGGCTTCTCACTCTTCCTCTGTGAGCATGCTGTTTAAATACAGCCAGTCTGACGAGGCGCAGGTGTGGCCGATCAGCCCGTGATGAGCTGTGAACAGGTGCTCCACGTGAATTTCCAGGGCACCGCTGATGTGGACTCGGGAAGGTTGTATATAAGTGTGTGTGTGTGTGTGTGTGTGTGTGTGCACGTGTGTTAAGATGAGTATATGTTATATATCAAATCAAACAAGAGATTCAGATGATGCCAGATACCATTTGATGTTTATTGTCAAGGTTTCCTCATGGCATTTTGTATTGACATTTATATTCTGTGTGTGTGTGTGTGTGTGTGTGTACGTGTGTCTGTGTGTGTGTACGTGTGTCTGTCTGTCTGTGTGTGTGTGTGTGTGTGTGTGTATGTGTGCATGTTTATGTGGTTTATGAGGACACAAATTTGTATAATGACATGGGTATGACAGAGGTATTACAATATGAAGGTGGTTTATGAGGACACTGCCTATGTCCCCATAATTCAAAAGGCTTAAAAACATACTAAATGGTGTTTTTTTGAAAATCTAAAAATGCACAAAGTTTCCTGTGAGGGCTAAGTTTAGGTGTAGGGTTGGTGTAGGGCAATAGCACACACAGTTTGTTCAGTATAAAAACCATAAACCACAAAAACCAACATGTGTCACATGCTCACACGCACACGCACACACACACAGACGCACACACACACACACAAAACTTATTGTTTGATTCTCTGGGCTATAGAGATCATGCAAAAGTAGGCAGTAATTCGTCTTTGTTCTGCTCCATTTATCCACAGATTGAAGATAATGATCCTAAGTCAATTATTTTGACATGCTACATGCCAGATAAATACAAAAAGAGAAGGGAAGATAATAACCAATTTAAGATTGGTCTAGTGATATAGATAGGCATATAAAATGGGAAAAAAAAAAAAAAATTATCTTTTCAAAAGGAGTGAACAGAATGAAGCCAGCCATGAATTGTAATGAGGCTCATACCTTTGAACAACAATCCCTGCTGTTTAGTGCCAGGAATTTTCCTATATCTCCGTTATAATGACACATCACTGTGCTTTGCATTGGAAGAGCTGTACAGTATGTCTCAGCATAGGGAGGTTATTTGTGGCTTCTGTTTGTATTTCACAGCAATCTTCTACTGTGTTTTCAGCTGTGCAATGATCCAATCACAGGTGCATTTCTACAGATACTGAATCTGATATATATAGACATACCAGAGCAGACAGGATACATATTCCTAGCACAGAGTGACAGGAAGTTGCCTGGTCATGTGCATGGCTAGTATATCCTCTCCATATGCACTCAGAGAATATTACATGATTAATGAGAGCTGTTTGTGACACATCAGTGCAAAAGCTTGCTTGACAGCATCTTCAGTGTTCAGAACATTGCCTAGGTTACTTTGGAAGTGATTAAGGAGTGAATAACTTGAATAATACATAGTCAAAACATTAAAGATGTAACTGTAGACCTTAAACTATGCATATAACTTCCATTTCTGGGTGGTTCATACTGTAGCTATACCTCTGACAACAAAAGCTAATGAATCAAAAAGGTGGCAAATTGTAATTATCATCTTGTCAGGAAAAGATAAAAGTTCCACCAGTGAGAAAACAACAGATACCACCAAGTTCTGTGTGGAGACACTAACAGACACAACCAGAGACAAGCTTAAGCTCGCCAGCCAGCTTTCACTTCAAGCTTCCTCCATCTGTGTGCACCTGATTGTTGAGAAGCATTCTGCAGAACCAGTCACCCTCACTTCCAAAGTATCTTCATCGGAGATTTCCACACTATGAGGACCTCCTCTGTGACATATTTGCCACACATTCTACAAGAAATTTCACTCCTTTCCTTCACAACACCATCACTGGAGTTCATCTCTTGACCATGCCAATTTAATTCCATGGCCTCTGGAAACTGTTCATATTGGCTTTTCAAATTTGCTTCAGAGATTGTATCTGTATAGTTGATTGTCAATTAATATCTTTCCATAAGAAATGTAGCTCCATCACTTTTATTTATCCATCTTATACATCTTATTCACTTTATTGGCATATGTATTCATTGTATTAATTAGTAATTGTGTTAGTTACCTTTTATGTTTTTGTTAATAACATTTATTTAATTAAACTTTGTGTCTCCCTTGTGGTGATCTACAGTAAGACGTTATCCTATATCTAACAAATCCTTCAGCTATCTCTGATTTGCATCTTTTATATGATTGATCAGTGCTCTTGAACTCTCTTGCTCTTGTGCTCTTGAGGAGGGGTCATCTGACACACCTCTATATATAATCATGTGAACATTTCAGTGAGTTTATAGTATAATTCAACATCATGCAAGGCGTAATTGAGAAAGAAAAGGGCAGCATTAATAATCTAATTATCTGTCATCTCACCAGCTCACACTAATGTCATCATGTTCATGTGACACTATGGAGGAGGCCAGCGTCGACCCAGAAATATCAACAAAGACCAGGGACTGCTTCAGTTCAGTAAATTATGTCCACTTTGATGCTGGAATGGCAAAATGCATAAATAAAAGTGTTTTTGAGGTGAGCTAGCCTTTAATGTTTTTTTGCTGGCGACAAGTCTGCAACAGGAGTTAATAGACTGCAGAATAATAAAACAAATGTGGGTCATTATTTGGCTTAAGACCATGCAAATTCTGTTTAAAAAAAATAGAAAACAGTCCCATCTTGGCCACATATTAACTCTTTCCCCGCCAACGATTTTGAAAAACGTTGCCAGCCACCGCCAGCATTTTTGATGATGTTCAATAAAATGTCATGGCCCACAGAATATTTTATTTTATGAATGTCTGAACATGCAATACATCACAATAAAGAACAGACCCTCTAGTTTTAAACACATTTTTTATTCAGTTTTATTCTAGCTTTAAGCATTCTTTTTTATCAACACTTGAGTGTAGGTAGGTTTAATAAAAAAGCAACATTTTGACCAAAAAGCTGAGAAAAACGCATTTTTATCGAATACTATTGGATCATATTCAGTAATATTATCAAAGAAAAGATGCAGTAGATGTCTTCCATCAGTATCCCAAAGCTTCACAGGCATTTAACACTTTCTGGATTGACATTTCACTCTGTAGCATTAGGCAGTTTTTCATTTATATGCAGTTAGTGTTGATGATCGCATTTTTTTTTTTCATATGCATATGCTTACATATGAGATCAATCATTTCTGTGGCTTCCTGGTCTGTGTTTTTGATGGATTGATTCTAGATTCATTCAAGATTCATTCAGGAGATGCATGTTTTATGCTTGTCAGAATATTAGCTAAATCAAGCAACATGTTAATGTTAAGATCTGTTGGAATCAGCTGTGAGTGTCTCTTGTGTTCTTCACATGAGGAGTGTTATTGAGAAGTGTCAGTGAACATTAACAGTTGCTATCTTGTAGGTTGTTTTTCTCACAGTTGTTAAAGGTTCAGTTCAGGTTTCCAATTTCATAAACATAAAAGAATGTCTCAGGTTAAATTTGTAACCCGATTCTCTGAGAAGGGAACGAGACTCTGTGTAATGCCATTGCTGCTATGGGAGTGCTTTTGCATGACCACTGTCTGAAACACAAGTGCAAAAACACACCAGTCTTATTGACTAATGTGAGGTCAAGTGACCTACCATGGCACGCTAGCAAGACCATAAATCGGCACAGAGATCCCAGGTTTTAATTATCTGAAGGAAGATGATACAGGTGTGCCTAAAGTGTGGCAACGTAATGCAATTCCTCAATCCTTTCTCATGGAACCATGTTATCTACCTGGGATGCTGGTGTTGAATCCATGTTCATACTGTAAAATCTAATGAATGTGTGGCAGAGAGGAGCAGCCTTACTCAGCACAAACATCTTGCAAGGGCGCTCTCTTAGATGCCTTGGAAGATGCTACACTCCAAGTGGAGTGGGCCCTGACAGCTAGAGACAAAGCCATTCCACACAGCTCACAGGCCAGAGCAATAGCTGACCACAGCACATTTGCTGCAACCACCCAAGCAGACTGATAATTCCATGGATTAATGTCACTGACTTGTGCAGTAAACATAGAACCTAAGAGTCCGGACTGGACATAAGTCACTTGCTCTGTTGATTGATGTGTTGAAGGGAAAAAGGCTTGACCTACAATGAACTGGCCGGTCACAGAAGGCACCTTCAGGATGCTATCCAGTCTAGGGTGCAGAATAACTTTGACCAGTCCATGGGTAGAATCCAAGCAGGAGGAGGCTACTGACATAGCCTGCTTAACCCTGCTGAGAGATGCTCTTTTAAGAACTCTAGCAATGTACCAACTGAGCAATGGACTGGATTCAAGTGATTTACACACCATGACATAAAGAGCTGCCACTTCTGGGCATTCAACTTCTCATGGAGGGAGCTCTGGAACTCAGAAGTGTTTACAACAACCCATCTATGAGCTGGTATACCTAAAACCAGACCTAAAGTTTCCCGATCTTTGGCCAGGGGTGATAGACCAAGCTTCGCTTTGAGACAGAAGGTCTTTCAGGATGGAAATCTCCAGGGAGCGCCATCCGAGACACTAGATCTGAAAATCAGATTCAGGCTGGCCTGTCTTAGCCTCGCCCACATCTGTACCATTTTGTCCTGCCCCAGCGGAGCTGGAGGTGGGACAGTGAACCAGAGGGGACTCCTTAGAGGCGAACAAATCTACTTCCGCTCAGCCATACCTCTGCCACATGGACTCGCCAGGGATTGCTGTTCCCCAAAACACCATAGGTGACAAGGTATACAGAAAAGGGTCCTAAAGACACCCAAGGGGACGAACAGGATAATGGTATGCTTTGCCCCCAAAAGCGAACATATGAGATGCTCAAGCAATGACACTGAACAGAGACAGGGCTGCACAATAAAGCGTGATAAATCGCAATGATATCGCAATCGATAGTAGGCAAAAGCTGCGACAAGTCATGTGTATCTTGTCAGAGAAGCACGGTTCTGTGATCAGTAGTAAATCTCCATCAGAAGGCCAGAGAAACTCCAAATACATCCCGCAGAAGAATCCCAGGAAATCCCTATAGCGGTAGCTTAATAAACAGAAGATTTAACTGCTTTCATTGATTCAGCGTGACTAATAAACACACCACTACAACATTATAATTTTCCTTATAATAAAATATATAATAATGCAATGCTTTTATCACTGCTTAGAATACTGAATATGTAGCATGCCTTATTCTGTGTAAGAAGCCACATAATCTCACAGAAGGATTAATTTCAAACACTTGACTGAATTTATGAAGTGAGTTTGGAGTAAAAACATGTTTTTAAATGTAGTAATTTAATGCGCTTTCAGATGGAGCAGCATTTACTACACAGAGCCGTAGTTCACTGAGAAGCTACGCAAACAACTTAATTATCGCAGCACGATTTCATAGTATCAATGTATAATATCAATGATATTGTCTGCGATTATGAACGTGGTTTTGTGTAGCTTGTCAGTGAACTATGGCTCTGTGTAGTAAATGCATGTGATGGAGATTTACTACTGATTACAGAACCGGCTTAACTGACAAGATGTGCATGAATATCGCATGCGATTTGTCATGCAGCCCTAGCAGAATCCTGCCGGTGTCACAGATCGGCCAGGCTCCACCACCAATCCATCACAATGATCACAGTCACCTGAGTATTAATTCAAGCCACCTGCACCACATCGGCACCAAATCACCCCAGCACTACTTAAGTACACACCCCACTCCAGTCAGTTGTCCGATCTCAATTACACGAAGTGGACTCTCATTGATCTTCGCTGCTACTTACCTGATACTTACCTGTAAGACTACTTACCTCCTGTTCCTCTCCATCGTTGGATCCCTGTGTCTCCATCGTCTGTCTTCCTTCATCGGTCATTAACCCTCTTCTCCACTGTCATCCTGGGGTTTATGCTGCTTCAAGTCATCTACGAGTTCCTGGCAAGACAATATATACCTCAGCATATCCTTTCTGCATCTCATCAAGTATCTAAGTCTCTACTCACCTTTATCTGCTACTTCCCCCTCTGCTGAATCAATAAATACATTGCATCGTTTTGATAATCCTCTGTGTCTAGTCTGCTTCCGTAACAGTCGGAGACATCTGCTTCTTAAAACACAGAACACGGAAGTGTGATCACCCATTTTGATTTTGTGGTGCAACATTTTCCCCCAAGGGAGCTTACCCTCAGGCCAATGAATGCTTTAGCACCAGGGCTTTAGATATGAAAGGTTGAATTGCTTCATTCGGTGCCATTAAAACAGCTTACTGGGGGGAACAGGTAACTGAAACATTAGAATCCTGATATCCTCTGATGAGAGGCGATGGATGCCACACTCTGGTAGCGGCACTGAATGGAGAGAGTGAAAATTCCACTACAGACTGTTGCTTCCCAAAACACAAACATAGGCCTGCATTGAGGAATAATGAGCCCATCATGTTGGCTTGGCAAACACAGGACCTGAGCTGCAAAGTTGAGCCTCCTCGAGAACTGACCAAGCATGCTCGCTTCCAAACAAATAAAACAGAGTTTGTGGGAGTCATTCCCTGAGATAAAGTGGGAACATAGTGTCACACATCTCTTATACTTAGAATCTGACATGGCTTGTAACTCTTTTTCTAAGCACACACACTGATTTCACACACTCAGCAGACAAGCAGCTTCCCGTAGACAAAGAAGCTGGGGATTCCTTGAAGTAGATGTGCTGGTGCACCATGCCACGTTAAAGGTGGGGTATGTAATTTTTCAAAAACTCTTTAGAAAGCTGAGTCAGGGCCGAGTACCAAAATAAACTAGTGGCCAATCAGCAGTAAGGGGTGTGTCTACTCATGATGTGGAGGAGAGAGCATTCAGTGCACAGGACGGACATGAACTGAACCGAGCGACGACAGAAAGATAGAGATGGTGGATAAAAAACAAAAGAGGAAAACATCTGCGGAACGATTAGGCAAGAAGTAGGTCCCGTGTAAATATTGGATCAGTTTTCCAGCGCTGGAGAGAACTCAAGGAGCGGAAGACCTGCGTTTGGACGCTGAGGTTGCTTTGTTTCTTCTCGATAGGTGAGTAACACCGTGTCTACACTGGACGCGCCGCAATAGCTAAAGTCTGCCTAAATTGGACATGATAAAGTGACCATTGAAAATCATTTGAAATTTGTGTCAGTACTTCATAAATAGAACGTGCGGCAGCAGTTTTCTGTCGAAGATTTGTCATGTCGAACCGCATCAGTAGATTTAGTTTGTGATTTATGGAAGAAAAAGTATTAATGCAAGCAAGATTTCTGCACTGTAAACACAATCCTTTGGAAGACTGTAATGGCGGTGCCAAACTTTATTAAATTAAAAGAGATTTTATTACATTTACAATTATCTTTTGCTGATGAAAAAAGTAATTGCTTTTCTAAAAAGGATTGGATTTCCCAATTTTAAGAATACAGTTTGTATTGTCAAGTGTGTATTTGCACAGTATATTATTGTGGGGTCATGTACTTTAATGAGGTCTTTTGTATGGATGAATAAATAAATAAATAAATAACAGGTAAAAATCAGGGTCATGAGTCCCGAATGAATCACATCTGAAGGGATCGCAAAGCAAATAACAAAGTGAAGGTCATGTTTCAGCTGTTTACTAATGCACTTGATTGAAATGCATCTGTTAAGCCCAATGTAAATGCTACTTTTGACACGTGTCACGGTGCACACACGAGGGAGGAACCAGGAACACGCAGACGAGGATATAAACTCAAATAACATACTTTACTGAGGACATCAAGGCAGGGCAAGACACAGACATCAAACACCGGGGAGTAACGAGTAGACCAGACGAAATCTAACTGAACAGACAGAACTATAAATACACAGGTAAATCATAGATAACAAGACAAACACAGCTGGACAAGAATTAACTAATGATTACGCTTAACAAGGACAGGAAACAAACCAAATAAGGAAACATGAGGCAGGAACACATGACACACACGACAGAACCCTGACAACACGAATGATTAAGACTAAATACATAACTGCAGTGCATGCTATAAGGTTTTTTTGATTTGGTGTAGAGGCTAATACATTTATAGTTACCGTTTTCTGTGTGAATGGGCCTTTATTTAAGACAGTCAGTCAGGGAATCTGAGGGAAGAGAGCAAGCCGTGACACTGATGCAACTCTTTCTATTTAACCTATTTAACAAATGAGTGACTGAGAGAGAGAGAGAGAGAGAGAGAGAGAGAGAGAGAGAGAGAGAAAGTTCCACGGGTGTCCATCAGAGAACTCCAGTCACACAGCAAGCACTTCCAAAATCTGCTGCTCCTCTGACCTGGATCTGGACAGATGGGAAATTCATTCCCTGCTACCTAATTAATCATCTCCCAGATTGGTTATTGATTTCTCCCATGCAGTGTGATTTATTTCACCCGTTCATTCATTCACACTGGCACAGATACAGTTAAGGTGACTGTAAAAGGCTGTGTGTGTAATCATTGGAAAGGCAGTGCTGATGTTTGAGATAAAGATGTAGATTGCTGGCTCAGAGGATGTTGTTAGAGATGGCCACGAGCCAGCGACTGAAGCTTTGCAGTAGTCAGACATGCTCTACAACACATATGACCTTGAGGAATGCACTTAACTCAAGCTCACTCCAGGGAGCCTGTCTCTATAATGGCCTATTATATAAACAATTTGATGAAACCGTACACTAAATTATTTATTTTATAAATCCATATTTTAAATGCATGTTTATGGTATTGAGATCAATGCTATGGCTCCCACAATAACAACTGTCAGACCGCTATATGCACAACAAACAGCAATTAGCCACAAGTTTTAAACCTCCATTTAAACCCCCTTTTAACTACAAATACACATTTTACAGTCACATATTCTGATATGCAGAATTGATTCTCATCTATGATGACAATAGAGATGCTCTCATTAAAACCGGATTTCATTAAAAACGTAATTTCAGCTGCATTATAGGCAGAGGTGGAAAGAGTACAAAAATATTTTACTCAAGTAAAAGTACCATTACATTAACAAAATTTTACTTAAATACAAGTAAAAGTACCAGTCTAAAAATCTACTCAAGTGAAAGTAAAAAGTACCTAATTTAATATGTACTTACATTATTATTACAAATTAGTTACATTTTAACAGCGGGAGGGGGCAAAAATGGGATAGGCCAAAGGTGTCAAACTCAGTTCCTGGAGAGCCACAGTTTTTAATTAAAGGAATCAGTTATTTAGAATAATAAGACTTTTGGACTGCTACCAGGCAAATTAAATCAGTATCAACAAAATTCATCTTTGCAATGCAGAGGAAACACAGAAGCTTCATCTGAAGTGTCATTTAGATGTATTTACACACTGTAGGACATGAATGCATTTAATCGTCAGTTACAAATGCAGCAATAATGTTTTGATGTATGACATAATAAGTTGAATACTGATATTTGAAATAATTTAAATAATATAACATACTTTAAATTAGAAATTAAAACTGCCAGTAGGTGTCAGCAAGTCACTTACCAACCAACCAGCCAGAACTCTGCGCTCCTCTGAACACACCTTGCTGGTTACACCCAAGTTTAATTACAAAAAGTTTGGAGGCCGGTCATTTGCCGTTCAGGGCCCAAAGCTGTGGAACGCACTTCCGGGACAGCTTCGAAGCATCACTGAGTTGTGTGTTTTTAAATCGCAGTTGAAGACACATCTTTTCAGACAAGCTTTTGATATGTAGCCACTGACTCGATTGTTGTTTTTATGTATATTTGTGTTTTTATTTGGTCGGCGTTCATTGTTGTCTACTGTGTTTCTTGTTTTTATACTGGAAAGCGCCCTGGGCACCTTTTAGGTTGTTGTATGGCGCTATATAAATAAGATTTGATTGATTGATTGACTTAAGTCAGTCCTTTTGAACCGAATCATTTAAACGGTTGATTCATTCAGGAACAAATCACTGTCATTTGCTCAGAGACGCAAAACTGTGCTATGGTGGCTGTGTTTGGAATTATTTTTGTTGTCGAAATAAAGCATAAACAGCCAATATGGTGTCTAAAAGGCAAGTCTCTTAATTAATTTCTTGTTTATTGAGCTGTTGTAAAAATAAATCTATCTATCATGCTGATTTTTGGAGAAAAAACGGCACTCTTTGTGTGATATTGATTTACTCTATGAAATGATATAAATATATACATTTTCTGCCCCTATATGTTCAGTTTTGTGATCCTTCTAAATGCATTTTAACAGACTGAATCACGTAGTGAAAGAATGCACTCTAAACGCGCGCGCACCAGTCTAATCTACTAGACTTCACGGCACTCTGTAGGAGTGTTTTGTTTTGGTTTTTTGCAAAACACTGATAATGTCAAATCGCACATCGTTAAAACAATAATTATGATATTATCGCAGACCATATATATATCGCACACCTTGCTGCACCACTGTTTTTTTGGCTAATTTGTGCAAAACCGTTTGCCTTCCTTCATTTTAACCATCAATGCAATGATGCAAGTATAACGTTATTTACCAATCTGTTCTGGAAGCAGACACACTGTCAGTTTAAATCTAGATTAAAGACACATCTCTTTAACCTGGTTTACACATAATACACTATCACATTTTTAAAATTCAAATCCGTTAAAGGATTGTTAGGCTGCATTAATTAGGTCTATCGGGACTGGGAACACTCCCCAAAACACACTTTTTTCTCCATTTCTATCACCGAGGGAGTTTTGGTTCCTCTGGCTTGCTTAGTTGGGGACACTTCATTTCTGACAGTATTGTCGATTGCACAGATCCTATTTGAACTGAACTGAGCTGGACGATAACATCACTGAATCAATGATGAACTGACTTTAACTAGAAAAGTGAGTGTTTACTATCGTCCCCTTGCATTATCAACACACTAGTTTCCTGTTTAACACAGTGAAGCTGCTTTGACACAATCTGTATAAAGCGCTATACAAATAAAAGGGACTTGACTTGACATGTCTACAGTGAATGAAAAGGGGGAAACTCAAGTTATTATTATCATTATTAGGTAGCACTGAATTTGACTCTATTTGCTTTAGAAAATAATGACGGAAAGTTTCAAGCATCACTGTATAACAATGCACCTAACCAGCAAATCTATGTTTCCAAAGCACCTGGTGTGCAAAGCGTCATCATGCAGGCTTTTTGTGTCCTTTTATCTGTCACAACCACACTTACTTCTCGCTTCTAATAAGAAAATGTACTGAATTAGACCACAGATATTTAATTAACATGCATTTTCTGAACACATCCAACTGAAAGTAAAAACTAGAGAGATGTGTAGTCATGTCACCTTACCTATATGCTTGTGAAGGGTTGATGTCGAGATTTTACAAGCTGCTAGTTTGGTCTCCCTAGGCAAAGACAGATTACACTGCATAATAGAGCATAAACATGGCCAGGGGTTCACTTCGTTTCCTTCGTTTTGTTATCAGCTGGGTCTGCAACAATAACACCTGTCTTGTCCGTCTGCACCTTTCTTGTGATTTTAGCGCCAGTTTGTTCTCCTGCCCACGCAGTAGTTTGCAGGGAAATATTTTTTTTTTTACTCAGTAATTAATGTGTTTTAAAATGTAGCAAAGTACAATACTTCAAACAAAATATACTTGAGTAAAAGTAAAATTACAGATAAAAAAAAAAATACTTTAAAAAGTATTAGTACACAAAAAAGCTACTCAATTACAGTAACGCGAGTAAATGTAATGTGTTACTTTCCACCTCTGATTATAGGAATATATGGGGCCTGCATTTGCTTATCCAACTTTTTAAAATATATTTCCTAAGTACAATGATAATGCTGTATTCCAAAAATGACAGAACAATGCAAGTCTTCTGAGGCCAAGCGATTGCTTTATGTAAGGAACAGACCTAGTTTTTCATTGTTTCCATATGCAAATCCCACACACATTCAGAAACTGACGCCTGAAGAAGCAGAACGGCAGCTTTGATGTTATGCATCATACTAAAAGATCAGATTCATCTTCACAGAGGGGGACAATCTTGAGTGATTAAGACCTTTAAGGAACAGTTCAGCCAAAGCTGAGAAGTCTCTCATGGTTGTCATTCCTCATGTCTATAACTTCTGCACAAACAGGGGTTCGAGAACACCTAGGGGTTTATGAGGGAACTGCAGGGGTCACAAGTTGATGAAAAGGTAATGATTATATTATAAAAATGTCAAATTAAAATAAATATATAGGGATGTACAATTAATCAAAATAAACTTTCATGGCAATACGGCTGTGAGTGGTTGGGTTTGCGGTATATGCTGCTACACACAAATTCCATCTTACATTTAGGAAGTCAATGTGAATCAGAATCGCTTTGTTTTCAAATTCTCATCAATTGCAACATTTTTGTGGATATAAGTTTTCAACATTTTGTAAGATTTGTAATGAGAAGTGTTTATAAACCAGTTGTCAGCTAAACAGTCTGTCTAAAGGTCCTACTGTAATTTAACACCAAAATAAAACAGTAACACTCTTGTTTAGGGACCATGTTCTCACTATTAACTATTGCTTATTAGCATGCGTATTACTAGCATATTGGCTGTTTATTAGTACTCATAAAGCACATTTTTATGTCTCTTTTGCATGAAAATCCACCCCATACCTAAACTTAACTACTACTTTCTAACTATTAATATTAGTATATAGCATATAGCATAAATTAATATAGTACATCAAAGAGTAAAGACATCAGAAAGTAGACATGCTTCATAACGCATCCAGAGAAATAATCCTGGCTGTTGCGTACAGGCTTGAAAATACTTGCACATTATTTTCAAGCAAGATGACCTTCATGACTATGAATTTTAATACATTATTGTGTTAGGTTCATATTACAGTGTTTGTTATATTTTGAATCAAATTCTGCTAATAATCCCATATGCACACTAAAATCATGTTTAATAATTCCTGCATAATTACATACAGAATACATGCAGAAATATATTTTTTGTTCAGTCAATCACCTCTGTCAATTACTACATATCGCTTATTCTGTGCAAACTGATGATAAACCCTAAAAGTAACAACTACTAAGCAGAAATTATATCCTAAAGTTCACTACATGTTCATTTACAGTCTTAACATCAGCGGTGTCCTCACCAGTCATGATCTGAAGCTCGATTACACACCTGGAGACTGTAATGGCATGATGTACACATGTGAAATACACTTGCGGCCGTTTGAAACGTGCTCCTCTGGAGTGAGAACAATACAGAGACTCAAGCATCCTGTCAAACTGTCACGAATCTGGTTCGTGGCCTTCCGTCCAACTGCCACAAGAGGTCGCCTCTCCATCATATTGACTCTCACACCACACATCACACTGGACTGCATTTCCCATCATCCATTGCACTGACGACACACACACAGCTGATTGCACTGATCACACAGCCATTTCACTGTCACATGCTCACACCTGAAAATTATCACACACCCTACTTAAACCATGTTCTTCCTTTCACAGATCGCTGAGTATTGTCTAGCGTTTAGCACTCTCCTAGTGTTAGCTACTTACCAAGCCTTTCCGTGTATGTTTTTGTGTTCAGTCTCCTGTATTGTTCTGCGTATATCACTCTCCGAGTGTTAGCTGCTTTACGGAGCCATTCCTAGTTTCCGTTTCTTATATTAGTTTAAGTCTAGTCTTTTCGTGTTGCCTTGTTGTCTGGTTCCTGATCTTCTGCCTTGTATCTTGGATTAGCCCTTTGCCTTCCATTTGGACTGTTTGCCCCTGCCTGGACCATTGCTCGTGTACCTGGATTACCTCTCTTGTCAAGCCCTCTGGACATTGATTGCCGATCGAAGACCATGCCCTATCACAGCCATATCACCCTGCAGCCCAAGACTGGTTGCCCACTGAAGCTAAGCAGGGTTGAGCCTGGTCAGTACCTGGATGGGAGACCTCCTGGGAAAACTAGGTTGCTGTTGGAAGAGGTGTTAGTGAGGCCAGCAGGGGGTGCTCACCCTGTGGTCTGTGTGGGTCCTAATGCCCCGGTATAGTGACGGGGACACTATACTGTCAAAAAGCACCGTCTTTCGGATGAGACGTTAAACCGAGGTCCTGACTCTCTGTGGTCATTAAAAATCCCATGGCACTTCTCGTAAAGAGTAGAGGTGTAACCCCGGTGTCCTGGCCAAATTCCCTCCACTGGCCTCTATCATAGCCTCCTAATAATCCCCATACACTTGATTGGCTCTATGACTCTCTCTCCTCTCCACCTGTAGCTGGTGTGTGGTGAGTGCACTGGTGCCGTTGTCCTGTGGCTGCCGTCGCATCATCCAAGTGGATGCTGCACACTGGTGGTGGTTGAGGAGAGACCCCCCACATGATTGTAAAGCGCTTTGGGTGTACAGCAATACACAATAAAGCGCTATATAAATGCATCATTCATTCATTCATTCATGCCCGTTTACTTGAGTACTCATCTGTCTTGCCCTCAATATACCTGTTTGCCATTTGTTCGACCCTGCCTGTGTTTTTGACCATGTCTATTAATACAAGCTTATACATGGATCCGCACGCCTCACGTCTCTTTCCGCCATGTTATACAAACATCCTGTCAAGCAGACAGCCACTGGACACCCTAGCAACACCCACACTGCAGATCAGAATTGTTTCAGCATATTAAAATAATCTGATTACTTACATTCTGTCTTTGTCTCCAAAAACAAGTTCAGTATATATTTAAGACACTGCTCACAAAAATAATCTAGTAACTTATTTACGGTGCGACCTGATAGATATGTAGCGAACGCAAGGAAATCTTGTTTTGTCCTCTCAATAACTGTCCTGCCAATGCGAGACTATATTTAGTGAGGACAACCTACATCTTGGATTTGATCATGTTATTCATTTGAAAGTGTTATGAAACAAAGGATATGAAACATGCCAGTACTGTGCAAAAAAGAGGACCTTTGTCCAAACAGAAGGCAGATTTTAGAGAGACGCACTGTGATGTTTCTGGTCCTGACTCACTGCTGTAGTACCGCAGAGAAAATCACACTAACAAGCAACACTTCCCTGTACATCCACCCACCACACACATGCATCGCTGCAGACTCGCCAGCCATGTGGAGTGATATTTCACTGCACACATCAGATGAGAGAGGCTGGGAAACCGCTTCATCTAGTCACCGGTTAACTGAAGAGTTTGAGTCAGCAGGACAGCAGCTGAAGATGACATGCATCTGAGGGAATATACAATGCTGACAGATCCAAACAATCTCTGATGTGCATCCCCTAAAGCCATCTGAATGACAATGACACTGAGCGCTGGTGTCGATCTGAAATTTCTCTTCAGATGTGACCCATCCATCCATTTTCCACAGCGCTTGTCCTGCAGTGTGTGGGGTCACAGCTGATGGACAGAACTTGGCCATATTTTGGGTTTGAATACTTATCCCACTTTAAAATGCTCTTTCACCTATGAAGAGAACAGTCTGTCATTTACTCCTCCTTCCATCCCTGTACGACTTAATTTCTTCTGAGGAACATTAAAGGAGATATTTTGAGGAATGTCTCGGTGTACAATGGAAGTCTATAGGCTCCAGTGTTCTTGGGTTCCCAGTTTTCTTCAAAATGTCTTCTTTTGTTTTTTAACAGAAGACAGAAACTCCCACAGCTTTGGAATGGCATGGGTGTGCGTGAATGATGATGATTTGGTCTCCCAAACAGAGGTTCAAAAACCCAGAGGGTTCTCTGGGACCTGAAGAGTGTTCGAGTTGATGAAAAGCTAAAGATTAAATTTTAAGGCTGAACAATTCATCAAAACTCACAATATGGCTTAGTGTGATTAAAGGTCTGGCTGCAGTTTTCCACCAATACATTATTATTAGTAGTAGTAGAGGTAGTAGGGGTGTGCAGCAGAGCCATTATTTGTATCTGTATTTGTATCTGTGACAATCTCAGAATTATTTGTATCTGTATCTGTATTCGGATGGATCCGGAAGTGGGCGTGGGTTAAACCGGAAGTTCGTCAAATTACATGGAAATACCATTTTAAAAGCAAATCTGTTTGATTCGTAGTTTTCATTTAACAAATATGCATTGTATAGGCTAACTAAAGAAAGTATTATTTTTTATTATAATTATGACTTTGTAAATATGTTCTATTTAAAACTACAGAAAATGTTGATCAAAAGAGAACAATAACTTTTTTCTTCTTGTTTTCCAGTGAAACTTTGTGTACAATTTACGAGTATTTTATCAACAGAGCACAACAAATTATTTGGACCCTCCAAAAGCCTTAACCAAACATCGCTTTTCGTCGTCTTTTTTTACGGAAAGCTTTATTGCGTGTATTTGAAGCAGAACTCTTCAGCTGCTGACGGCTCTCTGCTGCTGCGGGACTCTAAACACCATCGAGCCGCTCTCAGTCGCCGCATGCTCTCGTGTTGTTTCCAGCACAGCAATTTTTTCATCACTAATTGATGGATGTCTAAAATATAAAAGTAAGGAGAAGCCTAAAACAGGCCCGAGGCCCGGCCCGTGTCTGAACTATGATGGGAAAATTGGCCGAAGCCCTTAGAATCGTCCTAATCCCCCCCTTACGGCGCCCCTGCTGAGGAGACCACATTCATTAGACAAACGCAATGATCTCATGATATTATCTGTATGAAACTGTGTCAAACTCTATCAAAGCAGTAGCCATTATTATTGCACAAATCTTAACAATCGCAGACCTCACTAATGTATTGCTGTTCCGGAAAACATGTGATTGTGTCTGCCGAATATGTTTTTATGTTATTCGGATAAATTCGTTATTCGTTTTGAAGCCATTATCCGTGCCTTTCCGAATAAGGTATTCAGCTTCGGGCACACCCCTAAGAGGTAGTATACAAATTGACTGTATTCCTAAAAAACAACAGTGTGAATGTAATGTGGCCTGAGATACTAAAACAACTGAAAAAAAAGGTTTGAGTCCACTTTAAAGTAAAGCTAACAGGTAAGTGCGAAGACTATTTTTCTTTTGTTCTGTTTTTACTCTGTTCAGTTTAATCAGCGAAAGAGGTCTTAAAGAGATCTATTTGGTTCTTGTAAATATTGAATAAATAAATAAATAAATGAATAACTTACTAAAAGTTTTTATATTTTGCTTGTGTATGTCAGAGGCGTTGTGTTGTGGGACCCAGGAATCTGTCCCAGTATTCACCCATTAGCGACAGTTCTGGCAATATTCCACGGAAATAAAACAATTCATTTAAAACCAAATAAAAGTATTCCACTCCAAAGTACATAGAGGCTTGTGCCAAGTTTGCTGCTTTCTGTGACACCAAGCCACAGACGCCCACTGAAGCAAACCTCTGCTGAGAACTGTGGAGAGAAACGCTGGGTTAAAAGCCTCAGACTTCAACATTTGTGAGCTTTATTCATCATGCAAAGCATGTGTTAGAGCTACAGGAACATTCAGAGGAGCAAACGCCTCCGAGCAGTAACGAAAGAAATACAACATGAAAACCTCGCTTTATTACAAACACAAACTAGAAAAGCAGCAGAAGATGAGCTTTCACACAGTGACCACATCGATTACCTTCAGCCTCTTTAGTGTTTAGTCTGTAATATTGTCAGGAATTGTAACACTGCATGTGTTTTATTAAGCTATAAGCCATATGAGGCAGTGCTATATTGTGAATAGTGTTACCGCTGAAGACAATCACGAAGCAGAAATGCAGCACAGTGACTATTTTCACAATATCTTGCTACGATTACTAAAACAAATTTATTCCTTAACATTCTCTAGAAGATATAATATCTGACGTAACAGAACGTTACTATCACTGTAAACATTGAACATAGTCTCACATACAGTACATGGTTACTGTTTCACATCATGTCTGTTACTGCAAATCTTCCTGTTCCAGGAGCACAACCATCTTTTGTATATCATAAAATCAATGAATGAATGAGGCATTAAAATTAGTATTTGACAGGAAAATGCCTGGGTCATGAATTAATTCAACCATTAAATTCTGCATAAAGAAAATGGGGCTCATTTTAGGGCACTTTTTTTCTAATGACATTGTGACATTTAAGCCCAAACTGTGCTTTTGCATGTTAAAATACATTTTCATGAAAATTAGAAATCCTATTTACATACAAATTTGCTGTGTTAATGATGACAGTCATTCAAAAAGTATTATAAGCCATTAATTAAAAAAAATAAATAAATTGTGAATTTGCTACTAAAATTGTTTATGCTGTGCAAGCTTCAACATTTAATGCATGTTTTTATGAAAACAACTTTTTTTCTAAAGGAAATGTGTTCAGGACTGTGTAGCAACATTTCAGCAACTCAACACAATTCAATTATTCAATTACAGGCCCAAACAGAATGTTAAATCTGTCTATTCTCTATTAACAACACTAGATTTACTGACGACAGCTGTCAGGATGAATGCGATAAATGTTTGCTTTTCTCTCAAATCAAACATAATCTGCCACTGAAGTTCCCCTTAAAAGGCACCTGTTTGATTTCACTTTTCCTTTAGTGTGTAATATACTGTATAGCTGTTTGTGCATGTAAATGATCAACAAAAGTTGCCAGAAACGTCTCGTTTGTAGTCCAGTCATTATGTCTGTGATACGTCACCAGGGTAAACACTTGCATAACACCCTCCACTGGCTGCTTTTGGCCCGCTCTCAAACAACAGCTGGCTAAGTGATGTTGCCATGTTGAGAAGACACTGATTTTCACTGCATAAACAAACATTGTACAAACTTCCAATACCAACACCATAGTAACCATAGATTTAGAAATGTCTAAATGATGCAGGAGATAAAACTCAATTATGGTAAGTAGCATGACATTTCCAATATTTCTGACCAATCAGAGCAGACTGGGCCTTTCAGAAAGGAGGGCTTTAAAGAAACAGCATGATTTACTAAAACAATCTACAAATACAGTGTGATACACATAGATTATTCTATTAGTCTCCAAAGTAAAATAATGAACTTGTGAATGAGCACCGAGGACTGATGTGTTCCGTGGACGCAGCGATGCCCTGGATTGTGCGTTTGTGCAATGGAATCGTCTGTGATATTTGCAAACAGATCTCTGTGATCCGTCTGCAGCCGGCGGTCAGCCGTGATGACGTGAGGAATGCTAACCTTGGCTCCGCTGGCGGGTGAGGGAAGTGCAGGCTCAGCACACCGCTGACAGCCATCAATTGAGGAGGAGCTGATGGGAAGCGATAGGCTGGGCAAATGGAGTCTGAGCTGCAGAGACATCTCTGACACAAATTTTCTGCGTCAGGCCCCCTGCGCCATCAGCTGAGCGCAGTCAGCTCAGGCAAGACACGGGGCAAATCAGAGGAGAGCCAGATACATGTCTCTCCGGCTCTTCCTCTGGGCGCAGTATGCAACAAGAAAATATCAGGGTCAGCCTCACCAAAACATCACAGTACTAATGTTTTGACGTTGTGAAATTATTTGCGTGACAGTTAAGGATGCAATATTTTTACTCAATGGCGATTATTATTAGAAAAAGTATAAAAAACATCTGCACACTGTTAATCCCTTTATTTTAAATGTTTAAAAAGTGACGTTTCGGTCAGAAGACCTTCATCAAGCAAACACATACAAACAGAAGCAAGACTCTCAATAAATACTAAGATTTAAGGCAGAGTTCCAATTGATAACACCTGTTGGTAATCAAGGTAAATCATGCGAGCGGCTATATCACAATTAAAAAGAGGATGACCACATCATAACAGAACATCCATAAATACAAACACAACATCAGAAAAGACTAAACAAGGCAAAACAAACCAAACACTTCCCCATCCTCTTTGCGGTCCACAACCGCTTTATCCCAAAAGTGATACAATTGCACAACCACATAACACACATATAATGATTCCACTGAAGCTATATCAATATCAAACACCTTTCAATACAAAGAGTATACATATATATACACATACACATATATACACATATACATATATATCAACTAGAAACATGAGTTGAAATCAAGTTCTGAATTCAAACCCTTAGGGGAGAGAGTATTGAGTGTGTAAATATAGCACGCTTCTCTTTTTAATAAAATCTTGTTGATATCACCACCTCTCCTGGGTACCTTAACCTGTTCAATTCCAATATATCTCAATGTAGAAAGGTTGTGTCTTTTTAAGTTGAAATGTACCGCTACAGGGTTTTTTTGATCATTAGTGCGAATATTGCTTCTATGTTCTGCAATCCTTGTTTTTAAAGCATGTTGTGTCTTTGTATATGTATATGTACGTATATGTGTATGTGTATATATATGTATACTCTTTGTATTGAAAGGTGTTTGATATTGATATAGCTTCAGTGGAATCATTATATGTGTGTTATGTGGTTGTGCAATTGTATCACTTTTGGGATAAAGCGGTTGTGGACCGCAAAGAGGATGGGGAAGTGTTTGGTTTGTTTTGCCTTGTTTAGTCTTTTCTGATGTTGTGTTTGTATTTATGGATGTTCTGTTATGATGTGGTCATCCTCTTTTTAATTGTGATATAGCCGCTCACATGATTTACCTTGATTACCAACAGGTGTTATCAATTGGAACTCTGCCTTAAATCTTAGTATTTATTGAGAGTCTTGCTTCTGTTTGTATGTGTTTGCTTGATGAAGGTCTTCTGACTGAAACATCGCTTTTTAAACATTTAAAATAAAGGGATTAACAGTGTGCAGATCTTTTTTCTACTTTTTCTGATCACTTTTTGATCTTGCACCTGATCGAGATACTCTTGGATGTGCGTACCTTCTTTTTTTTCATTTGATTATTATTAGAATCTCATTACTCTACTTACTGTATTACAATAAATGTAAATGCAAATGCATCACCGCAATGAGAATGTTACAAAAATAATATCACAAATAATGTTTCTCTCTTTTAATTTTGGCTGTGATAGATTATGATAAGAGTTGCACCTGCACTTGGTAAATCAAAATATTAGTTGAAGAACTTATGAACATTCTCAAAGCATGTTATTTCCAAGTTAATGTTAAGAATAAATGCAAGAAAGTTAAATCTATGGTGAAAAAATTATCCAGAACAGATGTGTGTTATAGCTAGTATCTGTGCACTGTGCTTCATTCGGTTCTCTCTTCACACGTCTTGTGCTTATAGACTAACATCTCTTGCACCCTGAATATTAGCCCATTATTCTATGATTTCTATCAACACTTCCATTTAGACATTGACTATTTTCATATGTACAGCGAGTTTGGATAGACAAAACCTTGCGAATGTCGCTGGTTATATAATCCATAATACATGAATACTCTTGAGGATGACACATCTAAAGTGAAACTGACAAACTTCCTTCGCCTTAATGCCATCTGTCTGTGTCAGAGCCGCAGCCTCATTTAGTTTTGGCCTGTGGACAAGCAAGAACCGAGGGCATGGATTATATTTAAAAATAAGAGTGGAAAGCCATTAAAACATGAATTGAAAATAAAATGTCACAATGCAAAAAATAGTCCTAAAACCGGCTTGATTTTTTTCAGGCAAAACATAATTTCTTTTAGGGTTGAATAACCAGCAGTGCATCTTTGACCTTTCACGACGTCCAGACCTTCAGTGTTACCGGATGACCTCCAAAATGAGCGAGATCCTCCCGATGGGGCCTCTTCGAACAGAACGAGGGTATTAAACCCCAGCGGTGTGTTCTGAGGAGCCTCTGTTGTGCAGATAAGTTCGAGAAGCCCTCACACGCTGGTGTGCTGCGATGACTCACTGGTATTTGTGGTGCGTTTTGATTGGCTAAAACTGTTTGCCCCCACAGCATAGTGACTGATGGAGTTTTCAAGCGTAGGTGACAACAGATTCAGATGTCAATAAATCCTGCTTTGGGGGGGGGGGGGGTCTTGTCTTGTGTTCAGCCATTTCAAAGGCAAATCTCTCCAGATAGACTGACTACACAGGCTCTGTCAATCCCTCCCATTCTTTTCATGGCCTGCCAAGCACAGAGCCTTCATCCACTCAATGGATTAGCCTCTCTCATCCTCTCGCTCCGTCCATATGGCATGAAATGTGGAAAATGAGTGCTAACAGACTCAAACTGCTTGTCAATTGAGGTGGTCAAAATGGAGATGTTTGTTTGTTCATCAGGAGCACAGTCATATATCCAGAATATTAGGCACTGGACTCTGCTTGTGCTGTATTGCAACACAGGCTCAATGGAATAGCATGCCTCTACCTACATTTGTGCAAAAATTAACATAAAAACACCAACGCTTTTTATTCCTTTTCACACAAATTATGATTACAGAGGACAGATTATTAATTAATTAATTTTTTCATGGTTCCTCACACAATACTACGTTATGAGGTCAAAATACTTTTACCATAGTGCATGATTTGTAAACGAATGTTTGCATCACATAACCAGCTTCATACCTGTGGCTTTTCTGTCATAGTAAACTTGCTCAGTAGCGCATCTGGTACAGTACTGAACTAGTGGTGTGTGTGTGTGTATATATATATATATATATTTATTTATTTATTTATTATGTGGGTTGATATATGTATTTTACTTTTTATTTCCGAACTCACATGATACATACAACAACCAATGTAATAATACATCGCCAGATTCATGTTTATCTGTTTCAGATACAACTGAACATTTTGCAGAAATGTTGCCATAGGCACAATGCGGCCAAACACAAATTGAAAGAAGTTTGATAGAATTACTTTTATTTGAATGAACTTGAATTTATTCTATTTGTATGTGTGTGTGCTTCACAAATAGATTTAGCAATTGCCTTATCCGTGCGATGCTGTCTTAGAATTTGACCACAGCAAGATATCTTTTTGAACAGCCTTAGCATTGAGAGTGCATGTGCCCAATGCAAAAGCGCTGTCTAAGTAGCACCTCAGAGCTCATGTTAAGAAACAAGGCAGCATTACATTACATTGGCAGGCAGATCAAAACAGATGCGACTGTGGGTGTCATCCGAGATTCAGCATTTTTGTGCAACAATGTTTTAAAGATTTGCTCTATCTAGTCCATAACTGATAGATAAGAATTTTACTGTGCAGCTGAGGCTGACATGGATAGCGCTGAATGAGCAAGAGCAGCGCATCTCGTCCTGTGGAATCTGCATGAGCAGATGAGTCATGAGTCTCAGAGTTGTCTCTGAAACTCCAGCTCCAGCTCACATCGGATGCATGGGGGCAAAGATGAGGCAAAAGAACCATTGTCCACATTGTCCGTTTTCCTGAAGCCATGATGTGGAGTGTGACAGAGAGAGAGTGACAGCATCAGGGTGATATGGGGGTGGGACGTGGGAAGTGGGAAGACAGGAAGAGAGCCAAAGGCAGACATTAGAATGCCTCCTCTGAACCCAATTAAAGGCAAACGACACTGTGGTCTGCCAACCTGCATAAGCTTCCCCGAGCAATGTCTCACTCGACCGGCCAGCAGCTCTGATAAAATCACTCTGATGAGCCTCGTTCTGCATTAAATCATATGCAACTCCCATTTCAAATCACTTTGACTGGATGTAGTTTATGAAGTGAAGTGAAGTGACATTCAGTCAAGTATGGTGACCCATACTCGGAATTCGTGCTCTGCATTTAACCTATCCAACGTGCACACACACAGCAGTGAACACACACACACCGTAAACATACACCCGGAGCAGTGGGCAGCATTTATGCTGCAGCGCCCGGGGAGCAGTTGGGGGTTCGGTGCCTTGCTCAAGGGCACCTCAGTCGTGGTATTGAGGGTGGAGAGAGCGCTGGACATTCACTCCCCCCACCTACAATTCCTGCCGGCCGGAGACTCGAACCCGCAACCTTCAGATTACAAGTCCGACTCTCTAACCATTAGGCCACGACTTCCCTATGTATAGCACTCTTTGAAATTGGGCGAATGTTCACAACTCATTAACACAAAGGAGCAACTTCCAGGTAGCTAGGACTTCAAGCTGTAGTCTTCTTATGTGAGTGAGTGAAACCCTGCTGATGTTACGATTGCAGACTCCACACTCAAGATACAAAACAGGTAAGTTTATTTAAAGTTGATGGGCAGAGACAGTAGAGTGAAAGGGTGGTAAACAGATGCAGGGGTGGAGAGTGATGAGATGGGATTCTCACAGAACAGGGGTGCTGTCCGACAGGGGCTCGTGGATGAACGGGAGAACCACACACCTCAACGCCGCGTTGTACAGCTCCAGGGAGGACGAACTGGGATCCAGGACACGGATGGACAACACTTGGAACAAACACAAGAGGTAAACACACAGGCAGGTAAGTAACAGGTAGATCGCTGGGATAACACGTAGGAGTCCACTTTGAAACAACGTTGCATTAACGAGATCGGACAAGGACTGTTGTTGAGGTGTGTGGTTTTGTAGTGTGTTGGAGATGAGGCAATTGGCTAGGAGACAGGTGCAGGTGATCAGAGTGTAGGTGAAGGTGATCATGAAGTGCGTGGGTGACGATGGAGCCTGGCCGTTCTGTGACATTGCCTCCCCCTCCCGGTAGGTGCGAGCCGCACCGTAATAATTCCATCGGCGGGGGGTAGGTGGGGTTGCGCTCTGATCCGCCATGGTCTCCAGAGTCCCTGGATCCAGGGACTCTGGAGACCATAGCGGATCAGGAGACTCGGGGAGCCATGGCGAGACTGGATGCTCGGAGAGCCATGGTGGATCAGGAGACTTGGGGAGCCATGGCGAGACTGGATGCTCGGAGAGCCATGGTGGATCAGGAGACTCGGGGAGCCATGGCGAGACTGGATGCTCGGAGAGCCATGGCGGATCAGGAGACTCGGGGAGCCATGACGAGACTGGATGCTCGGAGAGCCATGGCGGATCAGGAGACTCAGGGAGTCATGGCGAGACTGGATGCTCGGAGAGCCATGGCGGATCAGGAGACTCAGGGAGCCATGGTGGGTCTGGTGGCTCGGACGGCCATGGCGGGACTGGAGACTCAGGGAGCCACGGTGGCTCTGGGAGCTCGGACGGCCATGGCGGGACTGGAGATTTGGGTGGCCATGGTCGATCAGGAATCTTGGATGGCCACGGCAGAACTGGAGACTTGGATGGCCATTCAGGGGTTTCCGTGGACTTGGCCTTTGGCCTGGCCACCCAGGACGTGACTATATGGCCCCCCTCCAAAATTTTCTTGGGGAAGATTCTCTCTGGAAATTGTTGAGGAGGAGCGGGCTCTGTGACGTGCTCTAGAGGAGCGGGCTCTGTGGTGCGCTCTGGAGGAGCAGGTACTGGGGGGTGCTCTGGAGGAACGGGCTCTGGAGGGTGCTCTTGAGGAGCGGAGCTGGCAGAGACCAGTGATACTAAAGGAGAATGGACTGGGGTTCGGCACTCCTGGCCGTGGCTTGAGAACAGGATTCTCGCGGATCAGCACTCCTGGCCGTGGTCTGAGAACTGGATTCTCGAGGATCGGCACTCCTCTCGAGAAAAAAACCGAAGAACTGAAATTTCCTCTGGGTACCATAGAAGAGACGCTAACTCTTGGGAGTGCTCTGGAAGCGCGGACACTTGGGGGCGCTTGGATAGCGCGGACACGTGGGGCGTGTGGACACTTGGGGCCGCTTGGACAGTGCGGATACTTGGGGGCGCTCGGACAGTGCGGAACAGGACGGGACGAGCGTAGACGGCGGAGTGGGCTCTGGCAAGATGACAGGGGCTGTAAACCCAGGTGGTATCACACTGTCTAGGATCAGAAGCTCCGGAATGGTCCCTGGTGAACCCGACTTTACCGCGGACGGCGGCACCGACTTTTCAATAGATCGCGGGGAACAGGGGTGCTGTCCGACAGGGGCTCGTGGATGAACGGGAGAACCACACACCTCAACGCCGCGTTGTACAGCTCCAGGGAGGACGAACTGGGATCCAGGACACGGATGGACAACACTTGGAACAAACACAAGAGGTAAACACACAGGCAGGTAAGTAACAGGTAGATCGCTGGGATAACACGTAGGAGTCCACTTTTAAACAACGTTGCATTAACGAGATCGGACAAGGACTGTTGTTGAGGTGTGTGGTTTTGTAGTGTGTTGGAGATGAGGTAATTGGCTAGGAGACAGGTGCAGGTGATCAGAGTGTAGGTGAAGGTGATCATGAAGTGCGTGGGTGACGATGGAGCCTGGCCGTTCTGTGACAGCTGAGAGCTGCCTCCAAATAATCATCGTGCCAGAGACGCACTTGACACGGTGAATCACCAGATCCTGACCGTTTCCCTTCTTCTTCTCAATACACACATCAGGGATGTGCGCAAAGATGAAGACCTTATTCATACGGGCAAGGATAATGACTTCAAATCAATTAAGAAATTCAAAGCAGTAACAGAATGCATTTGTTAGATGCAGTCACTGTTCTTAAAAAAAAAAAAAAAAGAGAGTTGGACTTGTAACCTGAAGGTTGTGGGTTCGAGTCTCAGGTCCGGCAGGGATTGTAGGTGGGGGAGTGAATAACCAACACTCTCCACCCTCAATACCACGACTGAGGTGAGACCCTTGAGCAAGGCACCGAACTGCTCCGGGTTTATGTTCACTACTGTGTGTACTCTTGGATGGGTTAAATGCAGAACACAAATACTGAGTATGGGTCACCACACTTGACCACACATCACTTCCCCTTCTCCCTTCTTGCTGGATAACATATGAGAGCATGATATTTAAGATACACATCTTAAATTACATTGCATTTGTGTGTGTGTGTATGTGTGTAAAGTGAATGAGTACAAACTCTATAGCAGATACACAGCATGCTGATTTCCAGCGGTTACAGGACTGTGTCATTGTTCAACCACCAAACGAGCTCAGCGCAAATGTACTTCATGTACAATGAAATCATTAAGGATGAGGAAGCGGAGGTGCACATAGTGTAAATAGACACTCCGTTTTTATATACCTAAATGTGGTGCGGACAAAATCATGATCCGTGGAACATGTCTGACTTGCCCCACAAGCAAATAACATCTATGTTCCCTTCTAAAGAATATTTCCATTTATTTACCATTTAGTATTGCTATTTTAATTAAAGAATATTACAAAAAAAATCTAAAAAGAATAATTTTATATATGATACAAGGCATATTTGTTATATGTTAACTACAAAGACAACAGAATGACAATTAAAATGGGTTTTTCATATATTTTGGAAAAACACTTTAAGTTTAAGCCCTGCCCACATCTGGTTTTATTCAAATGCAGATACACAGATTCAAATAATTTTGCCATTGAAATAGATACAGATATTGGCTTTACTGAACACCTGTTATAAACAACTGCGCTGGGTCCATGAGCGTTCCATCAGTCCTGCACAGACAATACTATACACTACTCCGCTGATCCAGCCTGACTTCCCAAAAACTGTCCCATCACATAAACATTAGCAGTTCACGGACCCTCTGAACTACATGCATAACTCATGATTACAGAGTTGTTTGCATAAAATATTCCTCAAAAACAGACTTTTGTTCTGTAGGAGATATACAATTTATCCCCATTCATAGTTTTTGTTTCTATTCTGTACATATTTACGCTTAGCCAAATTATTTTGCTCCATCAACATTTTTTTCACCACAGCTAATATTTAAATCATATTAAAATCATATTCTCTTTGAATTACATAATATTATTTTTTATTTAGTTTTTATGAAATAAAAACAGTTTGTAAAGTATTAAAAAAACTATATATGATTAAAACAATTAATTTTAAAGATTTTATTTCACTGCATTTAACGCAGTTCCTCAAGACAAAAATAGAATGTGGGTTTGTGAAACCCTTTGTTTGCTGTATGTGCTGCTTAAAAACAGATGCTGATTCCTGCACTTCACTCATCACACTTACACAACTAATAATTCAGGGTTCTTTCAAATGAATCGAAATGCATAGGGGAGTACAAACACTGATCATTATGCAAAAACTTGAAAAACAAATTGTACAAATATACTTCATGCATTTAATCTCATTTTATTCGCCATATATTTGCTGCTGACCTTCGATGATCAAATTGTGAATGACTTTTAATTAAACATCTGTGCTTTCTGTGTGTGTGTGTGTGGGCGAATGGACCATACAGCTGTGATTTGATTTCCTTTTCCTTTTTTGAAAGAGCCTTTATATGCAGATCAGTCAAGCTCCTCAGTAAGACAGGGTCCAGAAACCCACATGGGTTAAGAAACCCACTACCACACTTCTCCCTGGAGTGAAGTGAAGACCTTGAAATTCTAATCTAATTCCTTTCCATGCTGTTTATTTTATTTACAGTGCAGATGCTGACATAATGTCAAAGGTTGCTCTGCTTAACAGTGAAAATGTGATTTCGACAGACAGCGCTGCACATCATCATAACATAAGTTTGGTCAGCGTAACACACTGAGACGCAAGATTCACTGTAACCTGCACAGCAGCATTGATTTTCTCACTTCATCTTCACAGTCAAAAGCAAGCCTTTTGATGTTTTGATTAAGCGCTTATGTAAGGAGCGGGTGATTATATTGTTGGAGATTAAACACATTTGTTAGTTTAATTGACAGCAGCTACAAAGGCATCGTCACAGTCTTGTATTATAATGATCAATTATATAGAGTGCTCTGATGGCAGATTGAACACCTGTACTCACCAGAGCACGGCCATGCAAACACACATGAGAAAGTCTACACACCCTTGTTAAAATGCCATGATTTTCAGATTTAAAATAAGAATCAATGTAAAGTCATATCAGATTTAGTTTTTCCATTTTTAATATGATACTGAAATCAAAATTTATGTTACAAACATAAGAGACTTTTAAGGAAGAAAAAAACAAAACAACAACCCTAAACTGACCTTGTTGCATATGTGCACACCCTTCTATAATGAGGCATGTTACTCTGTTGGAATGAACCAATCCCATTCAATCTCTTACTGAAAAACAATTACAGCCATCCATGATGCTAAATAACTTAAATAGAAAACAGACATTTCTGTAGGATTTTATTAGCATCTTCTTTCTGAATCCCACAAAGAGCTTAGAAAGGATGTGGGGAATCTCATTATGACGAGTTACCAGTCAGCAGAAGGGTACAAATGTCTTTCCTAAACACTGCATGTGCCTCGGGATCCTGTGAAGGCCATCATCAACAACAGGGTGCAACAGTGACATCCCAAAGTACAGGACGTCTGACAAAACCTGATGTAAAAACAAGATCAAAACGGATCAGGGAGGCTGCCAGGAGACTTGCACTGACATTAGAGGAGCTGCAGGAATATCTGACACGTTCTGGTCATTTGCTGCAGGATATAATAATATACTGTATTCCTCATATGTCTGAACTGTGAGGAGGCTGGCCAGACGGAAACCATTACTCCCACACACACGCAAAGACAAAATGTTTTATGGTCTGTTGAAACCAAATTGAACTTTTAGGCCATAATTTTATGAGGCACAGAAAGAAGACTGCTCATCAGCCAAACAACAGCATATCCACCATGAATCATGCCGCTGAAGCATCACACTATAGGACCGCTTCAGCTGGGAATCACAGATACAAGACACAAAACCTGCAGGCCTCCATTAAACAACTGAAGATGAATTTCATCTTTCAACACGAGGTAACACTTTATTTTGATAGTCCACTTCAGACATTCTAACTACAAGTAACTTTGCATCTACATGTCAACTTATTTTACTAACCCTAACCTAACCTAACAGTCTACTAATACTTTAATAAATAAAATGCAAATTGATGAGAGTTAGTTGACATGTAATTTATAGTCTAATATGGACTATCAACATAAAGTGTAACCCAGCATGATAATAACCCTGAAAACAATAAATAAAAATAAAAACAAACAAATAAATAAATTAATAAAAAAACAAAGCCAACTTCAGAAGAAGAAAAAGAGCAATGTTTTGGATTGGTTCAATCAGCAGGACACTCTGAAATCACACTTCTGCAAAACTATTTTTATCTTTCTTTGTTGTTGTTTTTTTTAATTAAAACGTTCTCTTTAAATGTTGCTTAAACTTTATTGGTTTCAATATTACATTAAAGATGTAAATAAAAAATAAAAAAAGTTAAAAAAACAGTTTCAAATTGTTTTTTTTTTTTTTTTTTCTTTTTTTTTTTTTTTTTTTTTTTTTTTTTTTTTTTTTTTTCGGCCTGTCAGTAACACAGATAACACATGACAGTACGTATGTGTAGTTATGCTATCATCATTCACAGCCTTTTTTTTTTTTTTTTTTTTTATATCATTTTTTTTTTATTAATTAATTAATTAAATTTTATATACCCTTTTATTTAACCATACTATGACCGACAAGACCAGGGGACAGAGAAAACAAGAGAGAGAAAAAAAAAATAAAAAAATAATAATAATAATAATAATAATAAAAAAATAATAATTATAATTATAATGATAATAATAAAAATAATAATAATTAAAAAAAAAAAAAAAAAAGGAATTAGAAAAAAAAAAAAAAAAAAAAATTGTGGATAAAGTCAACAGAGAAGGGGGAGAGAGAGAGAGGAAAAAAAAGAGAATGGGGGATAGAGAGAGAGAGGAAAAAACAAAACAAAAAAAAAAGACAATTTGCTTCGATACCTGCTGACAAAAAGAGAAAACAACAGAAGACACAACAGAAGACACAACATCAGAGAAACTGCAGCAACAACCAACATCTGTATGAATCACAATAAATTCTAAATGTTAAATGTTATTGAGCAACACGCATAACTAATATTACAAAATAAGTTTTGAAGCAACAGCAGATCAGAACAATGTGTGTCTGTGAGCACCCGTTTTTACACCAATGTGAATGCTTGAGTGTACACCTGTGTGTGTGAGCGCGCTTGTGTTCATAAGGTTCCTCCATGTAAATGTTTAATAGTGTGTGTGTGGGGAACAACAGCCCCATCCCGCAAGGCATGAAGCAGGCATGGAAGAGACCCAGGCCCCAAACATCCGGAGGCCCCCCAGGGCACGGGACCCCCAGGGGAACCACCGCAGGGACAACTGCGGCCCCCACCCAGAAAAGGGCAGAGGAGAGCCCGAAGGTGGGACATCCGACAGCCACAGTGTAGACACCCCAGGGTGCCGTGGCGGCAAGCCCGCAGGCTCCGCCGGCAGCCGACCACACCAGGGCAGACCGAGCCCTGGGCCCGGAGATCCAAGGGCCCCCCACCCCCCAACCGGGGCCCAGCAAGGCCAGTAGGGCCAGGCCCCGCCAAGCGACCGCCGAGAGTGGGCCAGCGCTCACCCGAGCATCCTGCCCCGGCGCGAGAAACCACCAATGCACCGGCGGCATCCTCCACCGGCAGGGCATGGTGGTGGGGTGGGGGTCGACTGAGATGATGAGTGAGGTGGAGTCTAAGGCCCGACCTGACACATAGACGTAGACGAACAAGCACACATATACACAAGCATACGTTCCCACCCTCATGCACGCAACGAATATTCTCACCCTCACCCCACATGTAGACACACAAAAATGGACATGGTACCCACACTCACACTCCCTATATGCACTCTATACTCCTAGATCCAGGCACCACCACCCCCAGAGGGGTAATCAGCGCCCGATCCCGGAGCTGAACCCCCTTCGCTCTGGCGTGGGGACAGGAAGACCACCCCGGTCCCCGCAGCAGCAGAGAAGACCACCAGCCCAGACCCCGACCGGGCGGCCAGCTCATCCTCGCAGCCCCCGGCCCCGGACAGAGAACAGAGAACAGGGGTGTGAGATAAAAAAAAAAAAAAAAAAAAGAGACCCCATGCTTCACCTCACCCGCTCAAATGTAGTGTTGGTGTGTGTTGTTCTAAGGTGCTTTAAAACAGGGGTGCTTTAAAACAGGGGAGGGGCACCCTCCACAAGCTTGTGTCAGCTCGTCCCCTCCCTAGAGCCCTCAATGTCTATGTGCAACTTAAAATTGAGAAGTGGGCACTGGCACCAGAGGGAAGGCTGAATGAACAGACCGCCCTCCGGATGCCATTCAGTGTGCCCACCCCCAAGGCCCTATATGTATGTGTCATGTGACAGTAAGTAATGAGAATGTCTAAGCTGTAATGTGTGATTGAGATGCAGGTGGCCACGAGGAGACAGAGGAGTACCACCTCCCCCGCATCCCAGCGACACACCCGCACCTCAAAACCCTACCTATGTGTTGGTGTGATGGAGCGGGAGAAGTGAAGCCTTAGGGATGGGGAGGAAAGCATCAGAGGGGGCAAAATACCCCCCCCTTCGGAGCCAGCTCCCCCGCTGACCCCCATAGGCACCCCCGTTACCCCAAATCTGCCCAGGGCGGGGGGCCCAGGCCCATCCAGACCAGGGCCCATGGCAGCCCGGGGCGGCCCACCAGACCCCACAGCAGAGGAAAAACTACCCCACCCCATCACTCATTCAACTCCCAGACTACATAAGACAATAAGACACCCAGGTTAGGCCCGTTTTCCCTGCCTCTATTGGATCCCCCCCGCGGAGGCACCGATGCATCGAAGACCCCCACACCAGGGCCGGGCCCAAGCGCATGCACCAACCCATGCTCCCGGCGGCACACCAACCCGGACCCAAGCCCCCCAGGCCCAGCCGTAACCCCAACCGGGAGGCAGAGCGCCCCCAGAACCCCAAGCCCCCCCCGGACCAACCCTGGAATAGTGCAGCCGCCAGGCCGGCAACCTACGTCCGCCGGCACAGGCATCCCCAGTAGCGCCGCATGCAGCCGCCAGAAAAACAGCACCCAAGAGTCACCAATACCCCATCCAGGCCAAGATCGCAGCCCCAGCGCCGAACCCCCCAAGAAACCCACCCCCAGGGAACTCCCAGATGCCCCAAGCCCATATGGCCACCCCAACAGCAAAAACCACAGCCGGACAGAATCAGGACCCCCACTCACACTAGGTGATGGAGCTGATCAAAGGAGTCCAGAGAGATTGATCTAATGTGGCAGCAGAAGCTGTGTCAAGACTAATATAATCCCACAAATAATTTCTATATTGGTTGATATTAAGATTATTTTTATTTTTCCAGTTCATGAGGACAGTCTTCTTAGCAATGCATAGGGCAGTGAAAGCCATGTGGATTGTGTTACCTTCTGTAGTGACACCATCTAGGTCGCCCAACAAGCAGACTGAAGGAGAGGCTGGAATAGAGCATTTAAGACACTTTGATAAATCTTCACAAATCCTGTACCAGTACCTCTGAACAGGTGGACAGAACCATAGAGCGTGGATGTAATTGTCAGGTGTATTGCCTTGACAGTGTGAGCAGTTGTTAGAAGCTGTAAGACCCATCCTGAACATCCGATGACCTGTGTAGTGCACTCTATGCAGGATTTTGTATTGTATTAATTGTAAACCAGGATTTCTAATCAGTTCAAAGGTTTTTAAACATATCTGAGACCAGAAATTATGGTCCCAGTTTACTGCTAGATCTGCCTCCCATTTTGCAATAGGAAGTGATACTGATTCATCTATTTTGGGAAGTGTCCTGTATATTTTAGACATTAATTTGGGGGTTTTGAGATTAAGAAAATCTGCCACACTTGGTGGTATTTGTAATTTGATATGATTAGATTTAAATTTCCCTTTTACAATAGATTTAATTTGTTGATATTCTAAAAATCTGTTTTTGTTAATCCCATATTGTTTAACTAATTTGTCAAAGGGAATAAAGTCTGTCCCTTCTAATATATGTTCCAGGTATTTAATACCTTTACAACTCCAATCTGTGAGGTTCATCATATTATTGTTTAGTAATATGTCAGGATTGTTCCAGATGGGGGTACGTTTGCATGGGATTAGTGAAGACTCAGTCATTTTTAGAAACTCCCACCATGCTGTCAGAGAAGAGCTGATACTGATGCTTTTGAAGCATACGTGTCGTTTGATGATCAAGCTAATGAATGGTAGATCCGAAATCTCTATATTATTGCATAATGCCTGTTCTACATCTAGCCAAGGCTCATCTAAGAGGGTGTGTTTTAACCACCCTGAAATGTGTTGAAGCCTGTTGGCTAAGAAATAGTGGTGAAAGTTAGGTAGATCTAGTCCTCCTTTATCCTTGGTCTTTTGTAGCGTTTTTAAGCTAATACGCGGGGGTTTACCTTTCCAAAGGAATTTAGAGATGGAGGAGTCCAGAGATCTAAACCAGTCAGGTGATGGTTTGCTCGGGATCATTGCAAATAAATAATTAATTCTTGGCAAAACCATCATTTTTATTGAGGCGACTCTTCCCATGAGTGATATGGGTAGAGACTTCCATCTGGTTAGATCATCTTCTACCGTCTTTAAAAGTGGGATGTGGTTTAATTTAATCAAATCTGTCAGCCTAGGAGAAACATTAATACCTAAATATTTAATATTTCCAGATTGCAGTGGAGTGGAGGAATTCTGGAAGGAGCAATTAATTGGAAGAACTGTTGATTTTAACCAGTTTATTGAATAATCTGAGACTCTTGAGAAAGAGTTTATTAATGTAATTACCTCAGAGAGAGTGGTTTGTGAATGCTGAAGAAAAAGTAACACATCATCTGCGTAAAGACTAACTTTATGTTCTACATTCTTACATTTAATGCCTTTAATCACTGTAGCCTGTCTAATTGCTGCTGCTAGTGGTTCAATAAAAACTGCAAACAGTGAGGGGGAGAGGGGGCATCCCTGCCTGGTGCCCCTCTTAAGAAAGAAGCTAGAGGATGTTTGGCCATTTGTCCTGACACATGCTGTTGGAGAGTTATATAATATTTTTAACCAGTTTATGAAAGAGTTTCCAAAACCAAATTTGTGTAAAGTTGCAAATAGAAAATTCCAGTTAACCCTATCAAAAGCTTTTTCTGCATCTAGAGACAATATTGTAATTTGAAGGTTTCTATTGCATGAATAGTCTATCAAGTTAAGTAACCTATGTGTATTTGTTGAGGAGTGCCTCCCTTTTATGAAACCAGTTTGGTCGGAATGAATTATGAGAGGGGTTATCTTCTCTATTCTTTTTGAGATAGCTTTGCAGATTATTTTAGTGTCCACATTAATAAGGGATATTGGACGATAGCTGGTAGGCAATACAGGGTCTTTGCCTGGTTTTAGCAAGAGACTAATGTTGGCAGAATTCATATTTGGTGGAAGTCTACCATTTTCCTTGGTTTCCTGCAACATTCTGTAGAATGTTGGTGACAGAATTACCCAGAATTCTTTATAGAATTCTGCTGGAAAGCCATCTGGACCTGGAGCCTTTTTATTGGGCATACTGTTCAAGGCTTCCTGAAGTTCATCTGATGTCAGTGGAGAATCCAATGTCATCGCTTGATTTTCTGATAATTTCGGAAGAGTTATATTGTCAAGAAATTGGTCAATTTCGTCTTTAGATGGGTTTATCTGTGGAGAATATAAAGATTTGTAAAAGTCCCTGAAAGTGTTGTTTATTCTTTCAGGGTCATATACTGTATCCCCAGTTAAATCTTTAACAGCACATATAGTTGTTTTTTCTTTATTTATTTTTAACTGGTTCGCTAGGAATTGACCTGATTTGTTACCATATTCAAATTCTTGCCAGCGAAGTCTTTGTGCTAAGAATTGGGTTTTTTTATTAATAATTTCATTTAATTCTAGTTTTGCTCTACGTATTTTTTTCAGCATTTCCTGTTCCTGGGAGGATACGTAGGCTTCTTCTAAAGTTTTTATAGTTTCTTCTAATTCCTGAATATATTTATTTTCTCTTTTCTTTTTATGCGATGAGAATGAGATTATTCTACCTCTCATCACAGCTTTGCCTGCTTCCCAGAGAACAGATGCTGATGTTCCAGGCAGGTCATTATAGTCTAAATATAAAGCCCACTCTTCTTTAAAATATTTAATAAAATCATCGTCTTTAAGCAATGATGTATTGAATCTCCAGTTATTACTTGGTGGAGTGGCCTTCTTATTTACTAGAGTTAAAGAAACAGCAGCATGATCGCTGACAGCTATAGGGTGTATCTCTGTGTCTGAAATGTCACTCAGCAGAGAGCTGCTGACTAGGAAATAATCCAGACGAGAGTAAGAGTGATGGACATGTGAGAAGAAAGTATATTCCCTACGGTTGGGGTGAAAAGAACGCCATGCATCGCAAAGTCCATAGTCGCTCATGTACTGTTTAACTATATTTGTGGATTCCCAATTGCGCTGAGTTCCAGCTGTACTCAGCCTGTCCATTTCTTTATTTAGTCCAAAGTTGAGGTCTCCCCCAAGAACAAATGCACAATCTAGGTTGTTTCAAATTGTTAATGAAAATATGGTCACACTTTATTTTAAGGTACAGTTCCCATTTAGGTCCAGTTCTATTGTCTGTTCTCATGTCTGTTCTGTCTCTGTTAAACGCGTCCTTGTTTGTCTTGTGTCTGAGCACATGGCTTTGTCTTTGTTTTTGTTGGCCATGTGCTCCTCTTGCCCTGCCTCCTTGTGTCCAGTTACCCCACCCCCTTGTTTAGTCCTAGTCTAGTCCTCGTTTACATGATTGTGTCCACCTGATCCTCATGTGCTCTGCTCCTTTATATTGTGCCCTTTTCCCTCATGTCTTTGCTGGTTTGTTGCTTTAGTTCCTTTTGTGTAAGAGAATTCCTTGTCAGTCAACTAGTCGTGTTATATTTTAGTCTCCTTGTCAGTCTAGCTTTGCATTTAGTTTATTAGAACCCCTCTCTACTGTGGTCCTCCATTCCTCAGGCCTCGGCGTGGTCTGTTGATACGCTGCTCCACCATGGACTTTGTTTTTTTTTTAACTCTGCCAGGGCTCTCTATCCCTTTGGCTCCACCATTGTCCTCAGCGCCACCAGCTCCATCTTCCGATCCCACAGCCTCGGTCCTCTAATTCTCCAGTTCCACCTTGGTCCTCCAAACCTGCGGCGTTGATTCATGTTGTTTAGTTCTGTCTGATTAAATTTAGGCATGGAAATTTTAAATAGTGCCAACAAATAATAACAACTGGGCCAATACATGTTTCTGTTTCTTGAGTCAATATTCATCCAGAGGAACAATTTATTTTTTTTTTCATTCTGATTTAAGATATTTAAATCATGGAGAGCTGCACCAGAGCAAGATGGCTGCAACACTCTTCTTCACTGTAGGTATGGTATTTTGTGTGGGCAGTGCTAGATTTGCAACAAACATATTGCTCTGAATTGTGGCTAACCTGATCTGACCACATAATCTCTTCCCATATCACCAACTGAGTGTTAAAACATAACTGTGGTTTATCACACCTGAGTTCAGTTTCTCTAGCCACACCCAGGCCTGATTACTGCCACACCTGTTAGTAATCAAGAAATCACTTACATAGGACCTGCCTGACAAAGTGAAGCAGACCAAAAGATCCTCAAAAGCTACACATCATGTTGAGATCCAAAGAAATTCAGGAACAAATGAGAAAGAAAGTAATTGAGATCTATCAGTCTCGAAAAGGTTATAAAGCCATTTCTAAAGCTTTGGGACTCCAGCGAAGCACAGTGAGAGCCATTATCCACAAATGGAGAAAACATGGAACAGTGGTGAACCTTCCCAGGAGTGGCCGGCCGACCAAAATTACCCCAAGAGCGCAGCGACGACTCATCCAAGATATCACAAAAGACCCCACAACAACATCTAAAGAACTGCAGGCCTCACTTGCCTCAGTTAAGGTCAGTGTTCATGACTCCACCATAAGAAAGAGACTGGGCAAAAATGGCCTGCATGGCAGAGTCCAAGACGAAAACCGCTGCTGAGCAAAAAGAACATAAAGGCTCGTCTCAGTTTTGCCAGAAAACATTTTGATGATCCCCAAGACTTCTGGGAAAATACTCTGTGGACTGATGAGACAAAAGCTGAACTTTTTGGAAGGTGTGTGTCCCATTACATCTGGCGTAAAAGTAACACAGCATTTCAGAAAAAGAACATCATACCAACAGTAAAATATGGTGGTGGTAGTGTGATGGTCTGGGGCTGTTTTGCTGCTTCAGGACCTGGAAGACTTGCTGTGATAAATGAACCATGAATTCAGCTGTCTACCAAAACATCCTGAAGGACAATGTCCGGCCATCTGTTCGTGACCTCAAGCTGAAGAGAACTTGGGTTCTGCAGCAGGACAATGATCCAAAACACACCAGCAAATCCACCTCTGAATGGCTGAAGAAAAACAAAATGAAGACTTTGGAGTGGCCTAGTCAAAGTCCTGACCTGAATCCTATTGAGATGCTGTGGCATGACCTTAAAAAGGCGGTTCATGCTCAAACCCTCCAATGTGGCTGAATTACAACAATTCTGCCAAGATGAGTGGGCCAAAATACCTCCACAGCGCTGTAACGGACTCATTGCAAGTTATCACAAACGCTTGATTGCAGTTGTTGCTGCTAAGGGTGGCCCAACCAGTTATTAGGTTTAGGGGGTGAGCACTTTTTCACACAGGGCCATGTGGGTTTGGATTTTGTTTTGCCTTCATAAAAAAAAAAACCTTCATTTAAAAACTGCATGTTGTGTTTACTTGTGTTATCTTTGATTAATATTTAAATTTGTTTGATGATCTGAAACATTAAAGTGTGACAAACATGCAATAAAATAAAAAATCAGGAAGGGGGCCAACACTTTTTCACACCACTGTATTTGTTAATTTTGTTGTTTGCAATTGTGAATTTCTGTGTGCATTTGGGGGAACCTGTGTTGCTTTCAAATCAATGAGAGCAAAATGAAACCATTTGAATCAGAAGCCACAGCTGTGTTGTTTGTTTCATCTCGACTTCTCCCCTCTTCAATACATCAAGACCACTTTTTTAGCATTTTTTTTAAAAACTGGTGAGAATTAAACAGCACTGAAATAGGGGGGTTAATAAGTCATTTCAATGAAGCAAGCAATAAAGCTTTCCTTTTCACAGGGGCCCTACCTATTCACAGTCTGAATAATATTATGGGGTTATCCAGAAAATGGAAAATGTCAAAGTTATTTTAATAATTTACCGGCAGAAACCAATCAAAAGTCAACATTGCTTTTCAGTTGCTGCTTCAGTGGGATTTATTTCAGAAATCTGCAGCAAATCAGATCTGTTTGCATAGGGATGACACCATACATTTTGAATGATAATCTAGCTTTATGATTGACTATAAAGTAGTAATGGATTAATTGCTTCATTATATAATTACAGTACAGTCTTTCCTAATTTTGGACAGAATATAAGACAGTACAGATGGAGACACTAATTACGCAATTCACAGCCGTGAGTGAAGAATTGGTTTGGAGTAACTGGACCCGGCACAAACTCGATCAAGACACCTTCACAACTCCAGTGACATGAATGAACAAAATCTAGAAAACTGTCTACACTGAATCATAGTGTACATGCAGTCACTCAATAGAGGAATTTAAACTGCTGGGTTTTCATTGAAGAACTGGCCACGATTCAGACCTTGGTGACCTCATAAATATACAGATTTGTCCATAACCAGTCATGAGGTCACTGTTTGATATGTGAACTAATGCTGGAATTGTTCATGTTTTATAGGGGATCTGCGTCCCTAGTTGAGACTGGTTTGTCACCAAGTTTTCTTTCTCCAGTATCTACCATCTTATGAGCTTTTCGTTCCCTGCCACATTTGCCTCTGGCTTATTCACTGAGGCTCAAAGATTTTAACGAAACTGCAAAATAGGGACTTTATAGATTACTTTATGGAGACATTATAAATGCTATAGTATGACTGTTACATTACATTCCTGCAAAGCTGCTTTGAAACAATGCATATTGTGAAAAGCGATATCCAAATAAATGTGACTTGACTGCTATAAATAGAACATCTAATAAAGTGTGTGTGTGTGGGAGAGAGAGAGAGAAAGGTTGAGGGTTCAGCATAATAAAGTAATTGAGTGTGCCGTTTCAACATGAATTCACAGTGTCTGCTCTGTTGTTATCGTACGGCCCTGAGATGACATTTTAAACTCTTTCCAAGACATACAGAATAATGCCATGATGGCTTTTATGAGGTTGGATGTGTCACATTTTCTTAGCAAAGCTGTCATAGTAGACCAACTTTAATTCTAGTAAATCTGTGATTCAGCTCCGTGAGGCCCGAGGCCAGGGAAATCAGCTGCTTTTTAATATTTAAAATCACTTTTCGGTCCTGTGACATTAAGTTCAGTCTGCATTAATATTTCATAAATCTTTAGTTCAGCATAATTTCATGAAAGCTGCTAGTGTGGTGCATTTTTAAACATAACCCAGGTCTTGGAAAACTTGAAATAATGGCTTTTAAAACTAGTGAAGATGGCAAGGGAAACAATAGGATGAATTCAAAACATACATGTCATGATTTCTTGTTTATTCGTTCATTGTTAATTAATGAGCAAGTCTATAGAAACGTTCTACATGGATGTCATGCTATATCAGGGTTATTAAGGTAATTTTCAACAAAGAAAAAGAGGTCAGTCTACTATGGTGGCAGATCTAATACTAACTTGTAATATAGGACTTTCCATTTACTATTCAGTAATGTAACATTGCTGTTGCTGGTCACTAGTGTGTTTCCTGAAAGCATAGCTTACTTTACTTTACTTTACTTTTAGTCATTTAGCAGAGGCTTTTATCCAAAGCGACTTACAAATAAGAAAAAAATAACTAAAACTAAAAGTTAACACTCTTTAAATACTCTATACACACCCATTTAAGAAAATACAGAAATTAAATAAAATTGACAAATGCATACAACAACATTTCAATAGTAAACATTAAAAGGGAATACAAATAAAAAGCGATACTTATATCTAAGTATTATAGCTAGACAACTATGGTCACACATTCAACACAGCTCAGTGGTTCAATGTTTCCCAAAAACAAAAGTCATTCTAAAATTTATGGTACATTTCATGTCCACTGATGTTTTTTTTCTTAACAATTTTCTTGAGATACACTCCTGAACAAAATCTTGAGACCGGGGGAAACGTTACAAGTATTCGCATTTCATGCTGGTGGATCATAACCAGGTTGTAAGTACTGCTTCAAAATGCCAAAAGAAGAAACAGGAGCAAGAGACAAATAATAGAGAATAGGCAATTTATTGAAAACCACATTTAAATTCAAACAGGCTGCTCATCAGCTGATCAAAAGTTTAAGACCGTAGCCTTAAAAAGTTCAAATCTGCGCAAAAATATGGCTTTCATGTCATTGTCCTTCAGGCAGTCACACTGTCATGACCTCCTGATAGCAAAGGTAAAAAGGCTTTCTGTCTTTGAACGTGGCAGGATTGTTGAGATGCACAAGCAAGGGTGCGCAAAATGCGCCATCGCTGCCGAGGTTGGACGCAGTAAGACAGTCATTTTACATTTCTTAAAAAATCCTGAGAGTTATGGGACAAAAAAGTCAAGTGGTAGAACCAAAAAAATAAAAATCACCTGCACTGCACCAGAGGATCTGACGGGCTGTCCGTGAAGACACAGGCCGCTCGTCGACCCAAATTAAGGCCCTTACTGATAAAACGGCATCTGCGAGAGAAGAGCTTCAAGAACAGAAAACATCTTCAAAGATCATGTCTCCTCCCAGGCCCGTTTGGAATTTGCAAGGGAGCACCAAACATGGGACATTGAAAGGTGGAAGAAAGTTTTATTCTCTTCCAATGTTACTGGCATGACAAGAAGATGCCACTGGAAATGTTTTCTAATGGAGCAGGCTCCATCATGATCTGGGGTGCTTTTTCTTTCAATGGGATAATGGAGTTTCAGGTTGTGCGGGGGTGTCAAAGGGCTGCTGGCTATGTGGACATGTTGCAGCAGGCATCCCTCTTGACTGAGGGTCCTCGTCTGTGCGGTAATAACTGGGTCTTTCAACAGGACAACGCTGCAGCTCACAATGCCCGCCTGATGAAGGACCTCTTCCAGGAGAATTATGTTGCTCTTTTGGACCATCCTGCGTGTTCCCCTGGTCTTTTTTGGTTCTACCACTTGAATTTGTTGTCCCATAACTCTCAGGATCTTTTAAGAAATGTAAAATGACTGTCTTACTGCGTCCAACAATCCTGCCACATTCAAAGACAGAAAACCTTTATGCCTTTGCCATCAGGAGGTCATGACAGTGTGACTGCCTGAAGGACAATGACATGAAAGCCATAGACTGCAAAAAATGCTTTTCTTACTTAGATTTTTTGTCTTGTTTCCAGCCAAAATATCTAAAAAATTCTTAAATAAATAAGGATTTTCTAGACAAGTAAAAATTATTGTCTTGTTTTCAGAAAAAACTAGTTTTTGCTTAGATTAGAACAAGCGAAATAATCTGCCAATGGGGTAAGCAAAATAATCTTATTTCAAACAGAAAACAAGATTATTTTGTTTACCCCGTTGGCAGATCATTGTGCTTGTTTCAAGCCAAAACTCATTTAATTTTGACTTCTTTTTTTTTCTGAAAACAAGGCAATAATTTTTACTTGTCTAGAAAATCTTTCTTGATTTAAGATATTTTGGCTGGAAACAAGACAAAAAATCTAAGAAAAGCATTTTTTGCAGTGTATTTCGGCACAGATTTGAACTTTTTAAGGCTATGGTCTTAAACTTTTGATCAGCTGATGAACAGCCTGTTTGAGTTTAAATGCAGTTTTCAAGAAATTGCCTATTCTCTATTATTTGTCTTTTGCTCCTGTTTCTTCTTTTGGCCTTTTGAAGCAGTACTTGCAACCTGGTTATGATCCACCAGCACGATGCGAATGCGAATACTTGTAATGTTTCCCCTGGTCTTAAGATTTTGTTCAGGAGTGTATATACAGTATATATAACCTTCAAGGGAAAGCATGTTGTAATCTCAGAGAAATATGTTATGCAACTTTTGCTTCAGTTTACATTTTTGTAATTGCAGTGTCCATTTGTAAAGTGAGGGGGCTTTGAGTTTAAAGGGCATTTATTATGCCCCTTATTACAAGATGTAAAATAAGTCTCAAATGTCCCCAGAATATGTCTATGACGTTTCAGCTCAAAATACCCCACATATCAATTCTTATATCATTTTGAAAATGCCTATTTTGAGTGGAAGCAGAAACATGCTGCTGCTCCCCATGCCCTTTTGTCTATCACGCTGAAAACATGCATTATAAGGCCTACTGATATACTGTTTCCTGAGAGCACACACCCGAAGCCAACGCACAGAAAGCGGCTGTCACACAGCATAAGTTACAAAAACAGAGTCAGTTATTTCTGTGAAGTTAAATAGCTGGGAAAGAAATCACATGTTTATATTAGATCTGTGTATTAAGTGACAGCAGCGTAATATACAGAACCAAGTCAAAAGTGAGATTGTAACAATGTTACCGCTCAACAAAGTTAGCTCGTAGACTCAACTCTAGAATAAAATAGTTGTCATGACTGATGCCTAGTCAGAACGTGTAACTCCCGCTGTAGAGATGCTCTTTCCACAAACACGAGCAACTAAAGCACAAATAATTCACAGCATTTATTTTTAGAAATTTAAAAATGTGAAATGATAACTGTGGGAACTAACTGTAAGAAATGTTAATGTTATCGAGAATATAATTTATCGAGAAACCATAACCATTTCATCACTAGCTGTGTGTTTACTGAAAAATAACTGGACACTTTAGAGCAGGGCTGTCCAAACTCGGTCCTGGAGGGCCGGTGTCCTGCAGAGTTTAGCTCCAACTTGCCTCAACACACCTCTATGGAAGTTTCTAGTATGCTTAGTAAGAGCTTGATTAGCTGCTTCAGGTGTGTTTAATTAGGGCTGGAGCTAAACTCTGCAGGACCGAGTTTGGACAGCCCTGCTTTAGAGCGTCCCGGTCTCATCCCAAGTCGTCACATATTGACGCTTTGGTTTTTGCGTCGCTTTTTGACGCTCAAGGTACCCCTTTAGCGTCACTTTTCGACGTGAAGGGAAGCGTAACTTTTCGGCGTCGATATGCTAACGCGCTATTGGGAATTTTATCGTCATAATAAGGTTGCCATTATTGCATATATGTAGGGGTGTGATTTTTGAATGTAAACTTACCCAACCCCTGCCCCTAAACCTACCATCTGTGAAGAAAACGCAAGATATAGGAGGCAGATGCAAGTACTGGCATAATTTATTTTAAAATGATTAATATACGCTAAGTGTTTCCTATTTAAAAAAATTACCTTCCCTTCACGTCGAAAAGTGACGCTAAAGGGGTACCTTGAGCGTCAAAAAGCGACGCAAAAACCAAGCGTCAATATGTGACGAGTTGGGATGAGACTGTGTTAAGAATCCAGCAGTCCTGTGGTATAAGCAGCGAATATTACAGATGAACAGGAATCTGAATTCAATATCTAAATACAGTAAATATGAAAATACAAAGCTCTAATACTACACTGAAAAATGATCTAATTTACTCAATATTTGTCATGTGTGCTCGTGATTTGCTTTTGATGAATGTAATTTTCTAAAATGTACAATCTACTAGAATAAATCAGTTGAATGTGAGTACTTGAAAATGATTTTTGCTGTTGATGTTACTGAAACAGATTCATTCATATCAAACATACAAACAGCTCTATTAAAACATGTTCTCCTGACTATGAGCTGATGCCACCTCACTAACACATTTATCATCATCATTCATTCATCATTCAGTGTCTTTTATAACAAACTCAAAATAAAATATTTCCTTTTGCAATATGACCCAAACAAGAAATGACAGTTTACAGCAAACATGAAAACTTGTATATCAGTGGATGGAAATCAGTGGCAGATCTGACCTTTCATTTGAGGCAGGTATGAATAAAGAAATTACACCATGTGAACACACACACACACACACACACACACACACACTATAACTGAGAAGACCTCTGAGATGTCTAATGTCTGCTCTGTCACTGCAGGTTTTATACTTTATTAAAGATAAGTTCTCTGAAAACAACTATCAACTAAAGTGATCGTAAATAATTCTAGACATTTTACTGTAAGTAGTATTTTTGTAATGTATATAGATACAGGCACCAATTAAAGCGGCTCATTTTATTTAATAGTAAAAAAACAAAAACACGAATGGCCTTGAGTGTGAACAGTGCAGTGCCAAAGAGAAGACAAATGGTTCAGCTGTAATATTATAATAAGTCATATTAATCAAACGCAGCCCATTGCTGCCATTGCATAAATTATTGTACAGACTAACTAGCACAATGTGTGAATGAGTGAGCTTTTGTTGCCACACAGATCATTTCATTTTTCAGCATACATTTATAACTGACCAACAGTAATTCAAAGATGCAACAGCACATTTATTAGATGACAAATATAAAGGAACTGTGTCGTATGATAAATTAAAATAATACATCATAGTGGACCAATAATAAAACACCAATATATGGATATGCAGTATTAGTCCAATGCAATGTTTAATTAAAAAACAACAACAAACAAACAAAAACAACAGTTATTTCTTTATTTGTTTGTTTATAAGATTTACACTCATTTTACTTCACATATAAATGTTATGATATTTTCAGACTTCTTTGATTATCTGTGCTGGTTTTTGTGTTCCACTCCACTGTGTTTGAATGTGTGATCTATGTACGTGTGCACTAGACCAGTTCTTCCCAGTCCTGTCCCTATTATCTAACACTCCCGCAATCTACAATAATGCACTGATGAGTTCAGTGAGGTGTGTTAGATGACTGTAGATTACAGATTAACCACGGCGCATTGTTGCTTTTCTAGCATTGATAGCACATTTTGAAACAGTGTGTCGCATTAAAAGGCTTTTCACTTTGAAAAGAAGCTTCTCAATACTTTCTTTTACCCTCCAGAGCACTGAACATCACATTTTTAAAAGCATTAAGCACTTTATCTGTCTCTTGAGCAAAATGTGGTACAATCTGCAAAAGTACAAATCGTGAAAGGAAGCCATATGACTTTGCAATGACACAGGGCTGTTTGCGAACATCTACCAGATCTGTGAAACCCAGTGGTTTCTGGATAGAGGTGTGAGAGTGGAAGATGGACTCAACGGACCGTATGACTGCTGTCGGCCGCTCACGAGCTCAGATGAAACATCTCTGTACATTTACACACTGAAAGCTGTTTTTGAATGGCTGTCACATTAAATCAGTTTTCTAGTTTGGCTCTGCAGTTCAGGCATTGTCTTTGACTAACCTTTGTTAATTGTCAGATCTCTTTTAAAGCTCTTTCATACCATTTACAGACAATCAACCTAATGTGACTTGCTTCAACTGATGCAAGTGCAAAGTTGTTTTTATTTATTTATTCAAAGAGCGATTCTATTTTGAATGCATGAGAGCTTATTCCTGCTTCAGAAGAGTTCAGCACTGCTGCATGTAACATGCTGTGGGACTCGCAGTAATGCAACGCGTGAAATTGCACCTGCAGGGGAAACGTCACAGATCAGAGCTGCTGTTGCTATTTAGGGGTCATGAGTTGCACATTAGTGAAAATTATATCACACATTATTTTAAATACTAAAGGCAAAGTGTTTAATTTGGCGTTTTTAAAGCCATTTCATTCTGGTTTCATTAAATATGCCTCTAGATTATCCACATTATTGATGAGAGGGAACGCCCACCAACTGACTTTCAGCCAATCACTGTGGAGCCTGATCACCTGATGAACAGCAGGAAACTGAGTATATCTGATCTACACTACTGATTCAAACAGAAAACAGCACCACTAATTCTATATTCTTACTAGTCTATTGTGTTGAAGAATATTTATACAAATATCAGCAGAAGAATAACTAAAATACAATAGAGTTCCTGCACATCAGTGTTTGGAAGCCTAAATATGATCCTTATAATGCATATTCTTATACAGGTTCACAAGCAGCACATTCTGATCTCCTGAGCATACATTGTTTGGCAGATTCTGTAGTGCTAGCTATATAATTAATACATATTTTGTAATATAGTTATGTTAACCTCTTTTAAACTGTACGCTCTGAAGTGGAAGCTCTTCACTTCATGGTGCGGAGGTTGCCAGCTTGACCCGGCTAACTGCCCCATTGGTACAGTTCTGGAGTTCGTGCAGGCCTGTTCCTCCGCAGGGTTAACCCACTCCACCCTGAGGGTCTACGTGGCGGCTATATCGGCCTACCATGCCCTTCTCGGTGGCCTTTCAGTGGGTAGACACCACCTAGTACATGTTTCTTCCAGAGTTCTCCGGCCAGAGAGCTTATGCTATGTGGTGGATCAGGATGCTATTCCATAGCCTCGAGTCCTCTGCTCTCCCCTTTCCTGGTGATCAAGACTCACTTCTTAGAAGTTGGCCTTTGGGACACAGGCCCCGCCGACTTTAGCCACTCGTGGCCCTTTTTCTCTCGCCCTCGTTGTGCTCCCGAGGGATACACACAGGGCAGGGACTTGGAAGTCTAGCGGCGTGAGCATCTCGTTCCCCTAGCATTTTCGACGCAGTTCGAGTTCATGAAGGGGAACGTCTCAGGTTACGTATGTAACCATGGTTCCCCGAAGGGAACGAGAAGCTGCGTCTCGAAGGCCACACTTCCGGCATTCCTGCCAGCACTTGCTTCATTCCTAGAAGCTGATGCCGGCTCCACCGCACGTGCGTTTATGCTTCCTGGTTGAATACGTCATCCGCCTGTGACGTCTCACCCTTGCATTGGACAGATTACACATGTGATTCAGAGCGCGGTCACGCTGGAGGCGTTCCCCTAGCGTTTTCGACGCAGCGTCTCGTTCCCCTGGGGAACCATGGTTACATACGTAACCTGAGACATTATCGCCAGTCATCAAAGCAGGACCAAAGCACTGATGTAAAATAAATCCTCTGTGACATGCAATTTTGTTTTAAATCACAAATGTTGATAGACAGGCCAAAGCACTGTTTTCCAGCTTTAATACCACTTGTGTAATTAATGCATTGATTTGTAATATTATGGTCTGTTTACCTAAATAGAAACTAATGACCATCATAATTACTTGACAATACAGTCAATCTTCAGAGGCCTTGTGTAATCACAAATATATATTCTACATCACATCACCACTACATGCTTTCCTTTGGAATCATCACAAGCAGCCAACGTGACGTAGCGTGGGCGAGCGAGGTGTGAAAAAAAGGGGAGGCGTGACCTTAATACTGTCTCTCTTTGAAACACACACACACACACACCCTTACCTGTGATTCTTCTGCCCCTTTATGCTGTACTGCATTGATATGAGTCCGTCTGACCTCAGAACAGCTGTAACTCTCCCTGCTGTACTGATGCATGGCTCTCACTCACTTATGAGTTCAGACGCTGACATGAACAATAAGACGGGGAAGCTCCTTTCAATTGGGCTCGTGGGGATGGCAGACTCCAGTCAAACCGCCTCAGTGTTGTTTCTGTTCTGTAAAAGACATTGTTTGATCCATCAGCGCTGATTTACCACAGCCGTATGGGGGTGGGCACGACTCAGAATCTGCTCTCAACTTCACACAAAACTCCTTGTGAAAGCTGTCTATGTTATCCTTAGGAATTAATTATTTAGAAAGCTTGTGTCCAGAAACATCTTCATTATCTAATGGAAAACTATTTGAAAGCTTTTAGGATTTAGCTCTGTTTCAAAATCTAGATCCTGCTCATCAACTCAGCTTTTTAAAGAATCATCGGTAGCATAACTCTTCTAGAAATTAGGTAGCAAAATGATGCTCTGAGACCTCTGCTGTCATTTATCTGTTGTGGACTCTAAACTAGCAGACAGCTAAACATGTGTAATGCTGAACATCGAAGTGCTATTAAGCTTCATGACCCCAGACAACACTTGGTTTCCACACTGCAATATATTGGCATTAAATCAGTTAAATTAGAGGGCGTGATATTAACAATTTGCTTTTAAAACATGAAGCCTATTGGATTTATATTTTGAATATATTATCACCTAAGGGTCTTAACAAAGAGTTTGATATTTGTCCTTTTCTTCATTAATGATTCTGATTGTATTTGTATTTTGATGATGTATGTTTCGGTCAGGTATTTTTGTTCAGATTGTTTTGATTGTTTAGGTATCTAATGTTTTTACTTTTTTTCTAGTTATGTGATTTGTTGCCCTTGTTTTGAAGTGTTATGTTGTATTGTATTGTTTTTTAGCATGTGATAATTGATGATTTTGCTGCCCGCTAGACGTTTTTAAAATGTTTTTTGAGATCTTCTACTGTCACACATCTTTCCATCACGTGAATTATTTGCAGGTCAGAGTTCACTAAACTTTAATTTTACAACACAGTGAAATGCACAATGTCTTCTCATTAGAATAAGATGTTTCGTTTACTTGCTGCTTTTTGCTTCATCCAGACTCCGGACTGGAGAGAGCATGAGAGAGGAGAGCTGGGGAAACACAGCTCAGCTAACTTAACTGAGCTTCGCTGCTTCTTTCCCTCGACTCCACACCCAGTGTCTGCCTTTGCTCGGGCCACAGACACTATACAGTTAAATAATACTGACAGCAGTGGACAAGAAATACACCACAAGCTAACCTGGCAAACAAGACGGCTTAAATATGAAACTAAGGGGACCACGTGACAGAAAACAACCAATGATGAGACGGAACCAGTCAACATGAACCAACGAAAACACGCTTGTGACAAAAGGTGCGTTCGACTTGAAGCACGGCTACAGACGGTGGTCAGCGAGAGTAGCCGCTTGCAGTCAGGGGCGGAGTTGAAAACGGAGTCGTCAAGTCGGACACTTCGGGGCTCTCGTAGTTTGCTGCATCTACCTCAGTCATGGCAGATCACGTGGCGTTTGCTTGCTTTATTGCAGACGAACTGGAAGCTATAGAAATGCTGTTATTGTTGTATGAAATTGAGCACAATGGGCAACGAAAGTGAGTAAAGGTTCAATGTAATAAGTATTGTTTTTATATATCCAAAGTGACATGGGATCATACACCAGTGTGACTCGTTATTTCTAATACTAACCAATCAATGCAATTACACTTAACAATTTTCATTAGAAGGGATTCTTTTTTTATTACTATGTTGGTTTATGTTTTAATAAAATGTATGTAATATTTTGAAAGGGTGTCATCACGACAGAAACAAGTTTTAAGTAAATAAACACAACATATTGAAAATTTGACTTGTGCAGTATGATTCATTATGTGTGTTTTTGCTACTGCAACTTAATAAAAATAATCTATGAAGATAATAATTGTATGTACTAAATGTGGTTTTCATTACAGATAAAAGAATTAGGATGTTACATATTTGTTTACTTATTTGACTATTTCTCCAGTTAGGTAAGCACATTTCAGTAAGACAAAACACCATGAACATTCATACGTGAACACCATGAACAGGCCTACGGATAAGCCCAATGTATTTGCCTTTCTATTATGATTTATACCAGCTTATGAAAGTGATCTGAATGTTGTATTAATTTGACATCCAGCCAGAGTTGTTGGCAGTAATCACATGCAAGTGAAGATGGATGAACCCAGCAACTAGACAATTAGTATCAATCAGAATCCATGATGACCACACTATATTAAAAGTCTGTAAGATTGACATTTGATTTATTCCATAAAAAAAATGATCTAAATAGGTTATATATGCAGCTACTGTAAAGGGTCTGTATGAAAAAGGTCCAAAATAAACCTATGCACAAAACCTATATAAACAAATTAACAAAAAAGTGATTGCAGTAAAAATAATTGTAATCTTTTAATAAACATGATTTACGAGATGAAGATGACATGAAAAGTTAATTTATTTTGATTTAGATTTTTTTGAAAGTCCATATATGAGCATTAGTGGGACTGAAGTTGTCAGAATAAACCCGAAATACACGTCGTTGTTGTCATGTGGTGAATTTGGCCAATCGTGAAACAGCTGTGTCGTCATCAGCGCTCCCAGTCGCTCTGGAGAAATTGCGCCGGCTGAGTCAACCGGCTGCTCTCGAAAACGCCATCGCGGTACTTTGATGCCACACGTGACAGTGACGTGTGGTCGGCGCCGGTTCAAGTCGGACTAAATTTCTAACCGGCATGCACTGCTTCAAGTCAGCCGCCGATCGGTCTGCTAAGTGCTGCATGAAGTCGAACGCACCTAAAGATCCATATGAGGAGATGGCATGATGGGAAAAGGAAGTACACGACTAACAACACTTCAAAATAAAAGGCATAAACATTACAATTACACTCTGATGTACGTCACAATGTGTGGAAGACAAGATCTGTCTCTGGTTCCTTTTCATGGCATCTGTTAAACAAAGCACAGGTGGAGGAGCAGAATGGCAGAAGTTTCCGAGAGTGATTCCAGCTAAAGACACTCACAACTGCAGTTTTTGTCTCTCTTTTAAATTTTCTTGAACAGAAGTGCATTTATTAAGATGCAGAACTGCCGTATCTCTTTATGACCACAACAAACTTCGCCTGAGCACCAGGCGCAGGTACATGTGCCAGATGAGCTTCAGCAGAACAACAGTGAACTGAGGTCTGATGAGATGTTGTTAAGCTATATGTCAGTAAAACTTAGAACAACAAACTTTCCCGTTCTGTCAGACATTTTACTCAGCTCACGGCACATTCTTCAACTGTACGCAAACCCTGCCGGACCTGAGACTTGAACTCACATCCTTTGGATTACGAGTCCGACTCTCTAACCATTAGGCCACAACTTCCCCACTGATATTCTGCAATTTAGATCACAACGAAAGGCGCAAGCTAATATCTAATTTAGTTGTATGTGCAATATGTGCAAATTTTCCGTTAATTTGTAAAGTCCGAAAATGACACCATATTTAAATGCCTAAAATAACAAATTTTACATTCTGACATTTATGAGCTGTTGACTTCTGCACATTTTAACTAATACAATGTTAAACATTCACTGTTTACTTTTTCAGACTCCATTGATTATATCAAATACAGTGAAAGTTGACTAAACGTTGAACTAGGCTATGTAGTTATGGCTCATCCATGAGTGATGGAGAAGACGCTTTTGGGGGTGTTACGAACCAGAACCAAGCTGACTGTGCATTAAAGCTATAGTGAGCCCCTTTATTAAAATACCTGGAGGTGAGGAACAATACAAAAATTTTAATTTTCACTCAGGTATTACTTGATCTAATTCACAACTATCTTAATTACAATTAAGTACAAATTAATTGAATTCAGTTGTGTTTTAGGCACTAAAACAGTCCAATACTTTATAGTCAAACACATTTTTATATTGAAATAATTAAGATTTCTGTGCCACCCCTATGAAAACATCCAGGCTCCGCCACTGAAGACGGGCTCTATGAGATCTGCACATCTCAGAACACTCATAGACAATCAAAAAAACTAATTGCAAGTATTTATTTAATACAGTGTCCAGACTGATAAAGAAGCAAGCATCTGGAAGCAGACAGTTCCTCACAGCCACAGTAATGAGAGGTCCTGAGGGACTGATATATCAGTGTGAGCGTGCTCTACGCCTATACTGTAAATGACTGCTCTCTGGTAACCACATTAATATGTGGAATTGATAGATGTGACAAACACATCCATGAAGAAAAGATTTAATCATGCAGATTTTTCGGAAGCCTAATCAGTGGTTGAAGACTCTGAAACCTGATGGGAGGTGACACACTGTCCACTTAAAATATTACTTCCCATGATAGCAGTGCATATTAAAGGTGACTTAGATTCAATAAGAGATAATACCCAGTTATGTTTATGAACTACCATCTATAATGGCCCTGTCTCTGTTCGACAGCACACAGCGAGCTATCTGCAGCACTGTGGACTATAATTCACTGAATGACTGCTGAACATTAAAACAATAAGCACCCATAAAATCAACATTTTATACTTGGGGAAGCTGTATTGTGTGCTCAATCACCTGAGGTGATCCGTCTGAAGAGTTCTTACTCTCACACAGAAAAGAGTGCAGGTACTCATGTTAGCATTGATCTTGCTTGTGTGGTTGTGTAAATAAATGATACTCTGAGATTTTGATTATGTTCACAACATATGTGACCCTGGAGCACAAAACCAGTCTTAAGTCGCTGGGGTATATTTGTAGCAATAGCCAACATTATATGGTATGGGTCAAAATTATCCATTTTTCTTTTATGCCAAAAATCATTAGGATATTAAGATCATGTTCCATGAAGATATTTTGTAAATTTCTTACTGTAAAAATATCAAAACTTAATTTTTGATTAGTAATATGCATTGCTAAGAACTTCATTTGAACAACTTTAAAGGAGATTTTCTCAATATTTCGATTTTTTTTGCACCCTCAGATTCCAGATTTTCAAATAGTTGTATCTCAGACAAATATTGTCCTATCCTAACAAACCATACATCAATGGAAAGATTATTTATTCAGAAAAATGGACCCTTATGACCCTTATATTTTTGTGGTCCAGGGTCACATATGATTATTTCAAACAGTAATGAATCTGGTGGTTAATACTATATGGTTAAAGGTCCAGAGGTCCTACATGTTCCTAACAGACACACAAACACAAGGTCCAGGAGCTCCAGCCGTGATCTTGATGTTGAGGAGAATGGAGCTTGAAATCTTCCTTGTAGTTTGCAAGATTAAGCATCCAGCAGCAACAGCAAGAAAAGCAACTAAAGCACGATTCTGATTAGTGCACTGCGCTTTAATTAGGATTAAAGCTATTCACAAAAAAAATCACCCCCTCCTATAGCTACAGCACAATTTTTGCTGAAACCACATAACCAAGTCATAATGGATGGATGGGTACTGCTACAGCTAGAGTCAATAGCCTTGGACCTCAAAGCTTTTACTGCATGTCCACTGTCAGGCCTTAAACCAGACCTTAACACGCCTCTCAGTATCTGATGCTGTGGGAAGACTCATGTGTGAGGACTGACTGAACCCTGTGAAGAACTAGATGATCTGACGCGCTAATGGCCAGTCATATGACACTTACAGCATGCACTTTGATTGTTTAAAAAAACCACCACGGCACTGTCCCGCTACACCACACACCCCCATCCCCATCAGGATAGCTGTAAACACTAGCTTTTAAAGCAGCACATAGGGATATAGCAGAAATAGTAAGAGTAGTAGGTGGTATGCTATTCGGAATCTAAAGACCCATGAAATGAAATGTGGACTTTTGTGGCTGTAAGTGTGAGTATGTGAGTCTTGAGCTATATGCATACAGTATATGTGTATATGTATATGTATATGTATATGTATATATCTAAACATGGGGTCATGCATCAACTTAAATTACAAACTTTTCAAAGTACACATGATCATTACTAAAATGATCACTATTTTACTGTTATAACATTCCCAGAAAAAAAGGTACAAATGTTGTCAAAACAAGAGCTGTACATTAGTGCTCAACTGAAATGGGCTCTTTAATGTCATATCGTAGTGAGCAGGTCTCTAACTTCTATCCCTCCACCGGGCAAGGGATAGAAGTATCGCTTTTTATTTGTTTTTTTTTTCATTTATATGTTTATTATTGAAATGTTGTTATATGCATGTGTCAATTTTATTTAATTTCTTTATTTTCTTAAATATGTGGGTATATAGTATTTATAGAGTTGTAACTTTTAGTTTTAGTTACTTTTTCTTATTTGTAAGTCGCTTTGGACAAAAGCGTCTGCTAAATGACAAAAGTAAGTAAGTAAAAGTATGTGATAAGGGATGGTAAAGGTTGTTTTTTAATTTATTTTATTATTATTATTGACAGTTAAAAACAGACAGGAATCTACTGAGGAGAATGGAAGCTCTGAACACAGTCTTAAAAACCATGAGCTCTTGTGTCTCTAGAGACCATCAACACTGAAATTCAACACCAAACAGGAAAACAATCAATCAGTTCCAAAGAGAGACACAAAACCCGTGCTAACTGTAAGAAAACAAGTTGATAAAAAGATTTAGATTGAATCCAATATTTGATCATAATAAAGCATAAAGTTTTTTTGTAGAACGGTCATTTTTGAACAGGGACACAAATGTAACAAGGTCAGAAAAAGTCCCCGCAAAAGCACAACAATTATCACAATTTTTTGAGGTTGTTGTCATACACTGTGTAGGTTTTAGTCCAAAGTGATAATAACTACTAAGAAAGAAAATACTCTCTGAGTCAAAACGATCAGAACACAACAGTATTATATCAAAGACAGCAAAGAGCATTGGTTCTCATTTTAAACAGACACTTTTGTGCATAGTTTTTGTAAATGTATAAAACAGAAATTAGAAGTGAATTAGTCTAATCATTAAATTGAGGGATTCAGTAGTCTAATTTTGCTTTTAATAGTTCTTGTTCTTTCAATGTGAGTTTGTCAGTCAGTTGTCGGAGCTGAAGGGAAATCTTTTGTAACTGGGGACAGTTTCTTCTTACTCATACAATTTTATATTCATGTGCTACACAGAAATATACAGTAGCTTCACAACCTTTGCGCCGCATCTTCCTGGTGACATCTGCCTCCGGGCAGGTCAGCGATGAGACAAAGTGCTGGAGATTTACATTGTGATTTTTGCTATATGAATCTCAAAGACGAGGGGAAACATGTTTAGAGGCCCAAGAAAGCAGTGCTTCATCATTTTAATTGCACATCTCTAACTGCTCTGCTTCTGCGAGTGGAACGAGACTCTGGAGGTAGGTTGATGAATGTAAGACCCCGGCAGCTGTTGCTAGACGCATTCCTCCTTTAAATAATTATTATATAGATTGATATGAGAAGAGAGCGATTTAAGGAAGGTGTGGTAAATACTGTGCTAGTTCTGCTGTTCATTAATGAAAGATGCCTTACAGAGGACGCTAAACTCACACTGAAGGCTAGTTTGATTGTGTTTCTTCAGCCAATGGCAGGTCTATTTCACACCTACTCTATTTCACACCTACTAAGAAGCAATTAACAACAACGAAGCAGAACGTGACCTCTGTGTGTTTGTATTAGGTGCAAATAGCTTGCGGTGTGTTGCTGTGACTTGCAACTTGTTTTTATTGTATTTGATTTATTTTTTTTATGTGAAGGCAAGGACACAAACTAGACTGTACTGTAGGTGCATTCCAATCAATTGTAAGTGCCCTGCAAAGTGGACTTCACAGGGGTGTAAGCAAGATCCCATCCAATCAAAATGGATTACATTTTCTTAGCGGAAAGCTTTCACATAATATATAAGTTATAATATACAGATTTTAAAACTATTTAAAGTCAAATCAATATTTCATGTTCATGGAGTCATTTATTTGGCGAGCAGTTGTGTAGTAAGCAGGATAACGTTATATCATCTCTTACACACACATATATATATATATATATATATATACACACAGTGCCCTCCAAATGTTACAGCAGCGGACGGGACACACTGGGTTAAATGAAAGGTAAGTTTACTGCATCATGAGAGCAATGCAGAGAGTAACTATGACGAGTAACTTGATGTGTATATGTGTAGGCAGTGATGATCGAGACTTCGCTGAGCAGGGATGTGAGAAGGCCGGAGTTGATGGTAGTTTCGCTGAACTGTGACGTCTGTTGGCAGGAGCTCGTGGACTAATGGAGAACCACACACCTCGACGATTCATCTTGGGTTTCCAGGAACGACAAACGGGGAACTTGGACACGGATGACAACACTTGGAGACAAGGACAAGAGGTAAGTTCAAGGCAAGTAAGTGGCAGGTAGATAATAGCGTACATTTGCGGGAGTACACTACGTATAGATGAACAAGACCGGACATTTGGCTGTGGTGAGGTGTGTGGTTTTATAGGGAGTGACTTGACGAGGTGATGATGGGGTGCAGGTGTGCTTAATCAAGGCTCAGTTGATTCCAGGTGCGGGTGTGCGTCGTGATTGGCGAGTGAGCAGAACAGACAGATCCGTGACACCAAAAGTATTGGAACAGTAAAGACAAAATTGCTCTGTTGGCAGTGGAGTCAAGACATTTGCAAATATGATTAAAAGATGAATATGAGACAAATCTACAGAATGTCACATTTTATTATTAGCCGTTTCAACACATACATTTTTTACCAAATAAAACTGACTTTGAGAGAAAAGCAAGCAATTTGGATGCTAAAAGAAAAGAGGAAGTCAGTTAGAGCTATAGCAAAAACAAAGGGCACGGAGAAATCAAGAGTTTGGAAACCACCAGCAACCAACAACGACCTGATCGGCTGAGAAAACAACAGTAGCTGATGACAGACAAATCATAAAAGCTATGAAAATGAACCCTAAAAGACGTGTCTGTAAAATCACCAACAACTTCCAGAAAGCTGGGGTGATGCTCTGACAATCTACTGTCCTCAGGAGACTTTGACACAGAATTACAGATGCTACACAGCAAGATGCAAACCTCTGACCAGCACCAAACATAGAAAGACAAGAGTAGAGTTTGCAAAAAAGCACAAAGGTGAGCCAGAACTGTGTTTATGGACCAATGAGACAAAGATGAAAGGGAAGTGGTGTGTGGCCAAGTATAGTGACCCATACTCAGAATTTGTGCTCTGCATTTAACCCATCCAAGTGTACACACAGTAGTGATCACACACCCGGAGCAGTGGGCAGCCAATGCTGTGGCGCCCAGGGTGCAGTTGGGGGTTCGGTGCCTTGCTCAAGGGTCTCACCTCAGTCGTGGTATTGAGGGTGGAGAGAGTGTTGATTATTCACTCCCCCCACCTACAATCCCCACCGGACCTGAGACTCGAACCCACAACCTTCAGGTTACAAGTCCAACTCTCTATCGTTAGGCCACGAATGCCCCTTTATCTAAGTGATAGGAAAGCAAAAATGTGGAGAAAAAAAGGGAACTGCAATGATCCCAAGCATACAGCCTCATCTGTAAAGCATGGTGGAGGTGGTGTCATGGCATGGGCATGCATGGCTGCCTCTGGAACAGGCCCTCTCAACTTTACTGATGACTTAATGTATGATGACAGCAGCAGAATGAATTTGGAAGGGTACAAAACCATCTTGCCTACCAATATTCAAGAAAATGCCACCAGATTCATTGGGAAGTGCTTCATATTGCATCAGGACAATGACCCAAAACACCCTGCCAGTTCAGTCAAGGAATTTATAAGAGCAGAGAAAAGTATTTCAAAGGATGAGACCAAGAGTCTGATGATGTCTATGGGTCACAGACTCACTGCTGTGATTGTGTGCAAGGGATCTGCAACTAAATAATAGCTTTTAATCTTTTATATCTGCCTTATGTTCAACTGTCCCAATACTTATGCTCACATCAATGAGTGTGATGAACTCTAAAAGTGCTGTTCTTTTTATTTGGTAAAACATCTATGTGTTGAAACGGCTAATAATAAAATGTGACATTCTGTAGTTTTGTCTCATATTCATCTTTTAATCATATTTTCAAATGTCTTGACTCAACAGCCAACAGAGCAATTTTGTCTTTACTGTTCCAATACTTATGGAGGGCACTGTATATATAAATATTGTATATATATCTGTATTGTTTCATCTGCTAGTTAGGTGCTGTTTATCTTTGCTGAAGCTTTCAGTTTATTACAAGCGAGGTACTAAAACACTTCACTCAAATCCATATTCTGTGTCCAATTCTTTACTTCTGTGGCATGTAGCTGGTAATAAGTGGGATAATGTTAACAAGTGACTGGCTGTACGTTGGCTCTTACAGCGCTATAGAGGAGGTCAAGCATCTCAAAGGCTTCGACAGCACTGGCATTATAAACAGCACTAATGAGCAGAAGAGGAGACAACACCGGTGCCATGAAGCAAAAGAAATTACATGCTTTTTAAATCTCACTGCTGTTAAAAACAATTACTCTTTTACTGTAACACTAACTGCGTCATTACACCAATTAGCTACAGTTTCATAATAAATGCAAAGGGGGAATCTACAGTTTGATCATTTTTGTTAAATAACTGCTGTCAAATAGCTGTTGAGTGTGTCATAGCCAGGCTGTGACATAAACTAAATACAACTGGCTATTGTTAAAAATGGGACAAGCTCTTCAATATGTCCTGTCCTGTCTTCATGTTTCAGAACTACATTAACACTGAGGAAAAGATCATTCATGAAGCTATTCCACAACTACTATACTACAATCATGCAATGTTCATGTATTAATAAATGAAGAAAATAAATAAATAAAAATAAACACAAGCATCAGAGAAACATGTAATGCAATTAAATATCCACCAAAATGAAATGTAAAAAAGAAAACAGAATGACAAACTGCATTTTCACAGTTAAGGTCACTTTAGCCTATTAAATTATTATTATTATTATTATTATTATGTAAGTCCTGGTCGAAACCAGAACACACTCACAATTTCGGACAGCAGATTCTTGAGCAAAGCTTCCCTCCTGCTGATCTCCTACCCTGAACCTTCTAATCTCCTGGGACCATAAAAACCAGGATATATTGGAGAGGAACATCTGGATGTCTTTAGAGAAGAGAACTTAAGTGCTTGGCTGGATTTATCATAAAGTCGAACAGGGCAAAAGACCTTGTCATTTGGAGAAACTCCACACAAACACTCCCTGATTCCCTGATCATCAACGCAGTAATTCAAAGACCGTTTTACAGCCGACTCTGAACTAAGACCATTCCCAGATCTCCACAAAAAGTGACATTATGACCTCGCGTTATCAGCACATTCCAGGAACGCGCCTTGGTGCTCCCTAACAGACAAAGAGACGCCACGCTTTGCTCAAGTATTTTAAAAGGGACAAATTATACTAGTTTCTGCTATTGAAGCAATATACTCGAAAAACACTATATACAATATATTTACAACATATATTAAGGTTGTTTTCGTGTCATTTAAAAGGCTTACTGTGTTATTGGAACGTATGATATTGTTGTAATCTTTTGATGCATAACTTTACCTGATGACTAGTGTTCAGTTCACATGCTCGATGTGATTAGTTAGAATTAAGGATTGTTTCATCTATGGCTTAACCGCGTAATGAATACAAATGATATATGTATTTTTGTGCATGTCAAATGCGTGGTGTTTGGTTTCAGATGAAAGCTGATTTCATTAATAGTAAGCTGGTGTGGATGAAATTTGCTTGTTCTCATCAATGCATGATTACAATACGAATAGAAATCTGCTGTCAATAATTTATTCATGTGATAAGTAACTGAACGGATAATGTATGCACGGAAAAAAAAGGATGTGCAGGGCGGGGTTCTGCCCCACAGGAAGAATCCGATTGGGTCAGGCGCCCGTGAGCGGATCCCAAATCGGCCCGTTAAAACAGATACCCAGCTGTGTCTCAGTGGGTTGTGTTGGGAATTGAAAAGAAAAGCTTAAGCTCAGCTCGCTCCTTGCTCGACGCTCTCAGTCATTTAACATCATGATTGAGCAGTAAACTGAGATCAAGACTCAAGCTTCCAAAGAACTTTAACATCTAAAAGCATCAGAAACTGAAACCAACTTCCTGGGAGCGTCATCAAATCATAACGAGGCCAACCAACCACTGAAGAGTATTCTCGTGACAACGAACTACCAAGCAGCCAATCAGCACACGATCTTTCCTGAGCCAGTAACAACTGAACTCGACTGAAAGCAAAGAAAGTTGAAGTAGAGCATTCTTGAACCGGGAATGGACTGAATTCAACCGAAAGCAAAGAAAGTAAGACAAAATCTCCTAAATTGGCTGAACTGGTTGTATTTATCTTTTAAGAGTAAAGATAGAAGAGTTCCATGTGTGTATGATTTCCCTCAGGTTGAAAACGAGCATTATAACCTAAAACTCTCTTCAGATCAAAACAATTCATTGCAACGAATGTGTGTGTTTGTTTACGTCTTTTGTTTCGTGTTGATTAGCTTAGTATTGTGTTAGAGTAGTGAAATAAACTTTGACTCCATTAAGAAATGTCATGTCTGTTGCTATGTGATTTTCCATGTCTGAAATTACTTGCCAAGATCGCGTTTACCTACGCTCATGAACTTGATAACTAACTATTTGGTTTGTTTTATCGTTGGCCGCGAATAAGATAAACAAAACTGTTAAGAAATAACGTGCTGATTTTAATGCTTGCTGGACAAGTTGTTAATAAGGTATTGTTAACAAGGTATAAGTTGGACATTCTGATTAATATTAATTAATCATATAAATATCGAATCTTAAGAGTGATTCCCTAAAAGCTAAAATTAGAACAATGATTCTAAAGTTTACTACAATTATTATTATTAATAATTAACTTTCAACACAATGCAGTCATGGTAATTTGCTTGAAAGAACATTTGAATGCTTTTAGATTGTTACGTTCCCCTTCTGTCTAGGGTATTGTGAGGGGAAGTAACAAGGAAACGTATAAAGAGGCCGGCAAGAACACACTTCAGTCCTCTGTCCCAGAGTGAAGACAACGCCAATTCAGATATATATAATAATTAGATTTATTCACAAAGAGAGAAAATGACAAAACAAGAGAAGTAATATAAGGAGATAGGGAGCAATGACTCAGGAGAGAGCATGGCCTAAAATAACAAACAAAACAATACTAACTAATTTTAGAAGCAGCTAGCTTACCTCACAGGTCCCAAAAGAAAAAAGAAATAAACAACATAATGCTTCCCTCAACTCCTTAACTGAACCAAAAACAGGGGGGTGAAAGTAGTGTTCAAAGTAAAAGACACTCTCTCCCTACAGCTTCCCTTTTACTTCACACCAATAACGAGAATAATACTATGTATAAATATCTGACTTAACTTCAATAAAGAAAAAGCAGGGTTAGGTATAATTTCCCCCCACACACAGCTCACCACAGAAGCACTATTAGCCACCTGCTAATACACAACCCAAAAATCAGAGGACAAACAACAATCCACCAAGTGTTCGATCTGGAGCAGGGGAGAAGTGTGTCTCCTCTGGCAGTGAACACTGGACTGCCTTTATATGCTCCACTCTTAATCACAGGCACGCCCTGATAACGAGCTACAGGTGATGGTGATTCAGCCTGAGAGGGAACGAAGGCCGTTTCTCAATACCAAGTTCGCAGAGTCTGGACTTCCGTCCTTTCGAGTTTGGACTTGCCAAGTTCGACTCAGAAGAACGAACTCTCGAGGACGGGAGGACGAACTGAATTCTGGGTTATGGCCCGTATCAAGTCCGCACAAGTCACCTCTCGATGCATCCTCGGTAAAAGGGGCGGATCAAGAACACATCCGGGGATTTGAACTGGACTTGGCTAGATGTGAACTTTGAATTGGAACAGTACTTGGGCAGCGACTGATGACGTGTGGCCTAATGGTTAGAGAGTCGGACTCGTAATCCAAAGGTCCCGCAACCTTTAGAGTCTCGGGCCGGCAGGGATTGTAGGTGGGGGGAGTGAATGTCCAGTGCTCTCTCCACCCTCAATACCACGACTGAGGTGCCCTTGAGCAAGGCACCGAACCCCCAATTGCTCCCTGGGCACCGCGGCATAAATGGCTGCCCACTGCTCCGGGTGTGTGTTCACGGTGTGTGTGTGTGTGTGTTCACGGTGTGTGTGTGCACGTTGGATGGGTTAAATGCAGAGCATGAATTCTGAGTATGGGTCACCATACTTGGCAATATGTCACTTCACTTCATGACAAAAATGTACTAAAAGTGGAAAAGCGTTTTCTTTCTATTTTTGAAAAGTTTTGTGTACAGACGACATTTCAAAATTATCTCTGACAATGACTAACAATGCTGTATTATTTTCAGAGTTATGTTTCTTTATCACGGACTTTTAGTTTGTATTCTTTAATTCCTCTCTTCCTTTGTTTAGTTTTTCCCGCCACTCATTAGTTCCCTTGGTTGCTGATTTGATTAGTGATTTCAGCTGTGTATCATTCATTTGCCGTAGTACTTGTGTTCCTTCGGTTCACTTGTTGTTTGTGTTTGGTGCTCTCTATGGATGTTCCATTATTCTCACTGAAATGACCCTCGTTTTGGAACGTTTGACTCAACTTTGTCTTTGGAACTTGCTAAAATGTGACAATTATTCATGCAATGTCACTTTGTAAAGAAACACTACGCACCTGCGCACACACGCAGAACACGTAATACACATGCACATGACATCACTGTTTTCACAAATTCACATTTTTGTAGTGTAGAACTTTGTTGAAAACAAGAACACACACACACACCTATTAACAGGACAGCATATTCCGGAGTTGCTCTGTGGTTGTAAAATTAATTAACGACCAGCACCACGCCCAAGCATCCTGCTCTGCTCTCCTTAATGTCTCACGAGACCCCTAAAAACACAGGACATATGTGTGGAAAACTCTGGAATGTATTTAAAACAGGACTTCACAGTTGTTTCTTATCATTTAACACATTCAACCAGAAACAGGACGAAGACCTTGGTGTCTGGAAAGGCTCCAGCACCGACCCTCCCGGATATCTCCTGACCATTAACGCATAAATTCAGTGATGTTATCAACCAGGAGAGACGGTTTACAACCGACGTCCGAGCTAAGGAAATCTCCAGATCTTCACAAACTCCTCCTCCATTCCAAAGGAAACGCGCCTTTTCTTCTCAAAAATCTTGCTTAAGGATTCCAAAAAGAACAAATTATAATTGTTCCTGCTATTAAAGCAATATACTCAAAAGCAATATGTACAATATATTTACAATATATATTCAGGTTGTATTTCATGAAATTAAGTTTGCTGTGTTATTGGAATCTATGGTATTGTTGTAATCTTTTGATGTCTAATTTTTCCCGATCACTATTGTTTAGATTCACATGCTTGGTGTGATTATTTAGAATTTAGGATCGTTTAATCTATGCCTTAACCGCGTAATAGATAAAATTTATATATGTACTTTGGGTAAGCAAAATACTTGGTGTTTGATTTCGAATGAAAGCTAGTTGCGTCAGCAATAATTTGGTGTAGATGAAAATTGACCTTTCTCATCATAATGTATGATTAAAACACTTATAGGAATCTGCTAGGCTATGCTCTTTATTTTATTAAATAATGCAGCAAAGGATTTATGCACGGAAAACTGAGCCATGCGGGGCGGGGCTCCGCCCTACAGAGACACTTGTGATTGGATCAAACAGCAGAGGGCAGACAGCAGACTGAAGTCCGCCCGTTAAAAGACAGACACCCAACTTTGGTGAGTGCTCTCTTTGCTTGCTCACGCGCTGTTTGAACCTTCGGCTCCTGCTCTGATCACGTTGTTAAGCGCTTTTAGCCATTAACATCTGGCCGAGCATTGAACAACTATCAAGACTTAGTCAAACTTCTAAAGAAACTGTAACATCTGAAACCGTAAGAACTGAAACAGACTTCCTAAGAGCGTCATCACATCACAGAGAAACCAACCAACCGCAAGAGGGCATCCCCAGTGACATCACGCAACAGCAATTTCAGCAGCCAATCCACACCCGGGGTTCCCTCAACCAGGAAAGGAACGAAAACTCAACTTAAAGCAAGTACTATCAGACAAATCTTCTTAATTCTGCTTAGAGCCCTGCATTTCGGCCCGGGCCCGATGGGCCCCGACTTTTTTACGCCTCTAGGGCCGGGCTTCGGGCCAATTTCCACGTCATAGTTCAGAGGCGGGCCGGGCATCGGGCCTGTTTTGGGTTTCTCCTTATTTTGTATTGTAGACGTCTATCGATTAGTGATGAAAAAAATTGCCGCGCTGGTGGAAACAACAGGAGACCGTGCTGCCGCGACTGAGAGCAGCTCGATGGTGTTTAGTGTCCCGCAGCAGCTGAAGCGTGCGCAAGTGACTTCAGCGCAGATGAAGAGTTCTGCGTTCAAATGCACGCAATAGGCTAAAGCTTGCTGCAAAACCCCAGCAAACATAACCATGAATGTGTCTGCGGGAAATAGTAAGGAGATATTTGAATTATTTACTAATAAACTAATGTTCCCTTCCAGGAACTTCGAGCTGCGTCGAAACGCATATGGGAATGCCTTCAGCGTGACCAGGCTCTGAATATGATGTGTAATCAGTCAAACAAGGGCAAGGCGTCACGGGCGGGGTGACGTCACGACCAGGAAGTTATAAAAGCACGTGCGGCGGAGCCGGCTTCAGCTTTTTGTCATTCAGCGATGCGCTCAGTCTTATTTACTGTTGTTTGTCCTAGTTTTAAGTGAAAGCATTCAGTATCATGCCAAAGCCAAGGGCAAGCTCAGGGGTGAAGCTTTCAGACCACGTTTTAAGTCGTGTGTGCATCCTTGCCCTCGCTATATCACGAGCGAGGACACACACGATTTGTGCGTGGTCTGCCTGGGTGCGGAGCACGCAGAATCGGTCTCCGCACCCGGAGGGCTCTCTTCGAGAAGGGAGCCTTCGCGAGCTCCCCACGTGGTGCCGGTCCCGCTGCTGCCGAGGCAGAGCGGCGGCTGCACTTGTGGGGCTCGCAGGCTGATCTGGCTGGCGAGTGTGAGACAGGCATGTCCTTATCTCCTCCCGTATCCGCCAGATCTGGCGCCCCGTCTCTCGGTGTGGAAGCGGTCTTTTCCCCCGAGACGAAGGCTCAATGCTTCGTCTCTCTTCCTCTGAGGAGGTTGATGTGATGAGCATTCACGAGGTTTCGCCGCCTCTGTCACCCCAATATGATATAACTATGAGCTTTGTAAGCTGCAGTGTTTGCACAAGCACAAAGAGAAAAATAAGCCGGTCCCGCTTCTGCCGTAAAAAAGAGAGAAAAAAAGGCAGAGCGGTGGCTGCGCTCGCGGGGCTTGCAGAGAGAGAAAAAAAAGAAAAAGGCTGATCTGGCTGGCGAGAGTCAGACGGGCATGTCCATCTCCTCCCGCGCCTGATCTGGCGCCCCGTCTCTCGGTTCGGAAGCGATCTCTTCCCCCCGAGACGAGGGCTCAACGCTTCGTCTCTCTTCCTCCGAGGAGGTTGATGTGACGAGCGTTGACGAGGTTTCGCCGCCTCTCTCGCTCCAGTGTGAGGAGCTACTTCTACACAGGAGCCTTCTGTTTTCCCCGATCTCCTCACAGAGGTGTCGAGATCGCGGGTGAAATATTTTCGTCCCGGCCATTCGTTCCCGCGGGAACTGAATGAGCGCGGGTATGCGGCGATGCCGCGGGTTGAACAGACGCTTGCGAGCTATCTGTCTCCCTCTACGGCATCGCCTTTGAAGGCTCCTGCTCTGCTTACAACATCTTTGGTGGGCAGAGGGTATGCGCGCTCTCTAAACTCAGGTTGCTGAGCGGGCGCAGCCTCCTCCGCATACCAGCTCCTCGCGCAAAAGGTCCTGACGGGCGAGCCCCAGGACCGCGGAGGGCGACCCCTACTGGGGTGGAGCGGCTTGCACCGCGGCACGCGGTGACCGTCTCCCCTCGGTGCCCTCCGGGGATTTGTCTGTCAACCCTGCAGTTCCAGGACACAGCAGGTCCCAGCGAGTGTTACTCTCAGGTTCTTCCGCCTGTGATTTCAGCGGGCCTGAGAAACTTGCCTCAGCCGCCACATTACGCGTCTCATTCCTGTGCGCCGCATCGAGACAGCGGTATGGCCACTTCTCTGAACCCAGAGGTCAGTCTCGAGAGACTGATTCCCTTAGAAGATCATTGGGCAGCGAGCTGCCGAATGTGTCTCTTTGGGTCCTGCCTTGCAGGGTCTGGTTCGTTCAGAGGTCCTGACGGGTGAGCCCCAGGACTACGGAGGACGACCCCTACTGGGGTGGAGCGGCTTACACCGCGGCACATGGTGACCGTCTCCCCTCGGTGCCCTCCGGGGATTTGTCTGTCAACCCTGCAGCTCCAGGGCACAGCAGGTCCCAGCGAGTATTACTCTCAGGTTCTTCCGCCTGTGATTTCAGCAGACCTGAGAAACTCGCCTCGGCCGCCAGATTACACGTCTCCTGCCGGTGCGCCACAGCGAGGCAGCGGTCTGGCCGCTTCTCTAACACCAGAGGTCAGTCTCGAGAGACTGATTCCCTTAGTAGATTGTTTGAGCGACTGCCGAATGTGTCTCTTGGGTCCTGCGGACGGTAGAGGCTGGCTATTCCATCCAGTTCGATGGGCCACCTCCGCTGTTCAACGGGGTCTGTGTGACTACGGTCCGCCCCGAGCAGGCTCTGGTCTTGGAACAGGAAGTCGATACTTTGCTGAGGAAGGAAGCCGTCGAGTTGGTTCCTCCTCACAAAGTCCACGCCGGCTGCTACAGCCTGTACTTCATTGTTCCAAAGAAGGATGGGGGGCTGAGGCCCATACTGGATTTGAGTCTTCTGAACCGCTCAGCCAGAAAGCTGAAGTTCAAGATGCTCACTGTCAGGCAGATCGTGTCTCAAATCAGGTCCGAGGACTGATTTGTCACGACAGACCTCAAAGATGTCTATTTCCATGTACCCATCCTTCCCTCTCACAGGGAGTTCCTGAGGTTCGCTTTCGGGGGCAAAGCGTATCAGTATCGGGTTCTTCCCCTCGGCCTAGCACTGGTCCCGTTGCGACTGCAGGGCATCCGCATACTCAATTATATCGACAATTGGTCGATCCTCGCTCAATTAGAGCGGGCGGCGATTCGGCATCGAGGTGTCGTTCTCGCCCACATGAAAGATTTGGGGGGTTAAGACTAAACGCCAAGGAAAGTGTGCTTTCTCCAGCTCAGAGAACCACTTATCCAGGTGTAGTGTGGGATTCGACCACGATGCAGGCTCGTTTGACCCCTGCTCGGATCGAGTCGATCCTCACGGCAGTCGAGAGAGTGTGAGAAGGCCAGCCATTCACTGTCAAGCAGTTTCAGAGACTGCTTGGGCTCATGGCAGCTGCGTCCAGCGTGATTCCTTCTGGCCTGCTGTACATGAGGCCCCTACAGTGGTGGCTCAAGACCAAGGGGGTCTCCCTGAGGGGAGACTCGCTCCGCGCTGTCAAAGTGTCACGCCGCTGTCCGTGCCTTAGACATGTGGAGGAATCCTTGGTTCTTGTCCCGGGGCCCGGTGCTGGGAGCTACTTGTCGCCGCGTCTCGCTAGCGACGGACGCTTCCCTCACCGGTTGGGGTGCGGTCATGAGTGGACACCCTGCCCGCGGTCTGTGGAGTGGTCGCCACCTGACATGGCATATCAACCAGCTAGAGATCCTAGCTGTGTTCCGTGCACTCAAGCACTTCCCCCCAGACCTAAGAGATCACCACGTGCTGGTGCGCACCGACAGCACGGCAGTGGTCTCTTACATCAACCACCAAGGAGGTCTGCGGTCGCGCCCCTTGTATAAGCTGGCACACCAGATCCTTGTGTGGTCCCAGGGCAAGCTCCTACCACTGAGAGCTGTGCACATTCCTGGGCATCTTTATGTGGGAGCAGGCGTCCTTTCGAGACAGGGGCCGAGGCCCGGGGTATGGATGGGGTGAAGCAGATGTGGAAGGTTTTGGCCAGGCACAGGTGGACCTCTTCGCCACTCGAGAGTCAGCGCAATATCCCCTCTGGTTCCTCCAGCTCCTCCGGGACTGGACGCTATGGTACAGACGTGGCCGAGGCTCCGTCTGTACGCCTTCCCCCCGATCGCTCTGCTCCCGGGAGTTCTGGCGAGAGTGTGCCGGGACGAGGTCAGTCTACCGTTGGTAGCACCGTTCTGGCCGGGCCGAGTATGGTTCTCGGACCTGATATCTCTCCTCGACGGCACTCCGTGGGGTGCCCGTCAGGAGGGACCTCCTCTCACAGGCCGGGGGCACCGAGGTGCACCCTCACCCGGAGTTATGGAAGCTGTGGGTGTGGCCCCTGAGGGGGCACAACTCATAGCTTCCGGTCTGTCAACCGAGGTTGTCGAGACCATCCTCCAATCCAGAGCTCCCTCAACGAGGAAACTGTACGCCTTGAAGTGGAGGCTCTTCACTTCTTGGTGCGGGGACCACCATGCTCGACCCAGTCAACTGCCCCGTTGGTGCAGTACTGGAGCTCCTGCAGGCCCGTTTCCCCCCCGCGTGGGGTATGTTCCGAAGGTCCCTGCAGGCCTTCTGTCCTCCTCCCTTTGGGGAGCCAGACCAGGAGAAGCACAACCGTATGTGTCCAGTGCGAGCACTGGACGCATACATCCACAGGTCCTCCCTGTGGAGAAAGTCGGACCAGCTGCCCGTGTGCTATGGTCCGCCTAGGAGGGGTCTTCCTGCTACGAAGCCCTCTCTTAGTAGGTGGATTGTGGGTGCCATGGCTTTGGCATACGAGGCCTCTGAGCTCCCCCCGCCAGTGGCCACTCAACCCGAGGTGTGGTGGCCTCCAAGGCCTTCTGGGCAGGTGTTCCATGCAGGACATCTGCAACGCAGCTGGGTGGTCCATGCCCCTGACTTTCGTTAGGTTCTATGACCTCGACATCCGAGCCACTCCCGGCTCCTCTGTCCTTTCGTCCTGACACCAGGCAGGGACTTGTCAGTCTGGCGGCGTTGGTATCTCGTTCCCATATGCGTTTTGACGCAGCTCGAAGTTCCTGGAAGGGAACGTCTCAGGTTACGTATGTAACCATGGATCCCTGAAGGGAACGAGACGCTGCGTCGCATTGCCTCACTTCCGGCATCCCTGCCAGCGCTTGCTTCATGACTTGAAGCTGAAGCCGGCTCCGCCACACGTGCTTTTATAACTTCCTGGTCGTGACGTCACCCCGCCCGTGACGCCTCGCCCTTGTTTGACTGATTACACATCATATTCAGAGCCTGGTCACGCTGAAGGCGTTCCCATATGCGTTTCGACGCAGCGTCTCGTTCCCTTCAGGGAACCATGGTTACATACGTAACCTGAGACGTTTTCTGAGTCTGTGTCGCAAGGATGAAGTTGCTGATCCTGACTCGCCGTCTCCTCATTAGACGCGCCTTTAGAGAGAAATGCATCTTTATTGATTATGATTAAGATTATAATAAAATAGTTTTTGTTTTCAATTTTTTTATTTCGTTAAGTGATAATTTAAAGCTTTCTATAGATATATTTATCATGTCTGTGAGGCATGTATTCTGTCAGCTGAACTCCTGTTCAAGATGCAGAAAGCACATCATGTTTGTTTTCTTTTATAAAAGAACTACCTTTTGTTGGTATTGTGAGTGCACACAAATACAAGTAAACCCTTTACAGGTCCGAATTATCTATTACTCTTACCTTTATCAAAACAAAAAAGACGGCGTAGGCTATTTTAATGTGTTTCCACTGAAATAAATCCAAGTGTTTGGGCTGGTGCCTCCATTTCCTGCAGAGCGCGCTTTAGCTTCCACTCTCCACACAAACTCAGATATAGGTTAGCGCACATTATTATTATAGAGCAGGTTTAACGTTTAAACATTGTTATATACTTGAACTGTTTTAGTATATCTATAGATTTTATTTTAGGCAAGTCGTGATGATATGAGAAGGCTAAATTGATCAAACATAGGCGATGATCAGCTCATGCCGCTGGCCGCTTGGTTATTACTTTAAAAAAACAAAAACTTATAGTCTATTTAACAAACAAAAATGCTCCAAAACATTTTCTAAATTAACTTAATAAAAAAACAAAACGAAATATAATAATTTTGCCATTACACACAAAACTGAACTATTTTAATAGTCAAAACAGTAGTATAAACTCTTTTAGGAGAAGGGGGGGACGGGCTCGGGTCGGACTCAGGCCGTTAATTCTGATGATCTGTCGGACGTGGGCCGGGCTAGGGCCTGAGCGTCTCGGGCCAGGGCCGGGCTAGGGCCTAAATTTGAGGCCCGTGCAGGGCTCTAATTCTGCTGGAAACTGGTTGAAGTCATTTTAGAGCAAAGACAGACAAGTTTTCCGTTTGAAATTCCCTCAGGGCAAAGTTTTCAGTAACTAGCAAAAGAGTGCTGGTTTAAGCTTTCTTCAAGTTCATTGCCTGTAATGTGTGTGTTTGTGTGTTACGTATTATGTTTTGTGTTATGTTAGCTTAGTAGTGTTGCAGAGTAGCAAATAAACTTTGGTTTATTAAGAAATCTTTGTCTGGTGCTGTGTGATTTCCAAGTCTTAAAATATTTGCCAAAGATCGCGTTACCTATGCTCAAAATTACCTAATCAATTCTGTATTACTGTGGCCACGGGAATAATCTGAATCGTTAAGAGATAACGTACTGATTTTAATGCTTGCTGGACAAGTCCTTAATGAGGTATCGTTAACAAGGTATAAGTTGGACGTTTCGATTAATATCGATTAATCATGTAAATATCGATATCGAATCTTGAGAATAGATTCCCTAGAAGCTAAATTAAAATAAGGGCTAATCCGTTACAGTAGTTTACAAAGATGATAGTGGTATCATTTTCAAAACTTGCCCTTTGAAAGCCATTTAACCCATGGAACAGGACAGTAAAATAAATTGCTTCTAGGATATCTGCAGCAACACTGTTCTTTGTTTAATCTCATTGGAAAATGATGAAGAATACGTGTTCAGAGCTATGGTGTCATTGTGAAGATACAGTCTGAGGTTTAATTTTCACCAAGGGCTGATATTAAAGGCCAATTGTTTCATTTCTACAGTGCTAGACCTTGACCTGAAGGGTCAACTTCATTTACCCTCTTGCTAAGAGTGACCTTGATTTTGTACAAAAAGTCAAACCATTCAGCGAAAGGACAAATTCAGGGTCTTGACCACCCAGATGCTCAGCAGTCAGCCGAGAACGGTGTATCTGCAGATTTTAAACTGTGTCATGACAATGGCATTTATTATGTTTTTTCATTGTGGAGCTGTGCCCATCCTGAGCGTCGAGAAGCACTTAGAGAGCGTCTCTTAGTAAAGTCATGACCACAGCTCCAGTTTAATAAAAGCTTTTATGCCCTTCACAAACAGGCACACATCACAGATTCACTTTCACACTTTCAGCTCTCTGGTGGTTTGAGAGAGTAAACAGTCAAAGCATGCTTACTGAAGTGCTTTCCTGATCCATCAAAAAAAACTGTCTGACAAGTACCTGAATTCAAACATCTGACACAGAACAGAGAAAAATAGGTTCAGCTCCATGTATAATATATTCGAATGCATCAATGAAGATGCTCCTGTATCAAAACCTTTCAGATTCCAGCTCTGATCCTATGATGTAATTCTGTTGTACAGCACAAAATCTAAACGTAAGGCTTTTCTGACACAGCAAACGTGTTTGGTTGCTCACCTGATACAGCGTCGCTCAGGTATGAGTACATGAGCCAAGATACTTCACAAAAGAGCTCAGAACCTCACAGAAGGAAACTAAAACTACATGGTTGCTTCAGAAAATGTGTGAAGAATATGTTTGCTTTTGCTCACAGTGCGGTTTAGGGTAGGTGCATTATTTTCAGACCCAAGATAGCATTAGCCCTTCAGCTCCATTCACCAGACTTTCTGAACTGTTGTGATATATGAGCAATAAACAGTGTAAAAACTGAACAGGCTAATTAGTGCCAGTCAGTGGAGGTTTCACTTTAAAAGTGCCATGAAACACTATAGTAAGGCGGCTCAAATTACAGCGTGCTATTTCATCATGAATTAACTTATTACTTCATGTCTGCTAAACTCCACTGAGTCAAATCAACAGAATCATTTGGCTAGGTCAAGTTGTGTCAACAAACCACTTTTACAGTGGTTTGTTGACACATTTATAGGGTATAAATGTGTCAACATTTATACCCTATAGGGTATATGGCGTTATAGATATAACTTAAGCAAAGAAGCTACATATCTGTTTAGTTCTACACCCTTATTAGACTCGATTCATGATTTAAGACTTAAGCATGTGCCAGTTATCTGCTCCTCGTCAGCCTTCACTCCAGCACTGACTGTGGCCTGGTTTTGTCACTGAAGAGCGTTTAATGAAAGGTGTTATGCTCCAGCACACTGCATGAGACGGAGACTTCAGAAAGCCCCAGGATGACATTTAGTCTTTCAGTAAATGCAATCTGCATTGGCAGGCAACTGTGTGTTTACCCATGGTGACCAATTAGTATTTATAGCTGAGATGCTTAGCAGAAGAGGAAAGCAGACAACCGGGAGCCAAACATGTAAAGCTATGTTTGCCTTTTGATTTGTTGTAGAGCAGTGATTCTCATCTAGCGATTCACAGAAGATAGGATGGAAAAATAAACATTAAACACCAAATGAACACTGCTATGGGTAACATCTTTACAAATGAAATAAGTAATAGATGTCAAACTTCCGTGAAGTTCCATGAAGCCTTGTATCAACCAGCCACGTACTATTATCAGAGCAAAGATGCAGTAGATGGCTTCCATCAGCGCTCCAAAAGCTTGCACAGTCCTTCAACACTTTCTGGATCCACATTTCACTCTGAAACATTAGGCAGTTTTCATTTATATGCTGTATATTTTTGATGATCACGTTATTTTTCATAGAGATAGCTCGTTTCTTCAACTTCCTTGCCTGTGCTTTTGAGCGGAACTTTCTGGACTCGTTCAGGCGATGTGTGATAGCGCCCCCTAGCAGTGAAAACA